>NC_045637.1:147560078-147873828 GCF_009829145.1 Chiroxiphia lanceolata
GCACAATTGTATTCCTGAAATGAAATGAGAAAATTGGTTTAGGATAATAATGCATCGAGCTTGATGTGGCTAGAAGACATTGCCTCAGTGAACACAAATAGATACTATGACCCTGCTGGGGAAAGGCCACCAAGTTAAAAAACAATTGATGAGGAACAGTGCTGCCACTGGGAGCTGGTGGGACAGTGCAACAGGCACAGGGGCTGATGTTCAGGAGTGGAAGTTGTCCTCTTTTCAAGCACAGACAAAATGTCTTATCTTCCCCCAAAGCAGCTCTCTGAGTGGGTGAACATCCTGATGTATGGTGCCTTGAATAGAACAACCAGAAAGAGCCAGGGCAGGACAACAGTGAGTTTTGCTCATGGAGTCTCAGAAAACTATAGAAGAAGGCAGAGAAGACGGTACAGAGTGGGTGGTCAGGCACAGGGCGTGGGCACTGCTAAAAGATACATGTACAGTTTTAGGCTCATTTGGTAGCAACACTAGGGACTGTTTGGTTATGTGAGACAGGGCAGAGTTCTGTGCTCAGGGCAGAGATATCAGCTTGGGAGTGAGATGGAACAAGGGTGAATGGTGGGAGAAGAGGGAAGAATGGGCATGGAGGCTGGAGACCAGACGAAGGGCACATCAACAAAGTCAAAAGACATTACTTGGAGCATCAGGGAAGCAAACCTAGCACAACCTCCCAGTTCATGAGCCTTTCCCACAAGCTTTCCACCTGACTGCTGTCTCCCCAGATTATTGCAGCTAGACTGGGACAAGCGTGTAAAAAGCATTGCTATACCACACAATGTAAGAACACTTCTGAAAGTGCTCTGATCACTGGTTGTTTTCAGCATGTTGCTGGTCACCTGACACCGATTAGCCAGTCACTGAACTCCCTGCACACACATAACATTTAAAGCTTCTTCGTGAACCTGAGGTCTTGAAGCAGACAGCCACAGAGAGAGCTGGGTTCCCAAGGCACTCAGGGAAGCCTTGGTGTGCATTTCAACTTGCAGAAGCTCTCCATGGTAGTGCCATCACACACAACTCCCACCAGCACGTGCGTGTTAACTGGCTGCTGTGACTGCGTCCAGTTCATAGACAGATACTAAAGATTCCTGGAGTCTGTCCATTTTGCAAACACCTGAATGGACTGGAAGATTGCTCGTGGTCTAAAGGGATAGAGGCAGCCTTCTGAAGCTCGGTTCCCCTGCTCGGGCAGGGTGTGCCCCAACCCTGCTGTTTCCTGAGGCTACTGAGCAGGCTGAAGGAGTACTCGTTTTGCTCCTACCACTGCTCAACTTGCTCAGCCATCTCCCCTAGCTGTTAGTGAAGCAATGAGGAGGCATAAGCCTCTTCCCACAACAAGGAATATAAAATACCGCTGGAGCCAGTGTGTCTTGGTGAGAGTAGGCAGCCATGATAACAGCGCAGAGGCTGGTGAGAGGGCCCTGGATAAGGGTTTGAGCTGTTGCCATCCAAGTTTTGAAGGGCCTAAGGGGGTGATTACAAGACGGATTGCTTCTATGTCAGCTATCCTTGCTTCAGTGATTGCTCTGTGGAGCTTTTCTTCACCCTCATCAGTGGAGGCTGTTATTTCAGAGGCTGGTGAATGGCAATAGAGTATCGTCTGGAGAGACTTGGGCCACCTGGTAAACATTCTCCTAGGAGCAAGACAATAGCCACTGTTGGGTTTTTTTCCTCATACAGATATTTTCGTATGAAGATCTATGGCACTTCCCCCCTGAAGCTGATTAAACTGTCTCTGAAGAAATTTCTGTGAGGATGGCTGAAGAACCTCATCTTTTGGAGGTAAATAAATGGCAGAGGGCAATGGAGGCTGCAAAGGAGGAGATAAGCAAGCCACCTTAGATTGTAACCCCAAGACTGAATTTGGGAAAAAACAAGCAGGAGGAATCTGATCTGGAAAAGCCAGTGGCCATGAAGATAAGCATGGATGATTGTCTCTTGTCTTCAGTGGTTGATTACAGGTTGTCTTTTAGGGAAAACAATTATATGGAGTTAATGTCTTTTTGGAGGCCTTCAGCAGCACCATTTGCAGAAAGCAGCTTCGCTAAACTTCAGAGGCAGCCTTTCTTTCACTGATTTCATAAGGTGACCAGATGAGACTAGACACCTTTTAGGCAGGTGAAGTTAGATGACCTGGATGTCATCCTAGGATCTGCCACATTAGGCACAGCTCCAGGTCAGGTGGCCACACTCAGGTGAACACAGCTCTGACTTTGCATCTTTTTACAGAGCAAACACCCGATCAAGAGGCGAGAGAGGCAAAAAAAGCAGTGAGAGATCCTGCGTGCCCTCTCAGCTGTTTCCATCACTGAGCTCCAAGAGAGCCCCAGTGGAAAATGAAAGCTTCCTTTGCTCCGCCGCAGTGCCCTCCAGGGAGGGCAGGAAAACACCTACCCTTCTTCACAGCACATCGCCCCTCAGGCACAAGGCCTGGCTGTCACCCAGGGATGTCATTCACTTGCCTTCTTGGTACTTCAGATGCATCTGTATTTTTGAATCGTCCAATTCTGTCAAAGTTGTGGGGAGAAATAAGAGAGGCTTAAAATAGCTAAGGCAGAAAATTCCCCAACTGTCAGTTTTATAATTCTTAAATCCATTCCAGGAGAGCTAGCTTTAGCCCTATTTCCTGATCGCTTGGAAAAGCTGAGACGATCAATTAAAGTTTTCCCATGCACCCTCTTGGACAGATGGTTGAACCATTTTAATTAAGTGTATGTATTGGACTGACAAAGTTGATGTATCTGACGTGACAGACATTTTCTGTGTTCATTTAGGTTTTTAATGTTTCAGTCTCTTTAGTATGTCCAGAATTGTGCTATTTACACTGTGCACCCAGAACAATTATTCAATACGCAGTCGATTGCTTGGATTATTAGATTTTTATTGTTATTGTTGGGTTTGGCCATGGTGAAAAGCTCCTCAGTAGCAATTTGCTATCACTCTGGCTGTAATAATGAAAGGATCTGATTTTGGAAATCTCTGTTGGAAATTAAAGGGCCATATTTTTTTAAGATATTTAGATGTCAAGAAGGGCAACTTGAGACATATTGAGATTTTTCAAAAGCATCTAGGTACCCACTACCTCAAATTTCAATGGAACTAAACCAGTGTTGAGCTGGTTATCTGCAGCTCTAGACTCCTGACCGCTGTGCAACCCTGCCTGCTCTTGCTCCAGGGGGTTTTTAGATGAGACATATACTTCTCTTTTCCTACATCCCTTTACATTTTGTGATCTTGCATGAGGTGGAAGATGTAGCGTATGGCACTAGTGGCCCTCAATTTGAGAATAGGATCCCATGGAGTATAGGGCTTCCCCTTACATGATTTTAGTGGTGGGATCTGGGTGAGAAAGAGCGTGTTCCTAATGCACACAAATAGTTTCACAGCTTCACTCTCTTCCTCAAGTGTATTAGTTCGTAACTTTGTTATAATGTAATGTTACAATTTATAATCCATATATGCAAGCAGAAAATAGCATTTTTTCTTTTCTTCTCATGCAATGGGTATTTGTATAAATATTAGACATTGCTACAATACGTACAAGCCCTCTGACTTCACGTGATTCTTTCAGGCCTGTTTTAATATTAATAGAGGTTAATAGGTAGATTTGGTATTAATAGAATCTACTCTCTCTAGGTTTCAGTGAATATCAATCAATAGCTGCAAAAGTACCATATACTGGAATATTGTAGTGGCTACAAATACTTTTCTTATTTCCAGTGCCTTTTACTGGATGACATGAATGATTGTTTTCACCTAAAATAAACTCCAAGGCTCTTACATGTTTCATGGAAGAAAAAGCAGTGTCTCCTGCTGGTGGGAAAACCATACCGGAAAGTTATTTCTACAGAGACGTGGCTGATGTGTATTACAGAAAAGAAAAGCAGTGTCTTTGTCCTCAAGACTTTCCAGTGTTACGAAGCCAGGATCTTTCAGTTCCAGGAAGTTAGAATGCCTGAATGATCTTTGAAGAAAAGTAAGAGGAAATAATAAAAAGCATGAATGTGGTCATATGCTTGTGACATAGCAGACAAGTAGAAAGAAAATACTAAGGTAGGAATCAGGGTGTTCTGTTCAGGGAATGCAAGAAAATCTGAGGTTTAAAAAAAATATATATTCCTTCCTGGATAGGCAGAGTGAGTGAGAGAGAGCCCTAGGTATATTCAGCTTTTAATAACTTGTACGTATAGTCCAACCGGTGCATGTACAAACCCTGCACTCCTTCACAAACTTCAAATACCTGCAGGCATAGATAAATACTTGGATAAGCACATACTTCTTTGCTTGCTTACATGGGAGATTTTGTTCATGCAATAAAGGCTGAGTGCTTTTTTTGCAAAACCTCATGCCGCATCTGCATATGGGAGTGTTCTGGGAAATTCAAAATAGCCACATGTCAGAAGTCCCAATAACGTGCACTATCTGAGGGCTTTTGAAGAGTGGGCTAATGAACTTATCAAATCGCTAACAGTGGGTTTTGAGAGGTGGGGTAGAGAGGCAGGGAGTGACGGGGGCAGGGAAGGAGAGAAGGAAGGAATACCATGCTGCTCTTCAAAAAAAGGTGAAAAGCGTGATCTTGGAAAGCCCTCACCGAGAGCACAGAACTGAGCAATCTGCAACCCTTTCCTAACAACAATGTTAGTATTCCATGCAGCCTTACAGTGGGTGTGATACACACGGATTTGGTAAACAGATCCACTCCTGACCAGAATCGGCAATAACACATTTGATTTTCTAAGAGCATCTGATTTGATCTAAGAATGTCAAAAGGAGCCAGTAGCTCAGACTGACGCTATTACACAAGCAGTCACATTTTGATATTTAATCTTGTACCTTCCTCAAGCCTCAGCTGAATTTCTTGGCATTGTCAAAAAAACCCCACAACAACAACAACAAAAAAAAAACCAACAAAGAAAGAAAGAAAGCAAGAGAAAGAAAGAAAGAAAGAAGCCATGCTTCTGATGAAAGCAGCTGTCATTCAGCACTAGGACTTGCCCTTCGAACAGCTGTACTTGATCTCAAAACTCTCACCTGCACAGCATGGTAGGCTGAATCAACTTCGCTCTTTGTCTCGCTACCTCAGATAAGCCTGTCATCAAAGTGAGGAGATAAAAAAGAGACAATCATAACTCTAATGTCATACTTGACAGAGGAAGCTGTTAGTCAAGTAGCTTTAAACTGTTTCTCCTCTACATGTATCGAGTGACGTCCTGGCACAGTGACAAGAACTTATCACGGTACTTTTTAATATGAGAAAGAAGAAAAAAAAATACCAGAACAGATGTGTCATCATAGACACACCTTTTAGTGGACCTTCAAAGTGAAGAACAGGAGAGGCTCTTTCATGAGACAAGTGTCACAACAACTCCATCTTCATAGAGGTGTGCTTACACAGGCCACTGCAGACAGCACATAGCAGATTTTAGAGGTAACTACACCAATAAGGAATTGGCTCAAAGTGCCAAGAAAACAGGTTTTGTACGGCCAGATCCTGATTTTGCTACTCAGGCAAAATGCTAAGTAATGTAGGAACTGGTCCAAAGGCAGCTTCCTAATAAGAAACTGAAAATAGCTTGCTCATCATAGCTGGCATTCCAGGAAAGGTGAAGAGGACAGCTAGCCCCAGATGTAAAGACTGGTCTAAGGTAAATTTAGTCTGTTGACTGTTTGCAAGACAATTGTTAACCAATCCATCGTATCAAATAATTATCAAAACTATATTTGTGTGTCATTGAAGTTCTGCTTTTAGTAGTGCAGCAGTTTAAATAGTACCACTTGCATTTATACACTGCCTTTAACCCAGGGATCTCAAAAAGCTTTAGAAATCATATCCGTAACATTCTGGTCAGATGGAGCTTTTGTGCACAGAAAAATGCTTATACTGGAAAAGCATAAGCACAGCCTTGGGCCTATGGGGCCCTATGTTGATATAAAAAGGAGATGAGTTGGACTTAATTCAAGAGATCCATAGTAATTTTACACACACCTAAGCTGTCTTGTGACTTGTTTACCTGCCTGAAGGTCCCACAGTGTTCTTACGCAAAACCTTCAGCACCTAAGAGTTTGCCTTGACTGGGAGTTTTTGTTTTTAGCACCACGTATCTCTTTTACAGGTTTCAGCTGGATCAAGGTCAAGGAGAAGAGTAAAGGTCAGTGACTTTGACTCCTAACTCCCTAAGTTTTGACTTTAAAAGTGCCTAAAATAAACATTCAGGCAGTGCTAGCTACTAGTTACATGCGCCTGTAACAGTATTGCGCGGATAACTCCAGTACCATACCTCACCCTAGTGCTGGATTAATCTCCCATAAATTAGGTCTGTAAAAGTTAAGCCTCTCATCTAATCAATGGATCTCAGCTGCACCTGAGGTCAGTGGAAAGAGTCAGAAACCTGCATGAAATGACCGACCATGTCCAGAGCTGGGTGCCTTTTGCAGGGAGGATGCCTTGCCCTCTGCTCCCCTTTAGGGTGTGAGATGGTTCACTTAGGTTAGACATGTGCCATTTTGGTGGCTGGTGTTAGATGTGATGAATCCCATCCATACTGCCAGATCTTTAAATGTCTTGAGGTCCTTCCAAGTGTACACAGGTAGAAGGATTTGCAGAGGTTTCCAGATGCCCAACTCCTACACAGCTTATCAGGAATAAGGTAGCTCGGGAGTTTGTAAAGAAGTCCTGCAAACACCTGACTGCATGGTTAAGTGTTAAGTAAGGAGTCTACCCCTAAATATCCATGAAGAAACAGTAATGGCAATCAGTTGAAACCACAGCTACATCACAGAGGCAGTGGGGGAATAAATATTTCTGCTGGTTTAAGACGACAGTCCAGTTTGAAATGAATTTTGTTTTTTTTTTAATAAGAACCCCTTTCTCAGTAAGAAAATTGTGTTCAGATCACTTGAAATGTAATGAAATTAAAATATTTATTTTTAATCTCTCTGATTGTTTACTGCTACCAACCAAAAGTATTTCAACTTATAAGTAATCAAAAAATTAAAAAAAACCCCAAACCGCTGTTTTTCCAAGTGCCAGAAGGGGTTCTCAAAAAACTGTGAACTCTGGTGCAGTTCTCTTCTAAAACTTCCATTAAATAATTCATTTTCCCCACCAATTTCAGTGTTTGCAGAATTACAGCTATCATTTCTTAGGCCATTTGTGAGCTGTACTGAAAAAACCCACAATGTGATCTCTGCGTTAAAGCTGTTGTGTAGCTGGTAACTGTATGTACAGCTATGTGGTTCGTGACACTTACTTATAAGGACAAGTCCTGAACATAAAAGCCAGTAAAGCTCCCTCTCTCTGGTTTTGCACTGGTACCAGAATAGAAAATATCCAACGTCCTAACCCATGTGCTCATGGCTGCTGCTGGATTTCAAGAAAGTGCCTTGGGCAACGTGCAAAATTTCCAAATGCTTTGTTGCTATTTCTCAACTTATTTTAAAGGATTTTTTAAAAAAAAATTACAGACTTCACACATTGTATTTGTGTATAGGATACCATGTTATTATGTCCCCATAAAAATTAATTATGCACCTGGGAATATCAAAGATTGGAAAAGAAGTATTATTCCACCATCAGAATATTTTCAATTTGGAAACCATGTGGTAGGTACCCCATCACAGAAGTGTTATTTGAGCACAGTGTCCATAAGAAATACCCTCTGAGGCACCATCACTTATTGTTATGGGATCCCAGTGTTGGATACACAACTCAAACTGTCATGACTGAGCCAGAGTAGCAGTTCAATGTCTTTTTTTGACATGGGACCCTGATGGAAACATCACACAAACACAAATAAATTTAATGATGAGGTTCATGCTGATTTTTCTCAGTTGTCTATTAATAGAATGCCCTGAACCTTTCTAGGCACTGCCACCCCTAGAGATAACTGCCCTTGCTGGCACCAGTAGTCACAAGTTGGAACAAGACTCTCTGTTAAGAATGGAGCTTTTTCCTACCCTGCACCCCGTGTCACAGATGGAGCAGGAGGTCTGGCTGGCTCCTGACCTGCACTGCCCGTGCCTGCAGGGCAAAGGAAGAGCCACTTTGTCTGATCCAAAGGGAAGGGAAGAGCTCTCCTTTCTGCAGGTTTTGGATCTGGAATATCCTCTTGGCCAGTGGTCAGACACACAGGGAAGTGGACAGCTCTGTGAATGAGGAAGGGTGAGTGAGCACTGGGTACCAAGTACCCAGTACACTAACAAACCCTCAACATGCTAAGGGGCGAGAAAATTGAGTCTTGGATAATTTTTACATCTGACCTGTGAAATGCAGGTCACTCAGCAAGGATGAAACATAATACTTCCTAAGACCCAGTCTGAAGAAAGGTTATTCCTACTGTGTCATAGCAGCTAAGCCACAGGAAGCTGTTGAAACACTCTGCCAGCTTTCCTGAAATGAAATAGTTTTAGTTTCATGCATGTAGTGAATTTTTACCTTACACTTCTGAATTTGAGCCACAATTATCTTATCTGAAGGGTGATTAAAGAGCTTATTCTCTCTCTCTTTTTCTGCTCCTCAGTTGGAGTTTTGCTAGCCTACGAGAGTTCTTGATGTCTGGGAGCATCCTGCCCTTTTCTTGCTACTGGTGGCTTTGCATAAGATTGATGGACTGGAGCATGTTTGGGAGAGTTTTCTGTTTGGACAGGGACCCTGTCCAGGTGTTGAATTTTTATTGACAGTGTCATCGCCCAAACTTGCGGTTTTACACCCTAGATTATGTTCTTCTGTAGGTTTACTCCCTCTGCATTTATACCAACTTAACTTCATGGTGCTATCTTTGAAATCACCCTAGATCAAATTCTCCACTCAGTTCCTCTTGCATAATCACTGTGGGGCAGCGTTCATATAAATGAGGGCACGATTCAGCCCACTGTGTATAAATTAATGTGAACTTAAATATTAAGCACAGGTGACTTGCAGTTTCCTTCTCATATAAGCAGACTCTGCTCTGAAATGCCAGTGAAATAATTACCTTTAGGGTAGTGCAGAAAGCAGCAGTTTTCCCACCTGCTAGTGTGAGTGACTTCTTTTTATGTCATCTTTACTGTTGCTATCTATGGCCAACATAGCAGAAGACAATGATGAGGTAGACACAAGGTTTACCCTTATTCCTGTGAAAAGGAAGACCATTCCTGTGGATGTAAGAAAATTACTGTAAAGAGTGGATTTTAGAGATATTTTTTAGGCATTCCTTTCTGTCACACCTTTATGGTGGGCTGATGGGCTGAAAATAGTAACTCAGGAAAATTAAACCAGAGCCAGATAAGCTTGAGTGTGTACACATGAGACTGCTGGCAATTAGGACTTTTTCCTCATCTTGCACTGAGCCACTCAATCTTTCCTGCAGCCTCAGACTGCACTGAAGGAGCCATCAGTCTACCACTGGGTTAGTTACTTCCTTTCCCTCAAGTTATTCTTCTACCAGGCTGTTTCTTTCTCTGTTATGATGCAGCAAAGAGATCCTTTCTAGATCCGTTTGTCTTCCTTGAGCCTTGAAGTCATCAAAACATGTATTATGTAGGGACTGTTTTATCCTGTATTTCCAAAACATGACAGAAGC
This sequence comes from Chiroxiphia lanceolata, assembly GCF_009829145.1. Lineage (NCBI taxonomy): Eukaryota > Metazoa > Chordata > Aves > Passeriformes > Pipridae > Chiroxiphia > Chiroxiphia lanceolata. The sequence goes on from NC_045637.1 coordinate 147,569,654, forward strand.
ATGGCTACTTTCTCATCCATCCTGTTTAAAAGCTGTGACTGACTCTGCCAGCTCATAGTCTGCTTTGTAACATCAGAAAGAACATGAGAGTGTGGCATACCCTTACTGCTCCCTGAAATACGGAACTCTTCTGATGTTTGAACTTTAAACTTCTTAGCCCAGAAATAACAGACATAATGTAAAACATAACTTGTAGCTCAGGGCCTGGGCATATTAACATTGAGAAGATTGAAAGCCTTGTGGCTGCTGCTTCTTAAAACCAGTTCAATAGCCAGCAAAGGACCTGTAGCTCCTTGGGCCCCATCAGAAGCTTCATTAACAGCACTACGTGTCTCTGAAAAAGCCAGTGTTATTATGCATCATTACCCATATCTAATACAACTATGCATGAGCAACACTATCTCTGCTATCTGGTATATCTGCCTCGTTGAGATTCTCCTGCAGGTCCAAGACTATATGAAGAGTTTGCAAGGTATACACCTGATCACCAAAAATTGCCCAAAGACTACATGAACTCAAGCCTACCTTTGATATCAAGCAAATTGCTCTACGGTTATGACAGCTAGACACTGAGGGAGCTGGTGGTGACCTCTCTGTTTCAAGCCCTTCAAGCCCTCACAATGTGCATAAAATCCCACCTCCCTGGTCTGAGAGTGATCCAAACCCACTTGCACTACACAAGATGTGATCCAGTGATGAATCAGGTCAACATTCCTCAACTCAGATGCATGAGATACACAAGCAAAGTTCTGCCCATGAAAACTTTGAATGCTAGTTATTTGGCTGGTAGAGCTAAAGAAGTAAGAACATCAAGAAATCAGAACCACAAATTCAAGCTCTCTGGCATTTGGAACTACTTCACAGAAAGCTAAATTCTCACCGCCCACTCTCTAAACACACTCAGGTGCTGGCATTTTCACCCAGACTAATTAACAAATAGTGTGGCAATTAAATCACATGGCCTCACCATTGAGTTCAGAAAACTCCCTTACATCGCCGCAGAGTATAGCAACATAACTCATAAAATTATTTTATAACAACAATTTAAGTGAAGCAAATATCATGAAAATACAACACAAATGTGATAATTATTCTGAGTTATGTGATAACAATATTACGTGTAAACTAAATTGTCTTCCCAAGTCCATCCAACTTTGAATAGCTTACCTGCTCTACAGATGTGCCTTGAGTATCAGCAGTGTGTGTGGAGGGGCATAGGGTGACTTTTCTGAATCTGACTTTTCAAAGCCTTTTTAGAAGATCCTCCAAGGAGAGATTTAGCTGCCAAAAGGCCAGTCCCATCTTCCCAAAGGGCAAGGCAAAGGGAGAACGAGGTGGTCTTTGAAAAATGCTATTTCGCCCTCCCTGGCTGGCCCAGACGTTCAGTTAATTTTGGCACTGCCAGACTTCATGGTCTGCTTCCCTATGTTGTGCTGGTTGGTAAGAGCCGGGAGGGACAGCTCAAGGGCAGGCTGTTGTCAAGGGCAGCCCTCGTGTGGTTCACAGTCCCGGGACCCTGCATGAAAAGGAGGATATCTGCTATATTTGGTCAATGAGACGTCTGCCTTCCTGTTCCTCAGATCTTGACTCTAGGACAGCTGCAATGAAGATAAGAAAAGCCTCAGGAAACTAGAAGATGTTCTTTTGGAGAAGGTATCTAGAGGGGGAGGTTAATACACAAACAGGGTGAAAGAAAGCAGAAGAATTAAATGAGAAAGGCTTGGAGTCTTTTTTTTTCTTTCTTATTTTTAAAGTAGGGTTAGTTAGTGGTGGAGAGATATCATTTCTATGAAGGAAAAATGAAAAAGTCCACTAATTACATACTATATGAACATGAGTAAGCCCAGCATTTTCTGAGTCACAATAAGCAGTTATAGAGTGACAGGGAAAACTTTTTAAGTGATGATTCAAAAATAAAAAAGGCATTTGGAGTCATTGAGCGTGCAGAGTTAGCCCAGGTAACCACATGATCTTATCATTACTACCCTTCATCTGTCTGCCGCCCTCTTCCCACCTAGCGTTTGATACACTCACTTGTTGCATCTTGTCTTGCAAGTGGCATGACTTCAATTGCACTAATTGTGTGCATAAAGTTAACCATGCATGTAAATGTTTGCAAGATTGGAACCTCAGACTATAAACACTGGGAGAGGGCTCATCTCCTCCAGTGTAATCATGGAGGGCTAGGTGCAAGGAGGACTCAGACTTAAGAAGAATTTTTGTGTATTATACAGGAGAAATGACATCATTATTGTGCTTTACTATTTACTTTTTGATTCCTTTTGTCTTTGGTTATTTATCTCACCCTCACTTCCCTTTTGTACTCCTTCTTGTCTTTTAAACACATGATGGCAGAAAGGGAGCTGTAGACATTTAAACAATTCCATTTGATTTCAGATGGAAGGGTTATTATTGTGTATTCTCTTATCTGAATATAGTTCTCCCAAGGTAGCTACTGTGCTAATATTATACCAAATTACGTAGGTGTTGCATGAGGCTGTAATTTGCACTAGAGATTTAAAGGTTGTTATTATTTATTACCTGCATTACAACAGTATCTGGGAGTCTGGTGGGGAACCAGGGCGCTGCGTTCTGCACAAACACAGAGCAGAAGGAAAGTCCCTGACCTAATACCAACCATGAGTTCCACAAGCAGATCAGAGAGTATCCAGGTGGGGCCCAGGGCAACGAGCCAGAGTGGATTGGGCTACCCTGTTGCAGGAGATTGGGGATGTCAGGGTCCGAGTCTGTTCAGACGGAGAAGTAACCACCTGCCAAAAGAGGCTCAGATGGCAAACTTCCCAGGAAAGGGGGCAGCGATGACAAGGAGTGAAACTTGCTGAAAACAAATTTTGGCAGAATATTCTCAATGCCCGAAGGATATTGCCTCTCAGACAACTCAGTCCCTGACCCATGGAGCTTGTATTAGAGGATTAGAGGCAGCACAAGAATTAAGATGGAAGGGTGAAGAAGATAACAGGACAAGACTGGTCAGCTGCACAGACATGGTGAATGCCATACTATAAGACACTGTAAAACAGACCCCTCTGCCTTAAATTCACAAAATTACTCACTAACCTATAATAACATTACCTAAAACTCATAGTGAACTCTTCATCTTCAAAGCACTTTACAAAGATTAACTAATTAATTTCACTGTCAAATCTTTCACAGATCTAGTAATGTATTTGGCTCTACCTCAGAGAGCAATTTTTTCCAGGTACTGGCAGAGTAAACATTCATAATGATATAACCAGTGGGAAGAACGTTTTTAGCACTTGAATGATATTTTAATGAGAGACAAAGGTTAGGAATTGACCCTGGACCAAAGGGCTTCCCTGGGCCACTCACTTGGAAATTGGGACTCCCTGTTGTTCCTACACTGGTGCCAACGCAACAACCCATGTGGCTTCTGCATATTGTGTTTTGGGAAAACACTAAGTTTGAGAATAACTAAAATGCCAGTTATTCATAGATGTGTGCATGGGCATGGCTATTCTCAGGTTTCTGCCTTGTGTTCTCACACCTGTTGCCATGTTGGTGACGTGGACCAAGGGATTGAGTGCCCCCTCAGCAGGTTTGCTGATAACACCAAGCTGAGTGGTTTGGTCAACACACTGGAGGGAAGGGATGTCATCCAGAGGCAGCTGGACAGGCTGGAGAGGTGGGAGAGTGTGAACTTTATGATGGTTAATGAGACCAAGTACAACGTTGTGCACCTGGGTCAGGGCAACCCCAAGCACAAATACAGGCTGGGCAGAGAAAGGATTGAGAGCAGCCCTGAGGTTCTGGAAGGACTTGGGAGTGTTGGTGGGCAAGAAGCTCAACATGACTCGTGCACCTGTCACCCTAAAACCCAACCACATCCTGGGCTGCATCACAAGAAGTGTGGCCAGCAGGTTGAGGGAGGTGATTCTGTCCCTCTACTCCACTCTGGTAGGATCCCACGTGGAGTGCTGCATCCAGCTCTGGCGCCCCCAAAATAAGAAAGACTTGGGATCTGTCGAAACAAGTCCAGAGGATGCAATGAAAAGGGCTGGATCACCTCTTCTATGGAGACAGGATGAGAGAGTTGTTCAGCCTGGAGAAGAAAGTCTTGGGAAGACATTAGAGCACCTTCCAGTACCTAAAACAGGCTGCAACCAGGCTGGGGAGGGACTGTTTACAAGGGCCTGGAGTGATAGGACAAGGGGTAATGACTTTAAGCTGAAAAAGGGTAGATTTAGATTAGATATTATGAAGAAATTTTTCACTCAGAGGATGGTGAGGCCCTGGCACAGGTTGCCCAGAGAAGTTGTGGCTGCCCCACCCCTGGCAGTGTTCAAGACCGAGCTGGATGGGGCTTTAAGCAACCTGGTCTAGTGGAAGGTGTCTCTGCCCCTGGCAGAAGGGGTGGAATTAGATGATCTTTAAGATTCCTTCCAACACAACCATTCCATGATTTTGTGATTTTCCCTCCTGAGGTCTGACTTCCTCTGTCTGTCACTGCTCTTCCCACTATGGGTCCAGTCTGGACCTTCTGCCAGCCCCACACTGTTCCCCTGGGAATAAAAACATGGCGAGAGTGAAGCTCCCATGAACAAGTTTCACTTTCAATCTCCTGGCTGCCTTGCAAAGAGGCAGAGTAACTCCCAAAGGCATGTCCTGCCTCCCCATCCAGATGCTCAGCTAACGTGGGCTCGGCATGCTTTGATTTATGGAGGCTGGGTCTGGCTCAAAATGTTCTTCCAGAACAGCTATATTGGCTTCAGTATGAAAAATTCACAGCAGCAGCAGCCAGAATTAGGCTGAAAAAAATCTTCCATGTGGACAGTGGCAGGAGAGAAATTTTATCACTGTAGATTGTATTACCCAAAGAGGTTGTATATCTACAACAGTAGAAAATCTCCTTCTGCTACATGCTGCATCAGTATGGTGAGGACCTGGTGGCACTGCTATGGGGATGGATACTTTAGAAACAAGGACAGACATAAGTATAAAAACTGGTGATTTTTGGTGTGCTAAACCAGATTATCAGTGTCATCACAGACTGAGAGCTGCTGTTCTAAACTAATTTCTTTGTTTAAAAATAATACTTATCAGAAATTCTCAAAAAATAAGAAATGTCAATGCTAGATCGTGCATTTCCAGCCCTTATTTAACAAGCTGTTAGGTATGTGCAATAACAGTTGGACAGCATTTCCTAGAGTAAATTATTTCTCTTAGAGTAACAATTAACAGAAAATAAAAAAGTTGCTGGTGAAAAAGACTGTACAGTGGCAGGTCTGGAAAGGAACTGAAAAATTATGTATCCCATATCTCTGCATGGAAGAGATAACACAATATTGCTACAGGTAACTTGGAAATGAGATCTTTGATTTCTAGTAATAGAAAACAGGTAAATAGAGATGTCACTGCTGTCACGGTCATTCTGTCTGAGATGACCGGGTTTTTATGCTGCTTCTGAAGAGGAACTTCACAAGCTGCTTGTATAAGCTTGACACTTGGAAAAAATTGCCTGAAAGTTGGTGACAACTCCTCAGACCAAGTGTATGTCAACTATTCGCACTTCACATCTCAGATGTAACGAGATAAAAATGTTACAGGAGTTCAAAACATGCTGTCAAAACACCTTGATCTCTCTTTTTGCACCTAAATCTCAGTATTGTCTATATTATCCATGGCCAAGTACAGTCCTCATTTGCAATTGTGAATCTCAGTCGTCAGGTTAATAGAAACAAAATCCAGGGCAGAATTTCACACGACTGAAGGTGTATAATGCTAAAAGTTCTCACCTTCATTTTCCCAGTTGCTCCAAAGAGTAAGGTGTTTCTGGAACAATTTAGTGCAAATGTAATTTACACACAGTACTTTAAGCTTGCTGCCAGCTTTGTCTTAGTCGAGCAATGGCACAAATGTGCCATGACTAATCACAAACCCAAAGGCTCCCAGTGTGAATTCAAGACCCCAAGTGGGCTCAGTGAGATTTTTCACTGCCAAAAAGGGACGATTTTGGTGTAGAATGTTTGACAACAGCTGTCTGTGTCTCCCTGGGTTGCCTAGGAACAAAGAGCAAATGACATCCATTTTGGGACACAGAAGGTAAAGCTCTTTAGGGCATTCCCAAACTCTGAAAACCTCTTTGCTGCAATGAATGAGGTTGTGCTGCTGGATGAGGAGCTGTTGACCCTTGTGTGTCCTCTGTTACCAGTGCTATCTTGGAATGCAGGGAGACTCCAAAATAAGAGTGTAGTGTTTCTCGGTGGCTAAGAGAACAAAACTTTCAGCTTCAGGAATGTGAAGTGTGGTTGCAGAAAGCCATCAAGCAGCGATAGTAACAAAAACACCAATGGCATCTGTTATGGATTGTAGCAAAGAAGATCAAGCTAAAACACACAGGATCATTCTTTTAGTCAAGGCAACCAAGACACTACTGCACATGTCGCTGAAAGCTGAATGAAAGGGTGGTACTGGTGTTATACAGGGAATTACAGCAGGGCCTCTGCAGGCATACCCTTGTTCTAGTCATATTCATACTTAAAGCAGTTCATATCTAAAGCATAGCCTCTGCACCCCTAAACACACCTGCCAGATCCCTCAAAGGAGCAAAGCCTAAAGTGGAGGCGTCAGATATTAGTTTACATAAGAGTAAGTAGTCAGTGCATGCTAATACCTTTTAGCTTCAGCCCCCTGAGCTCGCCTCCTTCTCGTGCCTTTCTGTATGCATTCTGCACTTCCCTGCTTCAAAAGGACTTCAGTTTTGTGCTGTTTGATGCCCAGACTATCAGCCTTGGTGCCACTGCTGAGCATTGTTCGGCAGATGAAGAGCCTCAAACCCTGGGAGAAAAGCCATCACTGTTTCTGTGCTCTCACAGTCCTAGTTCAGCAAACCACATAAATACAGACATCACCCCGATGGGCATTCTGTCTGCTTCTCTGGGATGGTCATTGCACTGGAAATTGTGGAAATGCTTATGCTAATTGCTGAATTAGACCCCAGTTCACACAGGTTACCTGTCAGCCCGATATTATGGATCAAGAGGGGAAAAAAATGGAGTCTCCTTATTGGCTTTGACAGACTTGGGACTTCAAGCAGTATTCTGCTGCTTTAACACCAGCACCACCACCCCCCCAAGTTTATCATAGCAGAACAGTGTTGCCTTGGAGTGCAGAGCTATGGGTGGACCCTTCGAATCACCCACTGCAATATGGGGCTGTGGCATGTGAGAAGCTAAAGAAAATGTCACTCCCCAGCCTCCTCCTCCCTCTTTTTCCCAGGCCTGAGCTCACTGAGCTACTCAGTCCAGAAGAAACTGGGCTCAGGCATTGCTTTATTTCTTCATTCAAGACACTGCTTCACTCACTGTTCCCTTTCTACAGAAAGCAGAGCAAAGTGCATTAATAGGTGGATTAAAGAGAGGAGGGAAGATAAATAAAGAAAAACTACATATCTTCATAAGATTTTTTTTCAGTATGTTTCTTTAAAAATGTGCTGAATAAGTAATTTACCTCCAGTCTCAGAACTGTGAGGTTTAATGAAGCTGACATTTCTTCGCCTTCAATGTTATGTCAGACTAAAAACCTTTTCAACTTATAATAGATACGTATGGTAATAGATATCTGAATGAAAGATCAAACAGACATTAAGTACTGCAGAAATAGCCTGCTAAAAAGATGAAGTCACCCTCTAATGACACTATTATGACACACAGATTAAAAGAAGAACCAGTAAAAAAGAAGGATGATAATGCTATTGTGTTACTCCACTAAGGTATTTTACCAGTGAAATGAAGTAACTTGCTTTCTGCGTCTGTCCACTCAACTGACTGATGTTTTAAGGGAAAAAAAAATGTGCAGGAGAAAAGAGCTGTTCTTGAAGGAGAAAAAAGCCCACCAAGCAAACCCTACCTGTATTTGGGGTTGGTACATAGTATCAGATGAATACTGCATTTCAAGCGTTTGATCCTGTGCCTCCAAAAACTACAAACATCATAAACCAAAATTAAAAACTTCGCCAGCAGTCTAGTACACATAGTAGGTTCAAACTGAACCCCCTTGAGGAAAGGATAATTACTACCTTGCTGTAAAGCAGATGCATTTTTGGAAGCAGATGCGTGCAAGGTGACCATACTTTGGGAAACCACATTTGAAGCAAATATTTATTTGCATAACAAATAGAATACTTTCTACCAGCCCATTATGCAGCTAAGATTAGCTCAGACCTTTATAGTGACACTACACAGATAATAAACTGAAAGCAAATTTCAGCTGGTGCAGTTTCGCTGGTTCCTCAGCTGTCCAGCCGTGTGTGGGTCGGATGGGTGGAGACCTGTGTCGCAGTGTGCCTGCCAGCAGTAAAGCCTCTGAGACAAGGGGTCAGAGGGGCAATTCCACAGCACGGGATCAGTAGGATAGCTCCTCACCACAAGGGGAATATCTTGGAAGTTTGCCTGAGAAGGCTGAGGCTTCTACTTTGTGTGCATGTAGATAAGACCATCCCCTAAGGAGACAAGCGCTCGTGGACACAGCCCACCTCTACTGCAACCTATTTATATCTGCCACACAGACAGAGGACAACGTGATTCAGATGTTAATCAGTTCCTGGCAGCATTACATAGCCTCCTTGAGTACAAAGCAATATAGTTCTGCAGATGAGGCAGAAGCACATGGGGGTTCATTGAACCCTCCTACTGCAAGTGCCTAACTTAGGCACAGTGACTGCTCCCATCCGCTGTCTGCACAGGGAGCCAAGATCTGGCAGACCTGGATTGTGGGCGTCTGGTGTGCTCACTGCTTTATTGAACTAAATTGCCATAACAGTCATGACAACTAAGCGAGGCACCTATTTATTGTAGGTGGTCTGAACACAGCCCACATTGCCCGGGTGCTGTGCCCTGCCTTCATCTACTCCTCCCCAAGCCATGAAACCAAAACACCATCAATTTGCTACAGGCTGCTGAGAAATGAGAAGCTGTTTCCCCTTTGCTTGCTTCAACATGGACCTTAAATGCAACTCCTTTCTCAGAAGAACCTGCAGAAATGGCACTGCAGGGTTGTGCATGGGCTCTGTCCCAAAGACTGCTGGCTGCGTGTGCTCGCTTTGTGTGCAATTGATTATTTGTTTCTAACTGTTCGTGCTGTCCAGCCAGTGTGAGGACTGTATAGATGGATGGTGTATTTTCTTGATGTCTCTTGCCATTGCAAAGGGCATTCTGCAGGCCAAACAACCTTCTAAATTCCAGGTCTTGGGGAATTCAGAGATCCTATGCAACCCAGCTTCCCTGAAGCAACTGATGCCTTGGGAGAAGCAGAAACTAACAATATATCCAGTCCTAGGTGCCTAGGACTCGAAAGGCAAATTCTACACTATCCTCTTTTGCATCCATGTTTACGTGAGAACCCAGGAGTGCAAGGAGGTGACATTTTTTGCGATGATTTTTCAGAACAAAGTGACACTGCAGATGTGTAGGTAGACAGCAGCAAGACACTGGTATGTTCACAAAGCATTTCTCCCTGTACTGTAGAAGCAGCACATTAATGAAACAGTCAATACATGGCTGCTTTTTTTCCCTGCCCTTATCTGCTACCAAAGGCTGAACTGGCTGAGTGAGCTGAGTCTCTGTAGCTTCTCTGGTTCCCTTTGAAGAGGTTTGTCTTTGTGATACAGCAGCACTGCTACATCCACAGAACAGTAAGTGTTGCTTCTCCTGATGCAGTCCTTTTATGCCTACTTGCTGCTCCTGGGCTTTGCTTATCTCTCTTTTTATTTACCTAGATAAAATACAATCATAAAAAAATGACCATATAGTTGATATGACAAAAATACTGCCTTTTAAAACCAAAAAGAAAATCTGGTTACCCATATACAATTTTGTAAAAAGGGAAGATGGATTTTTGAATACAAAGGAGACTGACCTTGAAACCAAGCAGCAAGGCCCAGCTTTACCCATGGAACTGGGTCTAGGTCTCCTTTGGGCTTTGTTTTCTGCCTCCATGGGACATCATCTTTTTCAGTCGCAAGTGTCAGAAATTATATGAGGACTGTGCTGCAGTCTTTCAGATGGGTGTTTTCATGGTATGAAACAGAGGTTGTAGGTATACTGCAGGGCAATAGTGAAGAGCTGTGCAGTGGTGAACCTTTATCTGGGACAGTTGTGTCCCAGGACAACCTTTAGAGTCGTCTTTCCCCAGAAAGATGCCCAAGCAATGTCTAGGGGAGTGCTGTTTGGCACATACACATACCCTTTCAGGGAACAGGCCAACAATTTAACACGAGGATGATCAGCAGGCTCACTCCTCAGGGATGCTCGACCTACCTTAGATATGCAACATGAAGTTTGATTAATTCCTCTTTGTTGGTGCCTACTTTTCTCCATTGACAAAAATGAGTTTGAAAATTCATTTGCTTAGATTTAAAGTGTTTAAGTTTCAGATGGCAAAGGAGAGTAGATAAAGAATGCCCTTTACTGCTTCATTGTGGCCAACAGGTCCAGGGAAGTGATTCTTCCCCTGGACTCAGTGCTGGTGAGGCCACACCTGAAGTACTGTGTCCAGTTCTGGGCCCCTCAGTTCAGGAAGGACATTGAGGTGCTGGAGCAGGTCCAGAGAAGAGTAACAAGGCTGGTGAAGGGACTTGAGCACAAGTCCTATGAGGAGAGGATGAGGGAACTGGGGTTGTTCAGCCTGGAGAAGAGGAGGCTCAGGGGAGACCTCCTCACTCTCTACAACTCCCTGACAGGAGGTTGTAGCCAAGTGGGGGTTGGTCTCTTCTCCCAGGCAACTATCAGCAAGACAAGAGGGCATGGTCTTAAGCTGTGCCAGGGGAGGTTTAAGTTAGATATTAGGAAGAAATTCTTAACAGAGAGGGTAATCAGGCATTGGAATGGGTTGCCTGGGGAAGTGGTGGATTATCCGTCCCTGGAGGTTTTTAAGATGAGACTGGATGTGGCACTTAGTACCATAGTCTGGTAACCACGGTGGTAGTGGATCAAGGGTTGGACTTGATGATCCCGGAGATCCCTTCCAACCCAGCTGATTCTATGATTCTATGATTGATACTCAGTAGTTGATGTCAAGTAAGAAACCACAATACATGTAGAATCTGGCATTGCAAAGGATCTGTGTCACAATAGGTGTTGCAGAATATTAGGATCTGTGTCACAATAGGTGTTGCAGAATATTACAAGGCAAAGCTGTACAATTCTTACACTGAAGAGCTTAGGATCTAAGTGAACAGCATATATGCACGTTCCTTGATGCTTTTTATGACCATAAATTAGTATACAGCTGTCTGAATAAACTCTTTTTCAATAAATAATTAAATCAATATATGAAAATCAAAATATTTGATTTCCCCATAAGAAAGCAGTAAAAATGTAAGCAACACATTGATCACGAAATGCTGATTGTCGCAATTGTCACAAGCCTTTCAGTGGGCCAAATTTGTCAACGTAGCAATAAAATTTACGTTATCATCAGCAAAAATGAGCAGGAATCTGATGCAACCACTTTCTGATGCAGCAATCTGTGGGGCCCAACTCCCTCTGGAGCCTTGGCCATTGCATCCTCATTTATATGAGTGTGTATTGATTGTACAATGGCACAAAATGGAAAAGTGGTGATTCATACCAGACCTTCATCCATTTGACAAACTGGAGGGCACTAGAAGACTGTGTTCCATAGATCTCTGGCAGAAATCATAAACTTTTGCAGCTTCCAGGGAAGATTGCTAAGAAAAATGTGACAGTCCTGTGGGCTTACCTTGCACTTTGAAAGCAAACTGAGAGGAGTCTACACTTTTATTAGGAAACACAATAAGATGACAAGACAATAAAATCCAAATGCCACTGCAGTAGAAGCTGGGGACATCTAAGTCTTCATTGCTGGAGGCCTGATGCCGTTGCTCATGGCAGAAGTGTAGAAAAGAAGCCTCTCCACAGTGGGCAGACAAGTTATGCCAATTCATTGATACTCAGTTGTCCCAAACCCTAACCCCTGATCACTATCCCTGGATTTACCGGGTGTTTTTCCAGCCACTGGAGGGCTCATATTTTTTGTGTTTTAAACTTAAAAGTAATATCGGGAGGGAAGAGGGATGATGAAAAATTTCATCTGTTTGTAAAGATAAGGGCTTTAAACTGAAAAAGAGTAGGTTTGGATTAGATATTAGGAAGAAATTTTTTACTGTGAGAGCAGTGAGGCTGCCCAATTGGAATGGGTTGCCCAGAGAAGCTGTGGCTGCCCCATCCCTGGAAGTTTTCAAGGCCAGGTTGGAGAGAGTTTTGAGCAACCTGGTCTAGTGGAAGTTGTCCCTGCCCATGTCAGGGAGGGTGGAATGAGATGATCTTTAAGGTCTCTTCCAACTCAAATTGCTGTGATTCTGTGTTCAATTATCCTAAAGCATGTCCACATCTGGACTGACCTGCGCAGAGGACTACATGATAGGCAGTCCTAATTACTCTTTAATCCATTTCTTCACAATTTAATTGTTCTGAAATGCCCCGATCACTGAGCATGTGATGAGCAATTAAAGACCAACAGACCTTCAACCACAATAAAAACCATGTTGTTTAAATTGTCTAGATAAATGCAGGGCACTTTATGTAACAGAGGCAATACAGGCTACGTACAAAGGTACACAGACAGAAGAAGAGAAAGGTGATAAAATATACTAATAATACAACTCCAACAGAGTTTGACCTTGTCCCTATATTGTGCAGAGGTGGTTAAGGCTGAGTGGGATTTACAGATATTATTTTGGCCACCAGAGGGTTCCCATATTTATCCATTTCTGCAGTTGAAGCAGTGAGAGAGTAAGGAACATAGAAAAGCCACTCTGAAAAATGTGTGAAAGCAATAAGGATCAAACAAAATGCAACCCCAAAGTAATGCAAATAATCTACACGCAGCTTCAATTTAATTACTGTAAAAATCAGTGACTGCATTTTGCAGAACAAAAACAGACATTTCTGCACTGGATGCAGCACCCGCATTCTTATTTGCACCATTGCTCATGAGATCAGGATTCAAGCAGCTGACGATAAATTCCGTGTATGTAGGACACCTATTAAAGGTTTCATGTGATGTTAGAGTGAGTAGGTTAGTACAAAAGAAACCCCACAAAGTAAATAAGATTTCAAACGTTGTGGTATTGTCAGGGCAAAACCCCAGATTCCAAGTCAAGTTCAATCCTGCAAAGCTAGTAATGGCAGTGCTATTTTCCTAACTTGGCTTCAGTCACTACCGTGACTCTCAATTCTCAAATAATAGGTGATTCATCTTAATGTTATTTAGGGAAGGAGTCACAATGGCTTTGATAAGTCAAATGATGGTCAGATATTTTTCTTACAGCTCATTAATTTTCCCAGGAAACAATGGGCCAAATCCTGCTGTCAGTTATGCTACCAAAGTCAGTGTACTAGAGATGCTTTTTAATCCAGGCTAGATCTAGATTTCCCTCTGACACGTACCTGATGGGCTCTTGGGTTTGTGTTTTCTGATATGCTTCATCAGATCTCTTGGGGCTGTCCTGAAAATGTCAACCAGAAATATGTTCATTGCAGCAACGTGATAAAATCTCTCTAGAGAGTGTGATCAGGGACAGCCCTTGGTCTGAGCAGGCTCCTTGGAAACTTTATCCAAGGTTTCATGGTTCCACCAGAAGACTCAGACCCTTAGTTGCGGGGAAAGGCTCTGTGTTGCCTGAAACAACTCTCTTCCCCTTATTGGTAAGGATGGTGGTCAGAGAAGCAGCCCATGCAAGTGTGCTTGTGGCTTTCCTTTGATTGGCCTCCCACAGGAGGAGGTCAAAAGGGCTGTGTGGCCCAAAGAGCAGCTCTCAAAGGGACTGACCATTGTCATCCTTCCTGAGAAAACGCAGACCTCTTTCCCACTGTGCAGGTTTCTCCTTTGTCAGCATACCAGGAACTCCATCAGCTTGTGCAATATGGTCCAAAGGTTCAGCAAACTCAGAATCTTTTTCCTTATTTGAGGTCAGAGCCTCGTGCCTTCAGTCGTGGCAAAGAGAGACTTACTGTACAGTCCACTGACTTCAAGGAAGCTCCTCATGAAAAAATTTATTTATTCAGCTTGAATAATGAGCACAAGAATCTGGCTTTTGATAACACAGGCATGGCAGCTTCACAGATGCTACAGCATTCAGTATTATATCAAAGTTTCAATTTTTATTTCTAATAAGATGCTGACCTTCTAGGCTTCATATGATGCATTATAATTAGAAGACTTATTGAGAAGCCTAATATAATATTATACCCACTGGGGAGTCAAAAGTGCAAATAGTAAAAATATCAAATCTCAATATTTAATTAATTGAAACAAATTAAATTTCAACCTATTTCTCATTTCTGTCAGCTATTTAAGGTTGCATTTGAACTTTAGAATTTATGCAGATTTTCATACAAATGTTCTGAGTTGGAATTTTAAACAACTACGGTCTGTGTTTGGAGATATACTTTGCAGCTTTTTTAAGAGCTTCTCAACCAAGAGTTTCCACGGCTCTGTCTGAGAGGAATTAATTGAATATAACTGCTCTAGTCAGATTCCTAAATGGGTTTCAGACACTTGAGAAAGCCTGGCCTTTCTTCTTGGTGAGGAAGGCTACTGGAAAAGTACCTTTTAAAACTCCCCGATCAGGCTGCTCTCAAAGAGCAAATTTGTCCCAAAATATAGGTAGAAGACAGAAGAAGGTATAAACACAGATTGTTTCAGTGAGGCAGTTAAGAGCAAAAGGTAAATAGAAGCAACTTTCATGAAGGTTGGAATGACTTCCATTTTTGTGTCATTTCTGACCTTTACCTTGTGTGCAGAAGGCCTTTTGTGCAGACAAAAGAAATAGTGCAAAAATAACTGAAGGGTTCTTGCAGGTGCATTATCAAATCACAACAACAGTCTATTTGTCCTTATTCCTTGTAATGATATCCTAGGACTGCACTTGTTGTCAAAAATATATAAGTAAATGAAAACAGGCACTCAGTAAATAAATCACCAGTGATGGACCTGGAGTTCCTCTGAGAAATTTATTATTGCTAGACAGTCCACATGGCTGCAGTTCATCTGTGGAACTGCTGTTCTACAGTTGTATTTCTCCATGGTAGAGAAAATTTACAGTACTCAATCATATGCCACAGTCCTTTGATTAAATGTGGATTAACTGTACATGATAGCCCAGAGCAGCTTAAGTACCATACAGTGTGTTACATAAATGCATGTTCAGGATTATTACACATACCAAAATAGACGTGTACTTGATAGAGGTTGTTATGGTTTACAATTCCCTTTTCCCTTTCCCTCTCTGTGGTAATAACTATACATGTATTGGCCTTAAACACCTATACGTCTTAAGAACAGGTTAAATTATAAAAGAGATTGCAACATCTTCTTTGTCCATCATCATCTAATAAATCAACAGGTCCATTTCTGTGGATTGATGTAATGGCATTTATGAGCATTGGCAAAGTCATATCCACTTAACTGATGCAATTAAGTAGTGCCGTGCTCTTATTATAATAATAATGGATTGACTGATGAGTAATTTATTTCTTTCCAATGTAACTGACAAAAATAGGCTATATTCATAGACAACGCAATGTATTTGGATCATAAAACTGCTGTCTTATCAAATCCACCATTAGCTGAGATTTATCCTCACCAGAGAGTGGTGAAAAACACTTTAAACCAAGGACCAGGCTTAATGAGGAATCCTGGCCCCGATGTGTAAAGTCCCACAGAGAAGGTGAATATTTTACTAGCTATTTCTCATAAGAGAAGTGCTGCTAAACACTGTCATAAAAAACCAGCTCTCAGAGCTGCCAGCTGAACTCTCTCGTCTAAAGAAGGAGATGGCTGTGTTTGGTTTAATTTTAATTGAGTTTCCAGGAAAAATATTTCCTTATTGCCACTTGTTACTCCATACATTCTCCCTGACACTCCTTTCCTATCAATATTGCCTGGATACCTGAACAAATCAGTGCTTTTACCACCTTCAATTGGTGTTTTGGAGTACCTTGTTGTTTCCCATGTTTATGAATGTTATTTCATAAATCATAGAAGAGTTTGGGTTGGAAGGTGCTATAAGGTCTTCCCAGTGCCTTGTCTTCTCCAGGCTGAACACCACCAACTCTCTCATCCTGTCTCCACAGAAGAGGTGATCCAGCCCTTTTCATTGCATCCTCTGGACTCGCTTCAGCAGGTCCATGTCTTTCTTATTTTGGGGACCTCAAAGCTGGATGCAGCACTCCAGGTGGGATCCCACCAGAGTGGAGTAGAGGGACAGAATCACCTCTCTCGACCTGCTGGCCACACTTCTTGTGATGCAGCCCAGGATGTGACTGGGTTTCTGGGTGACAGGTGTACATGCCATGTTGAGCTTCTCATCCACGAACACCTCAAATCCTTCCAGTAACCCAGGGCTACTCTCAATCCTTTCTCTGCCCAGCCTGTATTTGTGCTTGGGGTTGTCCTGACCCAAGTGCACAACCTTGCATTTGGTCTCATTGACCATCATGAGGTTCATACAGTCCCACCTCTCCAGCCTGTCCAGGTGCCTCCCTTCCCTCCAGAGTATTGACCACACCACTCAGCTTGGTGCCATCAGCAAACCTGCTGAGGGTGCACTCAGTGCCACTGTCCACGTCGCTGACAAAGATGTTAAGCAATGACAGCCCCAGTATGAACCCCTGAGGACCACCACTGTTCTCTGGCTTCCAGCTGGACATCGAGCTCTTGACTGCAACTCTTTGAGTGCAACAATTCAGCCATTTCCTTAACCACCCAGTGGTCCACCCATCAAATCCATGTCTCCTTTTTAGAGACAAGGATGCTGTGTGGTACAGTGTCAAATTCTTTGCTCAAGTCCAGTTAAATGACACCGATCACTCTTCCCTTATCCACCACTGCTATAAGCCCATCGTAGAAGGCCACCAAGTTTGTCAGGCACAACTACACATGTGAAGGACCAAATTATCTGCCTGCTGGGAATTCACATGATTTTGCTGGTTGCAGCAGAGCTGTTCCAGTTTACAGGCTGCTGGGGGCCTGTAGGTGGGCAAGGACAAACACCCTACCTCCAGGCAACCCAGGATCTCTGCAGTGCAGCTTGTCTTTGCTCATTGCCCTTACCTCTATCATTTGTTTTGAGTATAAAAGCTCAGAGTTCTCAAGGGCATATTACATCCATTTCCATCATAACTCCCTTTAAATTATGGCAGCAACAACTCTCTTCCACTGAATACTAGCCAAATGTTCTAAATTCCCATTTCACAGTTTTTTATGGTTCGAGAAGAAAAGAATCGACCAGATTATCTCATTTGACCTCCTGTCACTCTAAGAACACAAAACAGAGCCTGAGACTCCTGCATTATCAGGGAACTGCTATAATGAGGGATAAGCCAAAATGATTCCCCCCCGCTTTCTGGGAAATAATGGATGAAGAATCATCCTGACTTTTGCAGTTTGATCTCATGGAAAATACCTACCCAGTTCCAAAATCTGGAGGTCAACATGACCTGAGCCCATGAACCAGGTATGCTGGTTGAGGCTCAGGCAAGGATGATTCAACATGTCACCTGGGATCACTATGCTGTCCCATCTGGGGGTCTTTCTTTATCTGTGGGGCATATTCCTTATGTACCATAGGGACATGTGTGGGGTTTTGTGTGTGAGCACACAATTCTTTACCAAAGGGAAATTCCCTCCTTGGTCCCTGAAGCCTGAGGTCCAACGTTTGTTGTTGTTTGAAACTGTTTCATTTGTGAGAAATAACACTGGGGACACTCAAGAGCTTCTTGTCCTCTGCACAGATTATGAATGGAAAACAGGACATTTCACAAACTCAAGACCAGCAGAGATCGCCACAACCACCCCATACTTCTGACCACAGTGTCCGTGACACCCTGATGAGGAGGGGAACAGCTCTGCTGATGGAGGAAAAGGACTTCACTGCTAAAAAAAGAGATGAGACCTCTGTTTCTTCTCATCAGATGATGACAAATACCCTAAGTTTCCCCAGCACTGTCAGACTCATCTAAATGTTACACCAGGAAGCTAAAAAGGTCTTTCAAATGCACCACGTGAACACTAACATAAAAGTAGAAGATGTGGTTAATAGTATTGGCTGGCCTAAGAGGGAGAGAGAGATCTACAGATTTTTTATTTACTGCTGTGAGTGTTAACAAAGTTTGAAATCAAGGTGGTTTATGATTGAAGACAACAAATAGGTTAATTTCTGCTCACTGGATCCAAGTATCTAATGCAAGGTTAACTCATTGACCTCACCCCAAAGGCATTATGTATTTAATTTTCAGGACACAACTGCACATTACATGATGACCAATAAGATCATCAATACTGTCTTTTATTTCTGTTCTGAAACCTTTAACAGAAGAGAAGCATCTGATCTCTGAGAAGGTGTGATCTATGCCTGCACTCATGCACTCATATATTATTTATCTTGATCTACAAGTGATGTCTTACAAAGGGGCCCATGGAGGAAAAATAAGAGCCATTTGTGCTACCTTTCATCAGAAATGTTTATATAGAGTCCTCTCTCTCTGACCACAGAGCAGACATCTCATTCCTGATACTACACCTCCTCACAGGAAGAAACACTAATCGTTCTCACTGCTGCAGAATGTCTAGTTCTTGTTGTGACTTAAACTTGCTACTTCAAACTCTCCTTCCTCCTCACAGATGATGTAGCCACTGCCCTTATCAGACCACTGATGCTAGATCTTGAAGCACAAGCCTCTAAGTCCCTCCACTGATCTCATGCACACAAACAGAATGCAGGATCTTTGTTATTGAATAGCTGTTAAAAACAGTTGCATATCTTTGATAAAGTCCTTTGGCAACAGAGAAAAACAAAGGCGAAATAGCGTCACAGTGTCAAAGGTTGTGCTGAATCATGCAAAACTCCCATGTAATGAGTACCCAAGCCTGCCTCTTCTAGGTGTAGTACCAAGATATTGGACTCTGAAAATTCAGCAGAATGGATTCACTGTACTGGTGACCAACATGAAGCAGGGAAATGATAAGAAAATCAAGAATAATGACACTGTTGGACAGGCATGTCACCCAGTGAAGAGAAGGTTTCATCTTCTGGCTAATTTGTAGTTTTCAATATATTTCACTGTACTGCCCAAAAGTTGAAGAGCTGTTGTGACACCGCAGTCACCATACAGTTAAGGTCTGGAATGTGATGTTCTGGTGAGTTAAGAAAAACTTTTTGATTACCCATACTTTGCACCTGGAATTTAAACCAGGGACTGGGTTTGAAATAGTGCTGGATGTGCTTTGGAGATAAGAACTCACCACACCAAGAGGGCTTTTTTTTGTTGTTGTTATCACTTTATTTTTCTTGTGGTATTTATTCCAATTCAATTAATATAATAGAAGTTAATTTTAAAGACATATCTAGCTTATTGAATCTTGAGAGACATAAAAATTGTCAAAGGGTTTCAGCTTTTTCTGAAAGAAGAATGATCAGTCAATTTGCAGTAATGAAGCAGTTTCTTACTATGTGGTCAAAGGGGAGACAAAAATGACCATACCTGAAGAAGAAAGGGACAGCTCTATTTGGGTGGGATAAATCAGGATGAGATGCAGAAATGTAGAAGTACAATTTTCATTATTAGTGTCAGAGGAGAATCACGTTTGCAGCCTGGGAAAATGAGTAGCATGAAAGACTAATTCTTTTCACAGCTGGATAGATTACTGGGTCCCAGCAAACTTCATAACCTCAGTTATAAGAGGAAACCTTGGGAGGGAAAACAGAGAACATTCCTGATTTTTGGTCTACTTCTAAAATTCTGTCCCTAGTCTTTCAGCGTAATCAACATCCTAAGAAGGCCTCAGGGATCAAAAATCAAGAGAGCTGTTGCCGAGAACTGTGTACAGAAACAGGTCAGGCTTGAAGGATCAGTGGGTACTGAGTCTACCAGAAGATGTGTGCTGCTGTGAGACACTATGTGTCTGCCTATGGCTCCTGGAAATGAAGGCAAGCCAGACAAGCATAATAATGGTAGCACACAGAAGAATACAAGGAATTTAAAGAATTTTTCTTCTTATTTGAGGGTGAGGAAACTCTTTTGAGATACAACACGCAGGTTTTTTCTGTTATGTACGTAGCTGGAGTGTGTTGACACAAGAATCATAGAGTCATCATTGTTCCTTTGCTGCATATTCCCTGTACTCATAGAGCCCAGAACAGATAATTAAAGCCCATCCAACCATTTTAGACAAGCCCAGAATTCCTCTAGACTAGAAGTAAAATACGGCTTTCGATTCACTCAAAACAAGATGCTGGATGCTCGGGAAAAGGTGAAACAACAAAGTCCCTAACACCATCTGCATTACTTCAGCCACCTGAATCTATCATATCTTCTGGATTCTCTCCAGAAGAAGTTCATACAGAAGAAACCAGTACCACAGGCCAGTTTTATGCAGCCTGACACTGCCAGTCCTCACTCCCAAGGGAATGCAAGAGAAACCTGGGAAACCATTTCCACTTACATATAAGGAGAATTAACTGCTACACACCTCAAAAAAAGCTAATGCTTGGGCCCATGTTGTCTCTGCAGTACTCCCTTCCACTGTTCTCTGAAGAGCTCTCTTTCCTCCTCTCCTGACACATACCTCACTCCCACTTGAATATTCTCCTGCACTATCCCATCTGTGAGAAGCAGACAATATACTGCTTTTTAGGAGGCTCCTTTCACTCTTACTATCTTCTCTTCATCATGAATACACAGTGTATCTATCAAAGATCCCTTCTCAGGTCCACTGTCTTTTCAGGGAAATTTCTCTGTATATCCAGACACTAAACAGCCTGCACCTGGGAACACTTTTTGTAGAGGACCGAAATCTACTGGGAGATGCAGGAGAGCACATAGCTTTGATTTTAAAATGCATTTGTTTCACAAGTGAGAACTAAATAGGTTTACCCGAGCCGGCAAACAAGAAATTCTAACCAAGCCTGCAATATGAATGTAGTAAATAGGAAAAAGAATAGCCCAAAGGCATAGTGTCCAGCAAGAATACCTTGAAAATGGGAAGATGAATCAGAGATCCCACATGTCTTTCCCCCATCCTCATCCCTACTGGTGCTGTCACCCATAAATGATGGTGCAAAATATACAGTGTTGGAGTATTTGTAGTCAACAGCCTCTGCTGCAAGGGATCCTGGCTCATACTGGCCAGTGGAGCTGCCACTGCATAAATAACAGCTCACTGACAAAGTGTGAGATCTGTGTTTGTGCCCTTGGGAGAGTTTAATCTTTTTCTTGGAGCCTCTCTCCTTCAAGAAATTGCAGTGAAGGGTGTCTGTGATGTCACACTGCAGGAGACACAAGCTCAGTGGAATGGATATGCCCATCTGCCCAGCAAGGCAGACCACACTGAGATGGCTAGATCTCTGAAGGTCTTGCTCAGCACCCTGCTTTTTTCAAGTGGGAAGATTGATGGTAACTTGGGAGTATATAAGAGAGAGACTCTGAGGTGTCTCAGCCAAAAATACATGAGTTTGCCCCAGCCTCTTGCATCCCAAGATCAAACTTTGCATGTGGATGGCCAAATTAGACACAAGCGTAAACTAACTCACCTGCAGTGTGGATTGTCAAGGGACCAGAAAGAAGATGAGAGAGCTGCAACATGAGTTGCAGAGAATATGGCTGTTCCCACATTGCACTTAGATCCCTAATGTTTTCTATGAGGTCCTTCACTGGTACTCTTTGGGGAAAGTGAAAACCTGCAGGTAAAGAAATTCTTGTGTGAACAAGTAACTAGAAAAAAATATGGAGAAACAAGTAGGAATGTGTGGTCATATGGTGGGGATTATCAGTGGAGTTTCACAGAGATCTGTCCTGGGACCTCTGCTCTTCAAAACATTCATAAACATCCTTGGAAAAGGATGTGACCAGTAAGACAACCAAGAAAAAAAGAAGCCAAAAAACCAAACAGTAAAGTTAAAAGCAAAAATAATTATGACATATGGCTAAAGGATTTCATGTTAATTAGTGACCAGCTGGTAAAAACAGTCAAATGAAAGTTAGAGGATAAATGTGAGATAGTAGATATGAAGAGAAAGTATTCTAAATGTAGGAAAGGGATGGTGTGTTTTAAATTAGTTATTACTGTTCAAGAAAGGGGGTATCAAGGAAGGGTATCACATAAGATTATCAAGATGCAGATTTTAAACAAAACAAATTATTATTAAAAATAATATTTTTTTTTTCACATGATGCATAATTAAACTGCGGAACTCCACTGCCACAGGATGTTGTAGAGGCCAAACATATAAATGGGCTCAAAAAGCAATTAGACAAATTCCTGGCTGAAAAATTCATCGAGCGTTACAAAACGCAAAGATGCAGATACAATCTCTGGCTCAGGGTGCCCCTAAGGCACAGACTGCTGGGAGGGTGTGCCAGAATAAAGTATCCTTCTACACTCTACAGTTGCTCTGCTTTTGCGCTGTTCCCCGAAATACCTGCTACAGGCCATTCTCAGGAGCACAACACCGGGATGAGGACGGATTTCTGCGGCCACTGTTACGGGAATAGGTAGTTATTCACAAAGTTGAGGAAACAAAATAAAAGTTGGAACTGAATCCAGATAGGGGCTGCAGCATTTGTGATTGCTGAAAAAAAAAAATCAGAGAGGATTTGACAATCGTGAGGTGAAAAGATACTGCAATAGAAGGAGGGTATCGGTTTTAACATATAGGCTGGTCAACATAAAGCAAATGAGTATCAGTCTTGTACTGTCAGGCAGAGAGGGGGCTTTCCACTAAGTGAGAAGCTTGTAAGGCTTCTGGGGCCATAAACCACATTAAGAAATGAAGTCCACACAGAAATGCTTTGTAAGACATCATTTAGTAAAAGACATCAACTCGATTGGTGGAACTGTATATGTCACTGATATATTCCTTGCAGCTTACCTTGTTTTTCACTAGAATCCAAGAAAAGCCATTTGTATTTAAATGACTGTAGAAACGGTAAATTGTTTCATCTGGGAGTTTAATAAATGGTTTGCCCTAGTTTGTCAGAGTTTGCCGTAATTTTACGTGACTGGCCACATAAATTTGCTGGAAATGATCAGATAGCAGGAGATTGGCACAGCAGAGGAATTCCAACAGAAGCTCAGAGTTAATGAATCTCCACCCATGTCCAGACACGCGGATGGGGAGAAGGCCAGCCAGCAGCACCCAGCTGGGATCCTCTGAGCCGAGCACACCGGCTGTGGGATGAATTGCCTTTGCGCTGTGGCTGTGGTGAGAAAATGTGTCCAGACCCTCTGAGCACTGGAGGGGTTTAAAGCCATATCCCAAAACAAATCATTATGATGCTGAAAATCATTCGTGTAGTGGATATAGGCTGCTCCCTTTTATCTCCTGGTGTTAAAAAGCAAATTCATTCTGGGAACTCACAGCCACCGAGACGCTGCAGTACACTCCATGTATTTTGGAGGAGCCCCGCTCGTGCTGCAAGCTCAGGAGCATCCTCAGTAGTGTGGGGACCATGGTGGTGGGTTGAGGAGATGTGCTGGCCTCTGCAGGACCATCACCCCACATGCTGGGTCTGAGCAAGGTGCGCATCACCTCTCCATGGGCCATGGTTTGGCTCCATGTGGCACTTCTTCTCCCTGTCACAATCAATCCAAACTGAAAACAGTTGCTTAGTTCCTGGGGTTTAAGGCATCTCATTAACTGCTTCAACAACAAGGTAACTTCTTTTTAAGTTCACAAGTCTATTATCCCCCTTAAGTTAGTCATGTTGAAAGTCATCCTAAAGTTAATGGATTTGAAGGGGAAAATACGCCCTGAAGTGCCTATGATTTCTGGTTATCCTGATTATCTGTGCTCTGCAAATCAATGTACTTGGATCTGGTCGAATCTATAGCCAGACAGGCTGAGGAAAAATAAATCCAGCAGGGGTTTGAACTTCTTTCATACATCTTAATAGGGACATTATGCTTAAACCCCTTTGTGACCATTTAAGTGATAAGACCATTAAAACCAGTGAGTGGTAAAAACAGCCCTCATCATGAAAATGCATTTTAGGTGTCAAGTGGATACAGTGTTAATCTTAACTATCAGCATCCTTCCACAAAAAAATCACAAAAATCAGGAAAAATACCATGCTGGTCTCAGCTTACTACCTTGGGGACAATTTATGGGTTTTTCCTAGTTAGTTTGATGAAATGCAAAAAATTCTACAAGGACAAGGATCCTGTGTTTACAGGGAAATGGAATATAAAAGATTTTTTTTCCTTTTTCCTCCTGCATATTTGGATTTCTCCTGTGCACAGTCTATGGCTTTCAGCTACAGGCTATGACTGATCCCTTGACAACTCTAGTCTCTGCAATAAATTGTTCAAAGTCAGACCTGGGGCTGTGTCAGTTCCTAGAATATCTGGGGTTTATATCTTCTCTAGCCTCATTTTAAATTTAAATGATAACAAATGCAATCTGACCCCAGATGGAACAGAACATATTTTTACATCAGATTGGTGTTTTTACTAATATGACTTTGGTAAGGATCTCAAACCCTAACCAATCTCAAACAACCTCAAATCTCAAACAATCATTTATGCTGAACCCCTACACGCTTCCTAAGAGGAAGATGAGCTCATGTGCCACCATGGAAATGATGCACAATGCCAACAGGAGGCAGGCATTGCCTTGCAGGGAAGCAGTGCCATGGTCTTCTGGATGCATCTTTTCCCTCTTTTGTCCCCAGTTCTTCTGGCTCTTCCTGAGTTGTTTTTAGCAAATGCTTTATATGTTTATATTGCATCAGCAGAGGGATTTAATGTTTTAAAGAGGGGTTTTAATGTTTTGTTTTATTTGCAGTTGTACCTATTGCATTTTGAAAACACTGCATAATCTACTTTCTTCCTCAAATTTCACTGTGACAGGATTCAGACCCAAAAAGTAGGCTATTCCTTGTTTCTTCCCCCACGGCCTTTTTTTTTTTTTCTTAAGAAAAGAAAAGGTCTGTAAAATACTTTATAGCAGGCTCGCCCCACACCTCTGTTTTTTGGAAGAGGCTGGAGAGGACAAGCTTCACACAGAGAGGAGAAAAAACATTACCAGTTGCATGACAAAAAGGCTTTTCTGATTTTGTGGGCAAAGAGAAATGTCTTGTTGCTTGGGCTTTGTGGGACAGGTCTGATGGTCTGAACTGGCAAGACACTTCTTCCATCAAATACTGGTTGAATTCACAAGACTTTTTCTCTGGTCTTTAAACCTAGTACTCAACTGTCAGTAATCCCTTTCCTATTTTCAACCAAAGGAAAGACATGTGCCATGAACAAAGGGGAAGGAGATGCCACATATTAGTAGCCAAGATAAGGTACCAGTATTTAAACATCAAGTGCTCAGTTCAGACAAAGAGGGGTATCTCTGATGAGTCCAGTGCAAATACATGCCCTCACATCTACTGTGGTCATCTACAGAGCCATTTTGGTTGGATTTTTTTCCCCTCTTTGACCCCTCATCACCTCTTTATTCAGCCTCCCCCAAGCAGAGCATGATGTCTGAGTCAAGCTTTTGAACTTTCTTCGTGTAAGTAGGTTTCAAAGGAAGCAAACAAGCTCATACATCCCTTGCCTGTGTAGGTGTGTTCACATATTTTTATTTATTAAAAACAAAATAAAAACATAATCTGATACAATTAAAGATGTGTTTCAGAGAGTGGTCTGTGCTGAGAAATGCTTGCACCTGGTATCATAGTTCATAATGTTTAAGAAACAAGTTGGCATTAAAAAGAATCAAATGACAACATAGATAATAGGATCCAAAAGTGCCTCCCAAATTATTGAACAATAGAGAATTGGATAAGATCACTCAGGCTATTTTTCTAATATTTTAGAGTAGTAGTTGCCTGCTCAAGCCTTTGATCTCATAACTTTGCCAGCTGACAATGAGATAATTAAGTGTTATGGATAATACAGCAAGAATGAAAATCAGTGCATTTTCAAGGGAGGGACTGAGATGTGAAGTGATCAGAGAAGCAAAGTGTATGTGAAGGGTAAATTTTTCAGAGTTCTGAATATGGCCCATTGCAGGAGTATCAGTTCAAAATGTTAATTCAGCAAATAGAGGTAAAAGCAGTTATCCAACCTGGTTTTTTTTGTTTGCTGGGTTGTTTTTTTGGTTTTTTTTGTTGTTTTTTTTTTTTTTTTTTTTTTTTTTTTTTTTTTTTTTTAGTTCCCTGAGCTGATGGGACATTTATTGCATTTTTTGCAGCTTTTGCTGCATCTGTTTGTTAATCACATAATATAGTTAACAGTGCCGAAGGAAGAGAGCAATTATATAACAAAGGAACTGAAAAACTATCCTCTCCTTGAAGAAAGAGTTTGGAAAGGACAACTCTGTGAACCACTGGGCCTGGGGAAGGCTTGGGGGTCACAAACTCTCCAGACCGTGGTGGTACAGTCACAGTTGTGCTCAAAGGGATTGTGGGGGTTGAAGGTGGGCGTGCAGCCATCTCAGCACCCTTTTCAGAAATACTAAGGAGCCACAATGGAGCAAATGAGAGATGGTTACAAGAGGCCAGAGTACTCCCAAATCCACCATGGTTTTGTAGTAAAGGAGAGATTGGAATCAGTAAGAGAAAAGCTGCTAAAACCAACTCTGCTCTCCTGCTTTACTGGCTGGTATGCAAACTGCAGGCAACTGGCTAAAATAATAGATATTACTGTCTGCTTGGCTTGGTCAGTAAAGGAATAAATTCTCCTTCTGACTGACCCGCTCAAACAGAATATTCTGTAGGTATATATTGAGATGAATTTGAATAGGCTAAAAGGAATACAAACATACATTTTAGCAGTATTATAGGAAAATTTTCCTTTTTATCACACCAAATAAGCACCAATAACACCCAGAGACAATATTCAACAAAGGCAAAATGAGGTCAAAATACCAAGGTCCTAAACCACTGGTTTGTCACCCTTATGGGATTTTACAGTTGTGTGTGCTAAGTCCAACCTAGAACTTGGCTCTGGACCAAACCCAGGGCCAGCAGAGCCTGAGTTTGTAGGTTTTTTAGGAGATCCAATCCTGCCATATGTTTACCAGTGATATCATAATTGTCTGTGCATCCTCAGTCTGCTATGGATTTTGCAGCAGCTGTCAATAGCACTCATTCATCACAGGCCCAAGATAATTGAAGCGCTCCATCTGCTGCAGAGCCACTATTACCAACACTGATACTTGTGTCAGTAACTTACTGAAGAAGGGCCTGAACTTGCTCCTAGTGAAAAATCAATGGAAGGATTCCTGTTGGCAGAAGCAGAGGCAGCCCTAACCCTTTCAGTACTGAAACCCTGAGTGGCTGCTCAGCATCCAACTGCACGGCACCATCCACTCCTGCTGTGCCCCTGGATCACTGGGAGGAAGCAAACACAGGCAAAGCTAGGCTGTGATCACATAGCCTTGGCAAACTGGTCCTACAAGGCACTCTGGAGCCTGCTGAGGGAAAGGACAGGTACAGTAGAAAAGTCAGAAATGGGCTGAAGAAACAGATGATGTCAGCTCACATGGATGAGAGAGGCAGAATTCAAGTTATGCGCTCAGTTTAAAGCTCCTGCCTGCATAAACAGTCAGACATGTTTACAGGAAAGTGCTAAAGGAATTAATCTGTTACTCAGCAACACTAATCAAGACTCCTACCCCATGCAGTTCACAAAGTCCTACATCTGTGCATACCTTTATATTCATGTTCACAGTCAGCCCCATTCCATCTTCTGTCTGCTGTACAAAGAGAAGGAAAAAACCAAGGTCTGCGCAGTAAAACTAGCTATTGTGATAAAGCATCATTTTCTCTCAGATAAAACAATTAGTTTCTATTATATGCAGTTCTCTTTTCTCCTATTTTTATCTACATGTTTTCTTCCAGGAACAAGCTTTAGAAAACCAAGGCAAGTTATGACCTTTTTAACAAAGAAGAGAAAACAGGAGTTGTTGTCCTGCTGTTGTGAGTGCAGATGAGATCAAACCAGAACTTTAAATCAGAAAACCCTTGAACTTTCCAGGTCAGACTCATGTCTAAAGTTTACTGCTAAGGCGAGTTAAAGCCTGTGCTCAGATGGATGTGAATAGCTCCCACTGAGTTCAGGCAGCGTTCCTTGATTGTCACGGTAATATTTTTGTTGTGTTTGTTTACTCCACTGCAGGTTCTCAAGGATCTGACTTAATTTTCATTCTTTCCTGTTTGTACTCTGTATAAGGAAGGCCACTTGCTCGAATACATTTAGGTGCTCTTTGTGCACAGAATGACGTAATATTAGGAAAATGAGAACTTTAGTGAGGACAGCTGTCCCTGAAGTGTCACTTCAATGGCAAAAAACAAAGAGTGCCGAAGGTTCAAAGGAGATAACACTACAAGGTCTCAAAATACAAAGCAAAACCCAGTGATTTCTCTTTTCATCAGAGGAGCACGGAAAGTGAGGCACTCTTCTGCTGTGTAGTGGTTTAGATGTTTTTTGAAATGTTTTGTTGTTTAGTACATTCTAGACCTGTGAGGTTTTAACAGATAGATAACATTTTTTATTGGAGCAATGGGAAGAGCTGGAAAGAGCAGCACATTTGAGTTTCCTACTGGTGAAATGACCGAGTCCTCCAGAGTATTTTACATTACCACAAGATGGAGGAAGGTCATATAAGATCTCTGAGTTAACTGGGAAAACTGTAAAGGAAGTTTCTTTTACAGTTGTCTTTGTCTCTTGTGGATGTCTCCTTACTTCCTCCAATGCATGAGGAGTGAAGGTAGATTTATTTTTTTTGAAGTAAAAAAGAGAGGGAGAAAGGAGAGATGAAAAATCAACAATGAGGAATAGTTCGATGAGTGGTAGAAGTCAAAATAGAGACAACATAAAACAGCATAGACATGTTCCATTGCTAAAGACAATAAGTTCATATCAGAAGGAAGACATGAGATTTTTTTCTTATAAACTTTGATTTTTAGAAGAGACATAAGTGTTCTGAATAAAAAAGGTACCTTTCTTTTCAATATTTAATGAGCCTTTATTTTTGTCCATCTACTTTCAGTACACGAAAACAAGGCTCTAACTCAGGAACACACTCTCCAGCTGTAGTGTAACAGATGTGCAAACCATTAGTATCTGCTACCCATTCCAAGTCATTAAATCTGAAACCCTGCAGGAGGAGTCAAAGGTACCATCAGGGGACCTGTGGCAGCTATGGTGTTTCTACTTAGCTGATTTCACTGGATGGGCCAGTGTTTTACCTTGAGGCATAGAGGAGAGTAAGGAACTCAGAGCTAGATTATATGTGAATGAAATTACTATGAAAATGTACAACTTGAGTCATGAGATCCATTTTCTGAGCCCATCACCACAGTGAAGGGGAGATAAATAATGTCTCACTGACAAGGGAAGGTGTAAATAGGATCCAATGAACTTAAAAATAGAGTTAAAGCAGAGAAGGCCCTGAGCTAAATTACTGCAGTGTTTAAGGAAAAGGGTAGAGCCAGGATTTGATTCCTGAGAGCTCAGTTCCAATAGTGAGATGGATGATTCCAGCTAGACCCTCCAGTGCAGCAGCAAGGGAAACCAATACAGAGAGTGGCTGGTGTCCAGGCAGGGTCTTCATCCACAGGTTAAACCAGGATTTGGGAACCACCCTGTCATCTGCATTCAGTACTCCTGAAACCACCACATCATCATGAGCTAACCAGCACTGCAAAGTGACAGTTCAAGGACTGAATGGGAAGATGCACCCGTCCATGAAGGCAACAAAAGTGCAGGCTTGGGAGTTGAGGTGAGCTCTTCAGAAATGCCCCTGTGCCCTGTCCACTGAGAACACAGACAGCCCTGGTGGGTACTGAGACTCTACCTTGGCAGACCTTGACTGTTCAAACAAGACCTCATGCATCTGCCAGAAATCCAGGTATCTCAGCGTGCCTCAGGCATCTAAATCCCCTTCCCTCTTCAGAAGACACTGCTACTCCTTAGATAGAATTTCTGGATCTCAGAATGCCTGAATTCATGGCATTTTTGTAGACTGCGTGGCATTCCAACAGCCAGCTGACTTTCTGATGTTGCATGTGGGTGAGCTTTTGCTCACTCTCTTGCCATCTCTCTGCAAGCAGCAGGAGCCGGAGTGGGGCAAGTGTCACAAGCAATATTCAGAAGCAATTCCGGAAACTTTATTGCTCAGAAGTGGCACTTGGCCAGGAGAGGAGAAAGAGAAGAGCTCATAGTTGTGTGCATGCACACACTGACAAAACTGCCACTGATGACTCAGGGAGAGAAATCTGGAGAGGTGACCTTGGGAGGTCACAGAAGACTCGTTTTTGCCAACAAATATGAACATTTGCAATCATACCGTGGCCTGATGCCAGTCACTGTTTTATGTGCTATCTCATCAAAACATATGAATTTTCAATAGCTGATTTAGAGTCCTACTTGCTGCAGTGTTATATCTCTCCAACTCCTACAGGTTTTGGATTGTACAGATACAAAAGCAGGGTATTGAGGAAAGCTGGCACTTGGGTTGGCATTGTTCTCCATGAACATTTTCCTGCATTCTGAAAATCGCCGACTGGTCAAGTGCCGGAAGGTCACTAAGCAACGTGGCAAAACTGATGACAGAAGGGAGGCAAAAAAATCCCTGGAAAATGAAACTCCTCCATTGTCCGGCCTGGAAGGTCAAAATATGCCATTTTAAGATTGCTTGTGCTAACGGAGGCTCACCCACCCTAGGTGTCAGCCCTTCAGAGACAACTACTGTAAATATCGCCATCTGTGATGTTCCTGGTGAAGGACTCTGCTGATGTAAAGGTTATTACTCATTTATAAACATATGGCTGCTGTAATCCTTCGTTCCTCTATTCATAGTGGGATTTGTGTTTGATTGAGCTTGGTTTCAAAACAAAGATGTTCTTTTCCTACTCAGCGCTAAGGAGACATTATCAATTTAATTAATATTAATAAAACCCCCAACAACTCACTATGGCAAATTCTTAAATCAATAGATGTGATTTGACTTTAAAAAAAAAATCCCACTGAGAACAGTCATTCTGAAGGAGCACCACCCAGTCCAGCCTGAAATCAAATCTGCAGTGACTAAAAAAGAGGTTTTGTGAACAAAAAGACAGAGGATTCTGTTGTTCATCATTGTCCTATCAAAACAAAATAATAAAAGCTAACAGAAAATGAATGCTTTTTTGACATTATTTCCATCTTGAAAGTCTAGAGAGATAAAATACTGATGTTTACAGTACTTGAGCTGACAGCGTCTTTTCAGTGATACTGTGGTAGTGAGGGTTCTGAAAATGTGTTTTCAAACTATGGATTTTATTGCCTCTGTGTGTGATGTGTGAATATTTGAGCATATACAAGCTTTTCAAATGAGCCCTTTAGATGTAAGATCCCATTTCCTCCATATAGTCAACAAAGACCATAAAGCAATTTCTGTAGGAGCAAGAGTTCACATGGAAGACCTGAAAGCTAAAAATTCCACCAAACCAGTTCAGACACAATTCATGCTTCCAGAAGCAGAGACCAGTTCATCTGACTTACTGTAAATGTCTCACTCAGGCTGAGATGAATTACTTCCTAAACTCCATTGACTTTGTGGAGAGTTTTTATTAGGCCCTTGATTAAGAGTTTTGATAACAGTAGATCTTGTGTATACATGGCTGTCCCTAATATTATGCAAATACTGGAGGAAAAAAAAGTATTTTATTCTTTGCTATATTAAGATATCTTGCAGTAAACCACACCCCCAACCCCAAATGGGCATGGCTTGGTTCCACATACCAAGACATCTCTCTCTATACTTTTCACCAGCAGATCAAATAAAGAATTACCAGTACATGATCCTGTCTCCTGAGAAACATTTTTCCTGGTGGGAGACTCACCTGCCGTGTTTTAGATAGTGTCTAAAGAAACCGTGTTACTTGGATTACTCTAAAGAATACTTTAGCGCCCAGCCCACATTTCATCATTAATAATATTTATGTAACACAACTGTGAGGCTGAGCATGTTACATCATCTCAGCTGAATGAAGAGCAAGCTGCACTTTCTAGATCACAGCACTGCCATGTTTGCGTTATATATGTTGGAATTCAACAATGAAAAAAATTAAAATAAGGGAAACAATTAAGATGGCTTTGCAATTTTTAAAATTAAGCCTGGAGGGGTGCAGATGAAAAATTACTTTGACAACTGGGGGTTTTATAACTTTTTTGTGTTTAAATCAGCTTAAAAATAGTTTTCGTTTGTTTTGGTTTTTTTTTTAATTCTGAAGTAGTGATTTTTATATGCAGTCCAATGTTAGGACTAATTCTTGAATCCCTGAAATACAGCAAAAATACCTTGGGGAATCTACTGGAGAATCCTCACATCCATGAGAAATCTTCAAATATGGAGATGTGAATTATTTTTTTATGTGAAAGTGTGTGAATACCCCTGATTTATGGCATCTGAACACCAAACTACCATGCTCCTTCCTGGATTGCCATGGGACAACATTTGCACTACAGCAGAGTTCTCAGCACTTTCTTGTAGCAGAAAAAAACATATCAGTGCAGTTAGCAACTTCAGTTTCTAACAGAGTGTGTTAAATGTCCAGGTTTTGGAATGTTTTGAATGGCAACAACTAGTATGCTGAAATACTTCACCTCTACGTATTTATGGTTTTCCTCTAATGCACGTCATCTGGTCTTTAAGCAAATAAGGTTTCACCCTTTCTACATTCCTGGCAGAGATCTATTAATTGCAGTTATTTGTATGGAAAAGAATAGAAGAACAGAGAGGATAAATTACTTGGCAGAGCCAGAAATAGAATCAAGATTTCCTAAAGCCCATTTTAGTGCCTCAACCACAAACCTATTCCTGGGAAAAGACAAGGAAGTTTACCATACTTCTTTTCCCCCAATTTATTCCATTAAATCAATGCAAAAGGTCTGTGGACATTCTTGCTAGAGTTTAAATAGTAGCTTAATGTAGTTTATCTTGAACCTGTTCCCAATAGGCTTGAGAAAAATCAAAACATCTGTGCAGTGCAGGTATTAGTTTTATTTTTAAGTCCACTGTTTAATTGTTGATGATTTCTTACAGCCCTGACTTATGTGTCAGAAGAATTCAGACCTGCTTCTCACACTTTGCAAAATTCAGGGATACTCAGATTTAGGGACTTGTGTTCAATTAATAATTGCAGGCAGACCATTTCTTGCAGATTTGATTCTCTGTGAATTTTAACATTAAGCTCTTAGCTACGACCACTCTCCACAAAACCCAGAAAATTGTCTATTGCTTACAAAATTTGTTTAAACTCATTGTTTCGGAGTTTTTATAAAACAGCTCCAGAGGCAGCTTCATCAGTCTAAGGCACTGTGACTGGTGAAAATACCTGCAGTACTTCTTTTACTTTTCTCCTCCAAAAATTCCATAATAAACACTAGAAGTGAGTTTGCCGAGTCTGTACTTACAGGCGTAATCTCCTATTGACACATGTATAAATTACAAGGGGAGAAGCACTACCCAGTCACAGGGTAACGCTCTATCAGTGAGATTTCTGGGATTTTTCAGCAGTGTACTCTGTATATGGCAACTGCTGGCTAGTGTTTGCCTATTCTTCACTTGCTTAAAACCTCTGGTTTTGTCTTGAGGGTCCACGTAAGGTCAACTTCCCACCCCCCAACAGTGGCATAGAAAACTGCTCTGAAGGTGGAAGAAAATGCCTCTCCTCACTGAGCAGCCAGTGTTGATAAAACAGCTCTCTGTTGGAATAGCTTTAAGGGCAAACAGTGAGGAGGTTTACCCATTCAAACAAAGTTAAGAGTGAGCAAATTCTCTTAAAGATGTACCTATGTCTGAGATCTTTGTTTCGTTTTCAGTTACTTGATAGAAAATAAAGATAAAGCCAAGAGCAGGCTGCATTGAAAAAATCCTCTGTGCTCCCGAAAATATTTCTTTTGTGTTCGGGAGAGAAACATAAGAGAAGGCCACTTTAGCTAAACTTGTGACAATAGTTTTTTAAAAATATATTACAAACTCCCATATATATATGCATTTGAGTCCTTTTTAACCTTTGCTTTCTTGCTATTTCTGGGAAAGAACAAGTGTAGGGAAAGCACATGTTTTGCCATGTCTAATTTACTCCCTTTTATGGGCTCAGGTCTTAAGAGAAAGCGATCAAAGGTGAGTCTGTGTGATTTGTAAACACAAGACTGTGGTTATATAGTGAAATTTGAATATAGTTCTGTCACCTGCTTCCGTTTGCTTGTCCTCTCTTGGAGCTTCTGATGCCATCTCCACAAGGACTTCCTAAAAACATGTCCACTAATAAAGTAGGACTGTGGGGTTTTCTTGGGGGTTGTCTGGCTTGAGGATGGGATTTGACAGGTTGGTCCTGTTTCAAATTTAGATGAAGGCCAAACTGGAAATTCAAGATGCTGTTAGGAGAGGACCACAAATGAGGAAGGAGTTGATCCTGAAACATGGGGGCAGCCCAGAATCCAGGCACACCAGGATCAAATAATGACTCAGAACTCCCTGGAAGAGATGCAAGTTAGGAGCCTGCCCCACACAAACACACCTCCTCCCTCTTCCAGGGGTGCGTCCTTTGAAGTAAATGTCCTGAAATTCGTGCATATGTACCCAGGAATGTGGACAATGGCTCCATATGCAGCTCCTATTTAAAGGGGAGGAAGAGAAATCCTGAAATGCTCTGCTTCTCCTCCAGCCTCAGCTTCAGCTGGTTTTATGTTTACAGCTTCTTGGAGGTGGAGGGGTTGTCTCTGCTGCCCATCAGCAGATTGCCCTTATGGCCTCTTCCTTACAGCCAATCTCACTCTGAGGCTTTGCTTTTCTCCCAGGATGGAGCCTACTGTAGGCTGACTCAACAGGCAAGTGGTGCTCAGCAGAACTGTGGTGTAGACTACACCTCTTGTGGTCCAAATCGTCAAATGCATGGAAAGGCTTTAGTAAACAGGTTTGTGTGAAGGGCTTTGGGGTGGCCTGGGGGCCGTCAGGAGAGCATCCCCCTCCATGCTGTTCCCCAGTGGCTGCCTGGACACAGGCAGGGAGTACTTTCTGCCGCCTTTGCCCAAACGCCAGCAAGCCCACGATGACAGACACAGAGAAGAAATGTGCTCCATGTTGTGTGCCTGGGCTCACTCTGACCCTGCAGTCCTCCCAGGTGTTTCCATGGACGGGTCCCACACCATGCCCTGCTCCTCTTGTGTCAAGATCTCTTCAATGAAGCCCTTCCGCAATGCTACTGCTGCCCTGCCAGCACAGCTCTCCCATGGAAAAAAGCATACTATTGTCCTTCCAGTTTATATTCTCGATTTAACAGCTTGTTACACAACATGACTATTTTTCTGATTCCCTCCCAGGTGTTATTTTCCATGGCCAGGGAAATAAGAGCCGGATCACATCAGAAAAGGCAGCACAGACAGAAAACTTCACCTTCTTGGGAGCTATGAGCTCATTCGCAGAGATAGAGCACTTAAAATGAATTAGTGTATTCCAACACAGCAAAAGCTATAAATAGAGTGCTTATAAATAAACCAGTTTTGTCCCTCACTCAGGCACCAATTCAGCAGTCTCTCCCTCTGTGTCTAGCACAAGCACGTACTTACATCCCACTGATTGCAATGGGATAAGGCACTTGCTTTCAATTAGGCATGTTTTGCTTAATGTAAGCTGTAATGCTAAATCTATCCAGGTACCAGCCCTTTTTGCCTGTTAAATCAATAGCGCTTAGAAGCCTAACTCCCTACTGTGAATCCGGATTTTACATTTTAGGACAACTTCTATGTTTTATGAATAAGAGGTAGATGTTTCCTCTTTCTAACACTTCTGTTCACTGCTCCTGAGGGAGTACCCTTCCTTGCATAAGGGAGCTACTATTTGCATAGGCCCATCTTTCTTATTCCAACACATAAGCAGCCTCCTTATGTTGTGAAAGAAAAAACATCACAACTGTTAGCAAATCTGCTGAAACAAGGTTTAATTTGAAGGCAAACGCGTGCAGTTATCGCATGTAAGCTGTCTGTCCAAACAGACAGTGCTATCACATCAAACACATCTTGATAGACCAAATCAAAAACCCCTGAACCTTTCAGAGATGTGCATTTCTGGACTGGCAAGAAGAGCTAGAAGATATGGTTCAAACACATCTGCTTGGTCAGACACCATGAGGACAGTGTTGGCATACCCAAGGAAGTGGTCAAACGTTTGATATTATCCCATACAGACTTGGATACAGGTTCACTCACACCAAGTATGCTCAGACTGAAAATATCCACCAGCCATCATTATGCAGTGATGCTTAACGTGCCCACGTCAGCCTCTCTGAGCTGTTTTTTATGCAGCTGACAAGAAGACCTCAGTGACTCAGGCAGGGAGCCTGGTGTGAGTGGACAGGATTTGCACCGCAGTTTCTGTTCTAACATACC
This sequence comes from Chiroxiphia lanceolata, assembly GCF_009829145.1. Lineage (NCBI taxonomy): Eukaryota > Metazoa > Chordata > Aves > Passeriformes > Pipridae > Chiroxiphia > Chiroxiphia lanceolata. Next base: position 147,606,083 of record NC_045637.1, read on the forward strand.
AGCTCTGCTCGTGGTATCCAATTTTGCAGTTTAAGCCTAGCTTGAAAGCTTATACTGACACACAGAAATACCTTAGGCAATAAATTGGCTTTAATACGGCCATTATTTACCTGTGAATTGCAAACACGGTTTTGCCCTTGCCATGTTTGCTAGCTCAAGAAATGTCATGTGGATATGTGAGACGCCTCTGAGCACCTGCCATCAAGTCACCTGCCTCTCCAGTGAGTCTCATTGCCTCTTTAACCATTTTCTCCTTGGCTGATCTTTACATCAGAGTGCAAAGCTTTTTCCTTGCAGAAGTGCTGTGTGTTCCTGCTTACTATGCTGTGAGGATTATATTTTCTTTAAATTTAGCTGCAAGTTCATTTTCTTTGCTTATTTTCACATGCTTTCCATGCATGCACCAAAAATACAGTCATCAGTGTTTTGTTTTGTTTTGTTTTGTTTTTAAATACAGCAGCTAGTTTCAGAATAAGCTGGTGCAAGCAAGTGAAAAATCTACCACATTTACATCAGCTGTGCAGCAGACCCACAGTCTAAAGGCAAAGCACTGCCCAATACCAAGATAAAATATTGGCTTTTGAAATGGTCTTTTTCACCAACCTTAGAAGCTAGTTCTTCTAATTGAATCAGAACTGGGAAGAATTTTGTTGCTTTAAAGAATTCTGACATAATTAATACCATATATTAAGCTTAATGGTGGGGCTGACTTTATATTCTATGAAGTCATGCATTTAAAAAATTTTCTTCCCCTACTGAGATGTCAGGATAAGTTGATCTTCAGGTTAGAGAGCAAGACCTTTACCAGGGCAGGCGAAGCAAATTCTTTTTTATTTCAATCTCTTTAAATGACAGGGTTCCCTATATTTGTTTGTACATAGAGTAGGAATGTTTTCAGTATCCTGTAACCTGTCCAACCATTGCTGGACTCTTCCACCTCTGACGCTGTCTGAGGTCGCCACCAAACCTCTAAGCACAAAATATTCCACAGAGCCCTCTTGTCTTCTGTAGGGTTTGAAGTATCCATGATGTTCAGCTGAACACCCCACCAGGCAAAATCAATCACATTTCTTGCTGGTGTTGGCTTCTGTCACTTGTTAAAAAGTGGGGCAGAAAGCACTTCTGGGTTGTTCACATCTGTGAGTCATTTCAGGGACATCCAGTCTACAACATTTAACACACTCAGAGTCCACGCTGATGGTGTCCTAGGATTTTGTTCTGCACTCATGTTCCCTTTAAGAACACACAATCTTCTCATTGCTCCTCAAAAAGGGAAGTAATTTCATTGTGTAACTTTGATTTTTTTTTTTTTAAGGAAAATGGTTTTTAAGAACATTGAAAATAGTGGAAGAATTCATTTTGTCTTGGTCAACACTAAAAAAAATCTTACACTTTAAAACAAATATATAGTATCTTCCAGCCATGGTGTCTGGAGATGCCTAAAGAATCTGCCAATGTCACCTGGACCTTAAGAACAAACACATTCATCTTGAAAGAAGATGGATTAAAATAAAGGGCCGAACTCTACTCCCACAGAAATTTACCCAGCAGAAACATTTCTAAGGCACCAAACAAACCCTGCAGAGGCTGAGTCCTCAAATATTCTGTATTAAGTACTGTCTCTGGAGAGGTGCTTAAAAATTCATAATATGGTGTATCTATTGATGTATTTAACGGAACTCTGGAGTAAGGAAGTAGAACTCTCCACCACTGTCAAGATAACACTGCCAAATTTTCCTTTGGATCTGTACACCTCCAGATGAAAACCTGAGTTCCCTTGGGGCCCAGATATTACAGTTGGAGCTGACAGCTTGGATCTCTATTGTGAGAAATTATTCATGATATTAGCAGTTCTTTCCTCTTAAGGCAAGCATGTGAAATATTACATCTTCACTCAGATTTCCTGCAATAACCTGATACATAACTCAATATTAGGAGACGTTCATCAGCAAAAACAAACGTGTAAGTGTTAGCACGACAGTATAATATAACAGAACTCGATACCAGGATGTAGCTGTTGAAATGAACTTGCAAAAAATAGCAGCTATATAGACATTACATCAAGTGAGGAGCCTTTTAGGGAAGGCAGCTAGATACATGCACTGTGAGGCTTTCTCACTATATATCAAGTCTTTCCTCTGCATGAGAGGAGTTCAGCTTTACAATGGAACTGCATTCTCTCTTGCACAGTGAAAATATTTGCCCTTTTTTTATCTGTTACCCTAGTCTAACACTGTCAATAACCTAATTGTTGAATATATGGGAGTAAGCTGTGGGTTGCTATTGAAATGCTTCCTCTGAAGATCTGATATCAAACAAGAGGGAGTTTAAGCTCTGCTTTGGAACAGGGCAAAGCTTCTCCTCGGATCATGGTTTTCTGCTTATGTGACTCCCAGTTCAGAATGATACCCTTCAGGAGTAGTGAGGCACAGGGAGAGGAGATGTGCAGGGGACATGCACTGCACAGACCTAAATGAAAGCAAATTTCAATTGTAAGGGAGTCTCAGCTTGAAAAAAGTGCAAATTAAATCAACTGGCATTATTCTCCACGTTTGAACAAAATCTGACTGTACCTAAAAGGCTCTTAAGACTGCATTTTTTTGTAATATCCACATTCTTACATGTTAAATTCTACTTTTCCCTGAGTGAATGGACAAGGATGTAGTTGATTTGACTTCAAAACTTTTGATTCAGGTTTCACTGTGTAATCATCTTGCAGAGCACAGTCTCTATGCTCGTCAAGCCCATGTTATGCAGGCTTTGTAACACAAAGAGCAGTAAAGACTGAGTGAAAACCCTTCTAACTTCAACATCTGAGTGATCTCATTCTCCTTCTGAAAAGGAGATTGAGGTTTAAAAGCTAATGCTGTCCTGTGGTCTGTACAATTTTAAGTAGTCATAGGCACATATAATGAGCAGTTGTAAAAGCGAAGCATCTTTTTCCAGCCAAAGCTGAACAGTTCTACAGTGCTATTTAATTTATACTTTTCCAAATGTGCTTGAAAATAATATATATAGTCTATAGCTCCTATCTGCACTGGATAGCTTTATATGGCATTTGCTTTTCCAGAACACAGTTCTCCCTGAAGTACCCAAAGAAGTCTATGGTCACAAGAGGTCACAATGCAAAAGAGTTTGACCTGAATTAGCACGATGTTTCTCAGCACCAACTGGAAAATCACATATTGCTGGATCAAGGATGAACAGGAGCATGGGGTAGGCAGGGATACTTTTGCATGAGAAATAGTGCTAAAGAAGTGGGGGATAGATATACCAGGGATGGGAGCAGATCTGGTGGAAGGAGTTGGGGTAGTTGTGCCTGCTTCTTCCTAAGAGGCAGGAAAAAGCAGATTTCCCAGCAGGAAAGCTGCTATGGCCTTATCCTGCCAGCAGCAGCACCCAGTTTAGAACTTCAGAGGACCCTGGCATAAACAAAATGGGCAGTGGGGCCTTGGCAGTCCTTGGCAGACCTATCATGGGCAAATGAATGCTTTGCTGACCCCCAGATGAAGTCACAATACTCTCTGAAGGGAATAAAATTTTCTCACAAAATTACAAATGGAAAGACTGAAGAAATTCCTTATGACTTATCTTGCGGCTAGTGGCAAGAATAAAACGTGCACTTCCGGCCTGAAAGCTGTGCCTTTACCCATAAGGCCAACCTTGTGTCCCACTGACATAGCTGAAGAATTACATTGAATGAGTCACCAGCAACTATTTATATTTGAGGGCTTGGAGCACATGCTGTTAACTAGAACACAGAAGTTACACTGCGCTGCTGCAGAGAACAACTTGCAGATGCCCAGGGAAGGTCTCACTTGCGTTTCCAATCCATCCTCCCACACTATCTTTGTCATAGGGCAACAAGTAGCACAGTGGCATTTTTATGTGTTGATTTTTTTCCGCACCCACTCTGATTTCCGCCTCCAATTTGACCTTTTGCTTGCCACAGAAAGTCCTCTGGAAAGCCAACTGGGTCGCCACATCACATAAGACCAACCCCTGCCCCTTTTGACGGGCAGAAGTTCAGTGGTCCCCAAAACACTCTTCTACATATTTTCTACTGCAGTTCAAAGGTGCAAAAAGGAGAACTGAAAGGTTTGAGTGGTCCACTGTATATAAGAAGGTCCCATGGATTCTTGCAACAATTTGGTCTACAAAGAATTAATCTGGCAAAACCTGTCTCTGTTCTTCATACAACATACCATGTAACACAACCTCATTAAGAGGTTTAAACAAGATCACAAATATCTATACACATGTATATATATACACGCAGAGACACACACATATATATTTGCATTTACACCTTTGAGTGGTGTAAACCTGCATAATATTTTGCAATTCCCATCCACTAGCAACACAGTCTTCTCCCAGTACGGAATTTACTATGGCCTATGCAGATTAGGTTAAAAAGTCCAGATGCAAATGGAAAAATAAATAATGGAGCATTATTTTTAAAGCTATAATAAGGCTATGATCGATTATTAAGGTATGTTTAATAAATGGTGATTCAGTTGCTAGAGTCCAACAGGTTTCATGTAACCAGAGCTCACAAACATCTATTATATTACCTTTTGATGTGCTTATAACCATCCATAATAATTATGTATGTAACACACTCATAAATCCACTGACTCTATATTAAACCTCTCTGAACCCTTTCTAAATGGAATCTTAATACAAAGAGTGAAAATCTATTCCATTATGGAAATAGATCCAGATATTAAGAAACATCTAACATTAACAATTTCATATGCACATGAGGGAAATACAGTGTTTTGTTAGTTGTGTGCAACCAAGTGTACAAAGCATATTCTAATGAAATTGGGAAAGAAATCAATACTTATATTCTGAAAACAGTGAGTTGTAGAGTAGCAGATATCTAAATGCTCCCCTATTCGTATTTACCTCACTGCATATGTGTTTTAATATGCAGCTTATTTTTGTTCTTTTAAAGAAATTATACTTTCTAGGTTTGGTTTTGTTTACTTCAAAACAATTATGAAAACATAAATGTATATTTCTAAACATAAGTCAAGGATTAGGCCAAATATTGCTCTTCACTGCAGCCATTATCCTGAAAGTGAAATCTGAGCACTTTGTAGTGAAAGCACAGTACTATCTTGGAAAGAAGTTTGCATGGTAGTAGCCACACTGCTTTAATAAAATGCAAGTTTTGTCTCTCCCACATGCAAATTTGTTCCCATAGACTTCAGTGGCCAGAAGCTCTAACACAATTTGAAATACAATTGACAGTATTTTAGAAAGAAACGAATAGATGGATTAATACGAAAGCAAAGCTCTTAGACCCTTTTGCATAGGTTTGCACACTGGATTGTCTGCAGAAGCATTTCACAACCTTTCTGTGTCTCTGAGGAAGGAAAAGAAGGAGGCATTTTAATTTTACAGAGATGCATTTTTACTGTAAAATCCTGTCCAAGGATCACCTGAGCTTGATTGTTTAATCATTTCTTTAAAACAATGCAAATGGAAGGCAAAGTTATTTTGATCCACCACCACAGGCTGAAAGGCCTTGGCTGAGATTTCATACCAGACAATAGAAGAAAGACTGCAAAGAGATAACAAGGAAAACATGATTAAATCACAGAAGTGACATAAAATCAATAGGAGGAGGCAAGGATCAATAATTCTTTGCTCTGAGTAACAGTCAGTAGCGCTTGTACTCATTTTCAGATTTTTCCAAGATTATTTCCTGTTTGATTTGTGAAGATAGAGACTTTCTTTATCATATTGCTCCTTTAGTATTTTTATTAAGATTATTCTTTTGTAGGTATTTATTGCCTAATTCATTACATTCATTATATTCATTTTATTGGTTTCATTTGTGCTGGCTTATACAGGAGCCTGTGACTAATCAGAAAACAGCAACATACAGCAATTATTTAAGAAAAGTTAATGCGAATTTATAGCCACAGTAAAAAAGGAATTTTCAGCTTTCTGTAGCTGTACAGCAGGTTTCATCTAGTTCTTCACTTAGTGTGTCAGTTCACAGTATTTGTTACTAAAAATCCAGTAGACAGCAACAATTCATTAAATTTAGATGTTCTAAAACAGAGCAGCTGAAGTAGAGAGATTCACTACCATGGAGTCATATTGCATCTATGCTGGGATGAAAGAGGAAGAGGACCAGACAAATTGCATTTTGCAAATTGCCTGGGTTTTACAAACACATCACAAATGTTGAAGCCTGTTTCTCAAGTTTTCCTAAAAATTCCTGTTACAAAGCAGCCCAAGCCCATACAATACTTCAGCAGAAAAAAAGCAGTACAGGTGCAGTCCCATAACACCACCGATTCGTCCCACAGTGGATAAGGAAGAGAATATATATGGCCCTAGTCTTGTGTTAACAATTAACACAATGCTAAGCCTCAGCCCCTGAGAACTGTTCATGTATCTGATTGCCTCTGAGTCTAAGGTTGTAACTGCCCCATATGTGGTGCCCTGAATTTTGCTGTCACTGCAAAGTCTTAAGGTGGTTGCCCAGCATTCACAGAACCCGAAGCATCAATGTCAGCTTTCATAACTACCCTCTGTGGGGTTATCCTCCTGTATCACCAGCTATGTCTGTTTAAAATTTGTCAGTCAGGCTACAGAAATCACAAGTCTGGACTGAAAACCTCAGCAGGTGAAGAAGAAGTTATTTTCCTTTTCCAATCTGATGCTTTTACTGTTCAGCTTCATTCCAGTCTAGTTCTCCCTTGGATCATCAAAGTTTAATTAGGACAAAGGGTAATGGCTTTAAATTGAAGAGAGTGGGTTTAGATTAAATATTTGGAAGAAATTCTTTACTGTGAGTCACTGGCACAGATTGCCCAGAGAAGCTGTGGATACCCCATCCCTGAAAGTGGTCATGGCCAAGTTGGATGGGGCTTTGAACAACCTGGTCTAGTGGTTGGTGTCTCTGCCCATGGCAAGAAGGGTGGAACTAGATGATTTTTAAGGCCCCTTCCAACCCACATCATTCTATGATTCTATAATTATTTCTTCCTTATGAAGGTAGGAAAATAATGAAGTTCTTACCTAGATGATGCTTGTAGCTGATAATTAAGACACCATCAAACTCCACTGCAGTTTCAATATTTTGTTCATGTGGGACCTGTCTTTTGATCACAGGAATCTGTCCCAAAGACTTGGTAAAGATCATGACAGTTGGTAACATCAGGCTGCTTTATGTCCTAGAAGGATTTAAAAACTTGTGAAGAACCACCTCAGTTCATTTTGATGCCTCTCTCCCGTAACAGTAATTGAAAGGGCTTCACTTCAGCTACAGCAGTGGGAAAAACACTGCGGCAAAGAGGCTCCTCAAAAGGAGTGAGGGTACAGAGGCATTACCTCCAAATGTATCCTACCCATCTATCTATCTATATATCTACCAACTCCTGGTGTTCTTTCCCTCGGGTGCTTTGACTTTAAAATACACCTGATCATTTAACAACAAACTTACTAAAATTGCAATTAATGGACCTCTTCAGAATCTGGCCTTAATCCTCTGGCCAGATGAAAGGCAACCAAAAGAGCCCACTCTGAATTTTCTGGAGGCAGCAGGAGTTTGGAAAGGAAGGTATTGGAAGGAGAGAAGAGAAAATTTCCCACAGCTCTGAGGCTCAAACAACTCTGTTCATCTTTAAGTAAGAGGAACAATCCACATATATTCTGGGTAGCTTCTATCTAAGGAGAGTGCAGCAGCCATGGATCCCTCCTGACTCAGTGATCGTCAGGAAGGGGAAAAAAAGAAAGAGACAATCAGCTGAACTATTTGATCACTAGATCATGTTAGTTCTTGTAATGATCTCACAACATTTCCTTTCAAGCCCATGTCCAGTGCTAAACATGGTCCAGAAAAAGTAAACAGGAGACACCAACACCTGTTGAATTTTGTTCTTTGGAAGCTCCCCAAAAAAGAGAGCGCAAGTTGCCAAGGTTCAGAGGAGTTGAGTAGCTATTAACTTCATAGATCCTTCCCATTCAAGCCTATTCTTCTGCAAATTAAAAAGGCTTCTGAGAATGGATAATATAAATACAATATAAATATGCTACTGGGAAGACTTAATACAAAGCCTATATTAGAGACAGGGATGCACCTTTAAAAGCACAATTTCTTGTCTTCATTTTTTTTTACACAGTAAATAAAGTAGAGGAATTATGTGTGTATTTTGGGGTATATACAGCTTTTTCTAGTGGTCTTCTGAAAACAGAAAGACAGGAAAGACGCGTGACTCCGGCATCTCCACTGTTTAGACGGAACATTAGTATTTGGCAGGGATATATCAAATTACACCAACCTATGTGAAATTCCTATTGCAAGAGAAAATGTAGAATTTTGAGATTAAAGCAGTAGACATCTTGTGGAAAAGCTCAGCCTCTCTGTGCCTTTTTGGTCTGTCTCCATACCAGAAATGTCCGTATGCCCTGTCAATAGCTCATCACGAACTGCTGTAACTGCCAGGGCTAAAATCTTATCCCTGTAGACGACAAGGCTGGAAAAATGTTGAGTGGACAATATGGGACTGGGTAGTGGCAGTGTTCCTAACAAGACTTACAGGATTCACCAGCAAAACATTAAGCAAAATTTGAATTCAGCCTGAGGCACCAGCCCTCCAACTTCTAACCCAACCCATCAATGACAAAATTCTTCAGTGGCCGACACAGCTGAACAGAGAAGGGACAGAAGAGTGATGAGTGAGATACTGGGTTTTCTGTAGACTCAGAAAATTCTAAAATATTTCACTTGTGAAGTATGTAACAAACAGCACACAACTATAAAATGAGCTGTATAGAAGCTTCATTTCACTGACAGTGAAACAACTTTTGAACAGTGTAGGTTCATACACCCCCATATAAGCCAGAGTGGTGTGACAGTGTAACACATGCATACACCTATACGAACACAGAGGTTTAAATGGCACTTCTCGACTGTCTGCACCTCCTTGCACTGCTTATACCTTGCAAACTCAACAGAATTTTTTTGTATGTTGGCCAGTGTAATCAGATAACAATATACTCAGGAGCATTTTGAGGGCAATAATTCTCATGTGTAGACAGCAACATCTCAGGCTAATGTCATGCATAGAAATACTACTGACCGATAGAAATAGAATACATGAGGAAACTAGCTTGGAGAACCTTAAAATGGAAGGAGATGCTTTCATTGTGGCATCAAAGCTATTACCCTCTTCATGAGGACCTACAGGATTTATGTTACTACTTCAGCAAGGAGCACTCTGGAGCACCCCAGGTTGTTCTGTTGGTCCACAGTTCTCACAAAACATGAGAGGTTCTCTTTCTCTCAGCTGAGCCCGCACAGGACATATAAATAATGGAAAAAGGAATCTGTAGCTGTTCAGGAGCGCTAGAGTAGTATATTTCTAAAATTCTTCTCCTGGAAAATCTGCAGAAAATATGGATTTCTAAATGGTTCTTTTGCCTTGTAGTATGGAAAGAGCAAAATAAAACCAACTATTTATTGATTTTTTCCAAAATACCACATTTTAATCCTTTATAGTTTTCAGTGATAAAGAGACACTACCTTCAAGCTGAAAGTTTTCATTAACTAGCTTTTAATTGCAATCAGAAGTTTATAGTCCAACTATATATAACCCCATAAATCATCATTAAAATGCCTCCAGTCATGAAACAATGACCAGAACAACAATCACGAAAGTGAGAGATTTACACTCCAACTGAGACAATAGCACAACAAAGCAAATGTTTGCACTCTTCAAGAATATCAATGTCATTTATTAAGTATGAGTAATAAAATCAATACAGTTGATATTAATCAGTATCTGGGTGGACCTTGTTCTTGGACTTAACTGATAAGATAGTTAGCTATTCATATTCCTTTTTGGTAAATTAAAATATATTTCCTTGAAGATATATAACTTACCAGCTATAATAACGTGCCATTATGGTGATGATTTACAAACATATTGTAAAACACAGTAATGCAACAGCTGTGGAAATAAAATAATCAGCCTTCCACCTCTCTGTTACATTAGGTCAAACCTCTTATTTGCCTGTAATGACAGTATGGAATAAATAAATTCCCTGGTACCTGATGAGGGGAGTGAGGCTGACTGTTCTCGAGTATGTGCTTTGCATCGCAATCAATGATGTGAGGGAGCACATTTAACCACTCACTATTTATAGGACATGTAGAGGATGTCTGTTCCAGAGACTCTTACCTAAGCTGAACTAGAGAGGCACTTATAAAATTGAATCTGCTGCTCAGAGCTTGGACTCTGCTGTAAATTACAATCCATAGTCCTGCCTGACTGCTGAGCCATGGTGAGCTCACCAAGCTGCTCGGATCTCTCTGAGGCCGTGGTTTCAGTTTAGATTTTGTGCAGCTATGTCAGACACACACGAGAAATAATAATCAGGAGGCAGAGAAACACATCACAGGAAGAAAATATTTTGCAAGAGCAACTTCTAAAAGGGTAGATTACTCTGTCTTTAGAACACAGTCCTGGCTCAGCAGTCCTGCTGCAGTCTCGTAGTAATGTTGGTAAAATTAATCCAAACTCATACCATCATTATGAAGAAAAGACAGGAACTGGTTCTTTCTCTCTGTTTTCCCTCTCATTTGTCCCTCTTTTATGGGGCTCCGTCACACTGTGGCATTTGCAGGTCACAGTAGCATTCACTGGGTGTAACACCTATTTAAGCTTATCTGCAGAAAAGAACCTGGCAATGATCTACCTGGAGCTCTTTTACTGCTGGAGATGATCCAGGTTTTCCTTTCCTTCCTTACCACCCCCCTTCTCATCGCACGAAGTAAATACTAAACCTGCCTTGCTGAGCCTGTATGTTGCAGGAAAGGGACTCAAGGTCCAAGGTCAACAGAGCATAACTTCCTTCAAAACAATGGAATTATTTGGGCCTTTCAATTGAATTACAGAGAGCAGGTTTCGATCCCCCAAGCAGCACTGCAAATAAATCTGAATCATTCAGCAGTACAGTGAGACACCCAGAATATGGGGTAATTCAGCTGGCTCACGAGCTGCAGCAAATTATACAAGTTTGCATCCAAAATTAAATTTGCATTATTGCTGTTAAAATTGATCAGAGAATGATTTGTTAGATTCAATTCAGTTAAAAGTCTCCCAGTAGTGCTTGCATGCTTCCTACCTTTTGCTTAAAGTCACTAAGAACTACCTCCATAGTGCAGGGAATAGCAAAGTAAAACAAAAATACTAAAATACTAAATAAAAACTGTTTTGCCTGCCAAGCACAAAGAAGTGTTAAGCTGGCAGAGCTTGGAGCCTGCCAGAACCTCATGATTTCAGCGCTTGTGTTTGTCCAATAAAAATAATTCTGAACATTTTATATCTCAACACAGCAACTCGCAGCACAAAAATAGAATGCTTTGGGATATCAGTTTTGCAGGCACACATGCACTTTCACAGAAACCAGCTACATCCCGCAGAGCTGGGACTGCTCCTGGAAAAAGTTCACGCTCACCTGAGTTCAGCAATCCAGAACAGAGGCTGCTAAAGCACTGATCTCAGTAGCAAGATTTTTGTCTCGTCTCACCCTACCAAAATGGATGATTTAGGGAGAAATGAGAACAGTCAGCCTTTTCTATTGATGTGTCCTCAGTGTTAGAAATCTTGATATGGGGCATGTTTATCACTATATACATGTGTACACACACACATATGTAATACATCCTATAACCCTAGAGGTACTTCAGTGCTCATGTGTCCAAAGTTTTTCCAAGACAGAAACATAGTCTTGCAGCCAGATAGATTTATTGTTGTCATTGTAGTTGGTTTTTTTCTCGGTAGACAAAGACGTGCTTATCTTGGACCACATTTTTCTCTATACACAAGTCAAGTCTTATCTAGGTAAGGTAATCAAAAATAGTGCTGGAGATCAAATGGACAAGAAGTTATAATCTGGCTGAAAAATCAGATATGACGAATCCAGCATCACGTCTGTAAGCAGGAAGAGAAGAGACCTCAGAAAACTCTCCACTACAAGTACCTTCTCAGGAATAATTCTGCAGCAGGAACTCCATTATTGCTGTGAGACTGACAGGTTTCTTCCTAGCTCCCCCTAGTGAACCCAGTGACCAGCTCCAGCTCCATCCCACTGAGATACCCTCAGCCCAGGTCAGGATTTACAACAAATTGATATTTTCCTTTAGTGTAGGCACTCCTTCCATGTCGACATGGTTATTATTTTTCTCCTGAGTCACAGATGGAAGAAGATGAGACCTTTGGAAATTAGAGGTGAGATCCACTTATCATATCTCTGACTATAGCCCATGAGAAGTTAGGCATTTACTATAAACCAGTTGCCTGGGCTCCACCTATAGTCAGCACAGAGAGACATAAATACCTCCAGAAGGCCATTCACTGCTGCCTATCTCTTTCCACTGGCAATAGGGGGCTCTAGACAGCCCATTTAGATTAGATAACTAAGCGTCAAGGGGATAAAGTCAGGTGAGAGTAATCCCTTGTGATTTGACTTCTCTACCATGAGGCCCTTCTGCTGCTCTTGTTGAAGTGTGTTCTTTAAAAAAGCTCGTCCCTAGCTTCAGTCCAGACTGGTGAACAATTTGGTTGAACAAAGCAGAAACAGAGAAGCCTTCTGAGAATGACAAGCCCAGCACCATCCCAAAGCAGTCAGTAGGGTACCCACATCGCTCTCCAAAGGAAAATAACTCTTGGATGTAAATGCAGAACGTTTGAGTCCACTGCAAGTTCAGACAACCTTTGAACCATTGACGCAGAAGTGTAAATCCCCCAAGAACTAAGCAAATAGTTGCTGGGATGAGTTCATCCTTTCTTCTTCCGTGAAGCATCCACAGGAAAACATTTTCTGGAATACCATCACACTGTCACAGATTGGGTTTCTACATGTACATAATGGATTATTCATTAAAATTTCACTCTGACAATTGAAACAGATTATTAAAGGCTGAAATGCAAGAGCACCCAAAGGCACTGACCGAAACTGAGGTGCCATTGTCCCAGGGGGTGTGTTAGTACCTTGGGGCCAGACTCACCTGCTTTTGCTCCCATTGGATAATCCCAAATAGTCTCAGAGAAACTGATGGGATTGCTCAAGGAGTATGTTACTCAATGGGAATAGAACCAAGATTTGGTTTACCCTGAGGATCTTGCAAGAGTAAAGAATATGGGTGGAATATTTGGTCCCATTAAGGACAGGAGCAAAGAAAAGAAAAGAAAACAAAACAATTAATTTCAAAGAGCTATATTCGACCCAGAGAATAGGCAAAGAGAGGAGGACACATCATCTATCTGTATGATGTTTGTCATTCCCAGTGAAAAAAACACAGAAATGTACAAAATTTGTGGGAAAATATGCAATCAAAATGTCTACAAATATTATTATTAGCAAACTTATATATGCACACATATCTCCATTCTACAGTTCTCCTTTATTTGGCTTTCTAATTTGAAAATATGAATTACACAGGCTAGTTAGGTCACATGTCATGGCATTTTTCTCTTTTCTAATGACATAAACCTGCTCATAGTCAGAAATTATTTTGATCAAATATTTTTCCATTGGAAGCCTCCAGTTATCTGAAAACATTGATTGTAAAAAAAAAAATCCCACTTGTTTAGTGACAACACAAGCCCAGAGCTGAGGTTCTAGTAAAAATAAAGCATGTTCATGTGTATGTGAGACAGAGAGTAAAAGTCTTAATAACCTAATGGCTAGGACATAATGAGGGATTATTAAAAAAAAAAAAAGGAGTGGATAATGTCCCTATGGTGATGAATTATTTATTCAGATGATCAAGTTCTCAGAGGAAAGATTAGGAAAATTCACTCCCCAAACAGCTCAGGGCCTAGGACACACACTGGAAATACAGGAAACTCAATTTTCACTCTCCGTTCTCCAGCAAGCAGAGCAAGACCTTCCTGTGATCTTCTGCATCCCAGGTGCAAGTGGAGACTGCTGTCAAGTATGTTTTCCTGTTGTGTTCTGATTTGTTTTTTTTGTTTTTGTGGAAAGTCTTCTGCCTCTTGATTTCACCCAGATGCTGAGAGGGGTTAAAGTTCTTGTTACATTTTATGGCCGGAAAAATTCAGTCCAAGTTCTGCCACTGAGGGCTCACATCATTCAGATATTTGGGCTGACGTCTGTTCAGGGAGCCAGCATTCAAGCAAAGTTACTGAATTTTGGAAGGAAGTCATGCAACTTTTAGTATCATTCCCTTTAGTAAAAACAGCTCTAAACCCATCTAAGTAATGGCAATTTCCTCATTTAAACTTTCACCAGGACGGGTAGTAGCAGGGCCCAGGAGTGAGCAATACCCACTGCAGGTCACGGGGCGGGGAAAGGACAGAAGTGCACTACTCCAGGAAATACCTGGAAATGCTGGGACTCCTTTGAATATGATCACTGTCTGATTGCACCACAGCACCTGCCAAAAACCACCCTGGCTCTCAAACAGAATGATGCAACTCTCTGTGAGAATGCTACAAAGGTACCCTCTAAGCCTTTCCTGGGTTAAGAGCCTTCATGTCAGGGTTGTTAAAGGAAGTTTACTAAATATTATCATTCTAACAGCCTGCTGTCCCACGGGAAGACACCACTCAACACGGAAGTAGCCAGGTGTGGGGAAAACACAGATTTCCACAAGGATTTCTATACAAAATCCCCTTCACTGAAAATCAACCAAATATTTGTGGGTAAACTTAAATGGAACACGCAGCATAAACTATACATAGTTCTTCTTCTAATTTTAATCTTTCTGGTTTTTGGAGGTCAGCAAAAACCCAGCATTCTGCAGGTCATTAAAAGGTATGTGAACTCTGTTTGCCAAGCAGCTGGGGACAAGTTGGGACTGAGTTGCAGATTTTGACTCTGTGTATATGAGTGTGTTTATGTGTGCATCTATACTCCTTACACAGCAAAATCTTCTAGAGTTTGCAAAGCTGAGCTTTAACCCAGAAAAAGAATTTCAATCAATGGTAGTATAAAAACGATAACAGATTGCAGATTTTGATTCATAAGCCGGGAAGTTACTGGAAACATTAATCAGGAACACTGCAGGGGAACACCTAGAAAGCTACTGTTTAATTAAAGAGAGTCATAACTACAGAGAAATCATGTGTAAGCACATCAGAATTCTTGAATTTTGATATAGCGCCATGCAAAACATAACATATGTAAGTGTTGGTTCAAGGGAAGTCACTCTGTTCATAAAGAACCAGCCTATAGATAAAGTTCATGTGAAATCAGGTTAGGATAGGAGGGGAGAACTCAAAAGGATTACTATATGGATGATCATTGCTCATATTGGTATGACAGTGACCTTAATGAATCAATGAGCCAAGTGATTAAATTAACCAGGCTGTACCTGCATGGAAAGACAGTCATTAGAGTGCTCCAAAGCTGAGCTTAACTCACTGAATTAAGAACATGAGAAAAATGAGACTGAATGCTGTAGAAGATATAGACTAAATAATAGAAGCTAATACGAAGGACAAGGAGGAAGTATTGAAGAGAAGAAATGTTGCTCTAACTCTTCAATCCAGGTGAATTTTAGCACTGCCCTCAGTGGCAGCAACTGTTGGAGAAATTCTGTGTTAGACAAAGAAGGACCAGGTTGCTGTAGTGGTTGATGTCTCCAGAGTAAAATTTAGAGACTAAGTTCTGCAGGAAATTAGACAATACTGAAATGAAAAGTAAGACAGAAAAAAAAAAACAGAAAAAAAATAGAAATTCACATATCACCAAGACTGCAAATGAAAGGAGACAGGTTTCACACAGAACAAATGATCTACAGGAGTAGAGGTTGTGGAGATAGAGAGAGATGTACAGGCCACAGATCTCTGCCAACCTGAGACACAAGCACACTTAACTAAAGTGGATGGTAAAGTCTCAAATCTAAGGGAATGTTGTCACCTCTACTGTGAAAATCACTTTTGCACTTGAGTTACAGTAACACCCTTTCCCTCTTGTGTTTGTTTACATAACAGGATAGAGAGTTGTTTGTGATTTCTCATTTAAGCATAGCTCAGAAAACTGGGACCATGATTTCATTGATGGTTTGTGATTGTCGTTATAATATAAATAATAATATTAATAAATGATCATTTAGTTTTAAAAGGTTGCAACAGAAAGAGAAACAATCAAGGGAATTCAGAGCAATACATAGATTCAGGAAGTTCATCCACATCAACGTGTTCAGAGAGGATTGTTCACATTCATTATAAAGAAAAGTGCACTATGGCACATGAGGGCCTGATTCTGTGTCTTTTTAAGTGGCAAAGATCTTTTTGTGCATTTAGTGTAAGGTTTTGGTAATGAGAAGGAGTGTTAGAAAGGTCTAAGCATACTAGGGATGACAGATGCCAAGATATTGCCTCCATTATTGACAGACTGTTCCTGAAGACAAAAAACTTGAGAAGACAAGGCTGACAGTGACTACTAAAGGCATCCTTACCTAGACCTCTTTTTGCAGAGCAGTTGTAAACAGGAGCTATAACTCACAACTCAGACAGGACAGATCCAGATGGGCCCTTTGGCTTCCTTCCATAATAAAATCTTTAATTTTCCTAAGGAAAATAGCTACTCCATGCACATGCCTCTTACTTCAGAGCAAAACTTGGTTTACAAACTCCAGTAGTTTAAGGATTAAAAAGTTTAGTCTATCTCAGCAAATGAACTTTATCAAAGTGCAGGTAAAATCAAGCCTTCAGGTAAACAGGAGCATTTGCCAAGTGGAAATCCCAGCTCTTTGTATATTTAGTAATGAGTGAAGATAAGATTTCTTTTTTTGACAGCATGATGGATACAATCATAAAAGGAATCATGCTGCTGTAACAGAGTATACTTGAAGAGTGAATTTGAAGGCTATGTCTTTATTCCCAAACACGTCTTACCTTTCTTCTGTTTAAAGAACATGAAAGCTAGTTTTTCTGGCATGTGAAAATGTTAAAGTTTTGCTGTTTTTTCTTTACTTCCCACACCCCAATATGGATGTGTTACGTTTAATTGTCAAACTCGGATCTGCTTCCCAGTTCAATAATCACTGACTCATTTAAGCATATTTATTTTATTTTTTTTTTTTTTTACAGATAGAAAGGTACAGTAAGCAAAGGAACACAAGCTCTCGGGTGAACACAAGCTCATAAATTGTTACATGTGATTCTGCTACTGTGGGTTAAAGGAGGGGGCAGCACCAAGAATGTGGTGAAACCAGCTGGTTTGAGCCCTGGTGTTTCAGTATAAAAGCCACAAATCTGCCACAGATTAAAAATGAAGTGAGTTTATTGGTCTCAGCCTGTTATTTTTTGGATGCTTATCCATATCACAAAATGAATAAAATCCGATGTGACTGACAGTCTTTGCTCAGAGAAAAACCTCGTAGCTGCTGGCCACTCATGACTAAAATCTAATGACCCAGCTCTAGTGGAAAGCTCATGCAAAGAGAAATTTTGCTGTAGTTCACTGAAGAGATACAACACCAAGATAACCATCTTAAATTAGCCTTAACATTCACCCAAAAACCTGAAGGTGCTTGAAACACTCACACAGAGGATGAAACTAAGCATAGTTTCCAAAAGTGTGGTGGGCATTCATCTTAAAGGGTGCTTTAGTAATTCTCTTTTCCCTCAAAATCTGCTGAAGAAAGCCCAGGGTACAATACTTCATACTAACACTAAGCTCACAAATTACACAAGTAACAGAGGCATATTCCAGCTCACCTCCTTGAATCCAGGATGCACCAAGAGATTTCAGCAGAAAGAAGATAAAAGCTTTAAAACAGGTTACCCCACAACACATTTTCAGTGATAGCCTCTTGTTTCATGATTGGCCTCAAAATGAGGTTGTGAAGTTGAAATTACAATTTTAACAGATGTCAACAGGCCAAAAGAATACAACTTACCTGCCTGGGAAGTGATGCCACAGGTCACTGCCACCTGTGCCTTTTTGTCTGTCCATGGAGACAGACATGCCTCACCTGAGCCAAGCCACATCCTCCCACACTACTTAGATCATGCAACAAGAATTTGCAAGGTTGAACTTTCATGTCTTTAATCTCTTGTCAAAAATAGATATAAGACCCCAATACAAAATAAGATCATAGAATCATTAAGGTGGGAAAGGACCTCTAAGATCATTGAGTCCAAAGATCTACACCATCACACAAAATACAGCTGAGGTCCCTCTCAGGCTGGTAATTGATGGTCTAAAAATTTAGAAGAAGTTGTTATATAGCAGGGGTAAATGCTCCTTCTCGCTCTTCAGCTGAGAGTGACTAAGGAAAATTTACCATTCTGAAAGGAAAAAACCTGGCATTTTTGGTCATACTACTTTTTCAAATGTCTTAAGTTCAAAATCTCTGCATTTCTCAGCAAGGAAGAACATAGAGTTCTCAGAGGAAAATAAGCAGAACAGTTAGACTTTCAGTTATGATTAGAGCTGAGAGTACTGGTAGCATCTCAAGCACTGGCAAGAAAATGGACTCTGATGAGTGCAAATTGTCTTGTCCAAAAGGTAATGGATTGGGAGATTTCAGTCATTCCAATAACAATATGAGAGAGGGAGGATTGGAAATTAATTTATTCATTTAATTTAAAAAGGAAAAAAATTCCCCTCACAATTCCAATTACTTACTTTTTAAGTAAGCCATGTTTACTTAAAAAATGATCACAGAAAAGCTGTTGGGTTTCTATGTCAAGAAAAATTGTAGAATTTGATCAATCTATGTTTTTTCTACTTAGAAACATCTTTTTAGTTGAGGTCTACATTTCAGAAAAATTATCTATAAAGAGTTCTGGGAAGTCTTTATCAAATGTGAAAGTAAATTAAGTTCATTGGAGAGGAAATATTTACAATCTCACATAAATTATGTTAGACTCCAATAACTCTCTTGGGGCATTATGTGGGTTGTGCACATATAGAAAATCTGGTGTAATAGAGTCCTAATGAAAGAGGTTTGTACAGAGAGGTGTCCATAAGTTCAGCAGATATCCTTCCACAAAGTGATCTCCTCACAGTGAGATAAGAAGCGTGAAGAAAATGCTGGTTTTACTTTCCAATCTTGAGAAAAACAGGTTATCTGGTATTTTTGTTTTCATCTCCCTTCATCTCAACCCCTAATGCTTTTTTGTTTTGTAGGTGTTTTATAGAAAAACAAGCATAGGAATAACTTACATCTTAAATTCTGTAGCATAGATCTCAGAAACTATGCACTCTTTTAAGAGGGCCTCTCCAAATTCATGGGGATATTTTATGCAAAATTTAGAGTGCAGATGCTTTGTCAAGACAAGCTCTGCCTTCTTAGAGCCTGTCAATGCATTGCACTAACATAATCAGAGGCAAATATTTGAAATGATATAGTATGTGAATATGCCAGGTTAGGATATCACTCTTATAATTATTGACAGTATATGAACTAAACATGACTTCTATGGAGTCATTCCAGTGAATTCTGCCAGCACAGATCAGGAACAGTGTTTGCAATACTTTCATCTGAAAAATACAAGTGTGTAATCCCCAACACGAAGTTACATATCTTCCTTGGGGAGAAAAAAGGTTGCACAAAAACTCCAAGTTTGAGGAGGATACAGAAGAACACTTCAGCCCTCCTCTAAGAGGGAGGAGTTCATGGTCAGCAGCCACCTGCTGCTGGGGAATCTGCAAAAGGTGGAAAGGGGACGACGCAGTTTCCTCTTGATGAGGCAAAACAGAGGATGCACAGTGTTGCAGCCAGTGTCTCTAATATGTAGTCATTCCAAAATCTACAGGTTGAATAGTGAAACCATCTATAAATGTAAATATGATGTGATCCTGATCTGGCACAAGAAGCAAAGCTAGATAAACTTCTTGGGACCATTTCTTATTCTATCCCCTAATTGTGCTAAGCAGAATCAAAGGGATTTTTACATAGCAAATTTGAGGGTTCTAATATTTTTTTATTTTAGAAAAAAAAGGAAAAAGCAAGGAAAACTCTGTCTTAAATTCATGATGTGACAGTCATTTAATATGTGAAAAAAACTAGGATTAGAACTAGCAAGCCAGGGCTGTCCAGCATCCCAGCCAGCTGGACATGGCTTTGCAGTCTCAGTCTGCATGGATCATAACAGAAATACATAGGTATAAACAAAGGCACCATTTAATTACAAGTGCACATTTTTTTATTTCACAATACTCTCTCAAAAATGCGTATGTGAAGTAGAAACTTGATGCTTAGTCTGGTCATTTCTTTGAGGCTCTTTGTTAAATAGAATTAATGCGGTGTAATACACATAATACACTGACATCTTATGGGTCTGACATTTACTAAGGTAATAAATTAAAGTAATTATGTTAATGTATAATAAATGCATTCAACAGGACATAAAAACTGTATAGTGTGAGAATAAAAAAAACCTTGTTTTTCTAAGTGGCTGTCATGTACAGAACACTGACATCTTAGCAGTGTTTTTTTTGAAGGTTGATAATATCTTATAAGCATAAATTAAAGATATCCATTCTCTACGTGGTGTTTGTGACTTGAGAAAAGAAGGTTCTTTTGCCTCTTTCCTCTCTAAGACTTGCCATTCGCAGTCTGATTCTTGGTTCACCAAAAAACTCAGGCATCATTTCCTACCTAAGTGACATTTTCAAAAGCCACTTATGGACCTGTAGGATCCAAAGAAGCCCTGTGGTGACAAGGTTGAATTAGTTACCACACTGCAGCTCACCTACCATAGCTAGCCACTCGTGCTCCCAGCTTACTGCAGCTACCAAGCAACATGAGCTGGCCCAGACTGTTCCATAACACCCAACTGTGCTGGTGGGTGAGAGGCTGGACATGTCCCAGCAATGTGTGCTGGCAGCCCAGAAAGCCAACCCTGTCCTGGGCTGCATCAAAATTATGAAGCTCTGTCAGGGGAGGTTTAGGTTGGATATTAGGAAAATGTTTTTCACCCAGAGGGTGGTTGGGTGCTGAAACAGGCTCCCCAGGGAAGTGGTCACAGCAGCAAGCCCGACGGTTCAAGAACATTTTGGCCAGTGCTCTCAGGCACATGGTGTGACTCTTGGGGACGGTCCTGTGCAGGACCAGGAGCTGGACTTTGATGTGGGTCCCTTCCAACTCAGGACATTCCAGGATTTTCTATGATTCTATGAAGAGAAGGGTGGCCAGCCAGTTGAGGGAGGTGATTCTGCCCCTCTGCTCTGCCCTCATGAGACCCCACCTGCAGTGCTGCTTCCAGCTCTCGAGTCCATAACATAAAAAGGACACAAACCTGCTGAAGTGAGTCCAGAGGAGGCCACAAATATGACTCTGTAGCACTTTCTAATGGGACCACAAGAGAGCTGGAGAGGGACTTGTGACAAGGGCATGGAAGCGTAGGGCAGGGAGGAATGGCTTCAAACTGAAAGAAGGGAGGTTTAGACACCAGGAAGAAATTCTTTATTGTGAGGGTGATGAGGCACTGGAACAGGTTGCCCAGAGAAGCTGTGGCTGCCCCATCCCTGGAAGTGTTCAAGGCCAGGCAGGATGGAGCTCTGAGCGACCTGGTCTGGTGGAAGGTGTCCCTGCCCAAGGCAGGGGGGTTTAGAACTAGATGGTCTTTAAGGTCCCTTCCAACCCAAACCATGCTATGACTCTGTGATAAATCTCATCTTGTGCATTTGCCACAAGTCAGGATGCCCTCTCACAGTCACCACGAAGTGACTGATGAAACTGTTGCAATTCGATCTTGTACCGAGATTGCTGATCCACAACTCATTGCTTAAGAAGGATCACTGTGCTACCAAATCACCAGGGGTCTTCAAAACCTCTTTTCCATTGGCTCCAGCCAGGCTCAGAGGCTACTGTTGGCTGATCCTCAAAATGATTTACACAAAAAGGTGTTTAAAGGGATAGATTCCTTCTGGCTCATGATAATTAATGGAAGTTTGTGTCAGAAACTACTAAAGCTCACACATGATTTAAAACTGTCTACTCAGCAGAGATACTCCAATTATGTAAGTATCCAGTCCTTTTTGAAACACTCAGAATATAATTACCTCAGCAATATCTAGGGATGAGGTTGGCCAGAAAGCTTTAAAATGTGTGGATGAGACCTCCAGCCAAGACAAGAGAGGTATTTCTCACACTACACCCAATCAGGACCAGCTGAGGACTTTTATGAAATTTCATTTTACTACATCAGATTGGAAATCTTAATATGCCTCATTCTGTAAATTGTTCTCATTACTTCAATGGGTCTTCATGCAGATAAGGTGAAGTACAAACAGTACAAATAAAAGGGTAGGCTCTTTGAAGAAGAGATCTTTTTATATTTGTTTGAGTAAAGCCTAGTAAAATGGTGCCTAATTCTCTCTTGGCTCCTAAGCTTTGCTACAATAAACAGAAATGAATAAAAATAGCAATATCAAGCTGCACCAATGTCTGCAGCCTACTTGATTTGCCCTGAGATTCAACTGGATACTAATGTACAAAAATACTGATTAAGGCTGAGTAATTTTGCCCCAAATTGAATTCATTTTAACAGCATAGAGGAAGGAGAAATATTATCCTGCTCTTTGCTCAGCATATTTAGATATAATGACATAATATGAACGCATTCCAAAAATTGCTTGTCTTCAGGTAGTGCATTTTGGAGTGATTTCAAAATTCCCTTAGGATATATCACCAAAACGTTTTCCCCTGCCTCAAAAATCACTGAGCTCTCAGTGCCCAATTGTCTGTGTCACCTTGTTTACATGGTGGGTAATTTTCTAGCCTACGGTCTGTGCCTTATTTTGTCAGGCTGCCCTTATGCTACTTCGTGACGATTTTGATTTTCAAGCCTCCATGCATAAATTATGATTTATTTTGCTTTCCTAAAGAAAGGCTGAGTGAAGTAATACAGTGTGGGGCTTTTTGGTTCGTTTTTTTTATTATGAATATTTCAAGAGTGTGCTTTTTTCTTCTGAAGAAAACTCTGCACCTCCAGCAAATATTTTTTTTTCTTCCATACAGAAAAATAAACACAGAGAAGAGCTGAAATAAAAACAGCATCTTTTGTTTGAACCTTGAGAGACGCTGAGATCTCACAACTCCAGCACTGGGGTGAGAGATACATCATACTCCTCAAAAGTGGCTTTCTTTGTTTATTAATGTTAATTTGCATATAGCTGGGCACACTGTGTGCTGTGACATTGTCACTGCATTGTTACTCCATGCCCACAAAGAAGTCATGTGCAGAAAACATGATTATACGAATAAAATAAACATCAACATCAACACTGCCTGATTCTGAGTATTAATGAGGCAAATTTCTCTTCAAAACTTACGTAGCTGTTTTTACAATAGAGAGAACCAAAAGATGAGGCCATAATTGAACTGTTGCCCAAAGGCAATTACTGATTGAAATTGATTAATTCTATGAACAAATTTGACCAATAGATTAGTTGTCACGTTATGGCAGATTTGGGCAATACTGCTGCACTTGTGAAGGAGACACAACCTTCTAGCATGAATAGTTAATACAGTTTGTTACCCTGTAGAGTTGCTTGTTGAGTTACCCAAAGAAATCTCACCGGGGGAACTGAGCAGGGCATGCTACTTTGATGCTATAAAACCATTGTTACCTCTCTGCTTTTATGTATGAATCTGAGGAATTGTTAACAGCACCACGAGCAGTTTGCTCTGAGCAACACAAATGTAATGGACTTAACATCAAAGTGACACAAAATCCACTGAAAACAACAGAAGGGCTCCAGTTGAATCCAGAGGACTTTGAATCAAGGCCTAGCAGGGTCAAGTCTGCTGTTCTAATGGGTTTTCTAAGGGGATCCTGTGGGAAATTGGAAAAAGGATTCCGATTTCTTGAATCCCAGGATTATTGAGGCTTCGAGCTACTGCTTTTGCAGAATCATTGGCTCAGCTTGTTTCCCCTTCCAGCCTGTGACACAATGGCACAGGAGCTCTGAGCTTCATGGTTGCACAAAGGACCCTTTGCACCTAAGAAGCCTCTCTCCCTACCTCCTTCCCTCCCTCCCTCTGTCCCCCCCGAAAAGATGCTCCAGGAAGACACTTGACGTAAAAACAATCAATGTATACCCAGAAAGAAGCTGCATTAAAGAGTTCCTTGCATCATCACCTGTCAGAGAATAGTGGGGCTTAGGTGCCAGTCTTTCTGCAGTTATCCAGTCCTTCCACACTTGGAGATTAAGCTGCTGAATTGGGCACCTTGTTACATTATTTCTGAAACCAATATGGATAATAACCGAGGGTGATGTGCAGTGTGACAGTCTGCTCCTAGTTCTGGCTTCACAGTGATTTCACAGCTGTGCCTGTGACTTTAGTTTGTATGGGTTTCTACACAAAATTCAAGGTTTTGGTTTTGTCATTGAAAGTCCCACATGGCTTGAGATGGGAGAGCATAAATCTTCCTGAACTGTCACACAATCCTGTTATAGATGTGATCAATGATGTCCTTCTGAGGTTGCCTGGTGTTATATAAGCAACTTTATGAGTTAACTGTGCTGAGGGTTGGGCCCTTCTCTGTTCGTAAGGACATATTATCTGGTGGAGCATCCCACATGCCATTTCCTCATATCTATATCTTCACTTGGGAAGGACAGGGTCTTGTTAAGCTTTCAGGAACATTTCAAAGACCTTTTTTCCTCTATCAAGGTGTTTTAGAGGGAAAGGACATAAATGAGCAATGTGATAGGTACAGGGAGCTCTTATTTTGGTTGGGCAACAGATGAGGCATATGGGTAATTTGTTGCACTATAATTGTGTTATGTGATATTGATGCTGCAGTATTAATGACTGCAAAGTGCCCAGATTGATTCAGATGGCCATTTACTGTCATTATTACAAATCTAAATAAATAAATAAGAGCAATTGAATTGATGTATCTAAGAAATGTTTCAAAGTCACCCGGTGACATATATGTAGGTGCTTGTGAACAGAGAGAGACTCAAACAATATCAGGGACACTTTTTATTGGGGTCAGAAAGAAATAGAACAATTAAGTCATTTTCAGTCATATACAATATATTAGGAACTGTTTTAACAAGCGCATTGCTAAACTGACTGGCATGAACAAAGCATTTTAAAAAGCTGGGGTGTAAATATGCCAGGAAAAAAGAAAGAAAACATGTAAACTATGCTCAAAAATAGTCTGCAAATGTAAGGAAACAAGAAAAACTAAGACAATCATGCACATACCTCTCCTGCTACCATGGCCCAGTGAATACAGTGGTTACCATGGCTGGATCAGGCTATGAGGTGGACTTTAGAGGGCAAGCTTTGTTTCTGATCTCTGCCCAAACAGAGAGCCTTGATCCAGTCTGTTGGTTTGTGTACTCTGAGCAAGCCAACCTCACACTGCAAGAGCCAGCAAGTTAAGTTTGAATTTATCTCATGCCTTCAGGTTTCTCTTAGCATCCCCTGTCTGGATGTCATATCATATAGACCCAGACATGTATTATGACTTGATATTCCAAAATATGACTCTGCACTTTTCCCCTAAAATGCAAGAACAGTGCAAGTCAGACAGCTAAAAATCACATGCACTTCACAATGTTTTTTATGTATCCACCTTTTTTTTCTGAACAGAAAGCAGTACATTAAAATGTAGATCTTGCTAGAAGGTAATTCCTTTATTAACCATTTTGGGAGGAGTATATATTTGTATTAAGCATAGGTTCTTTATTTACACTAAATATTTTACTAACTTCAATAATCATTCATACTGAAAGAGATGAGAGCGAGTCCGTTAGAATAAATAGCTTCTTCATACTCAGAAGTACATTTGAGAATAGGTGGGACCTAAAGATAACCAAGTAAGAACCTGCTGGTATTGATCTGCAGAGAAAAAGGTCTATTTTGGCTCTTCCTCTACCCACAACCTCTAATGATCATTGACTCTATTACCCAGATAAATTCCTTAGATAAACAAACAAAATCCAAATCAACATACTAACCATTAATAATCCAGGTAACAATTTTTATAACAACAATAAAACCAAGAAAAAGATATTGCTTCTTTTGAAGGTTTATTCTTAGCAATGTTTATGTGATGCAAACTTTAGATCTAAGTCCCCTGCCAATGACCAGCAAAGCAAGTTGACATTGCAACTGGAACTAAATATTAGATATTCTTCTACTCTTGGCTGGTGCTTAAGCAGCTACATTTCATTATCTCTTAATTTTATGGGTTATCAGAAACTAAATAAATGTGTTTTGTGGCTGTTTCTTCCCTCGGAATTCAATGTACAGAGTGACAAGAAAATAACTTTTAGATACTTGGCTAAAAAATTGTTATTAAAAGACAATTAAAAAATAAAGCTCCAAAACTTGCCCATTTGGTATGTTGCTGCTTTGTTTTGGGCTGGGGGGGTTGTTGTTGTTGTTTGAGGGTTTTTGTTTTGATTTTCTTATTTTTTTTCAGGGTTTTTTTGGTGGTTTTTTTTGTTTCTGGGTTTTTTTGGGGGTTTTTTTTGGGTTTTTTTGGTTTTTTTTTAACTTAACACCTACTTTCAAACTTCTACTCCCGGGGAGCGCAGAAAGCTGTGTAAGCTGTGAGGAAGGTGCTCAGAGGTTCCTCCCAACATCGAGCTCCCCTAGTGGCTGTTTCCCTCCCACCGTCCATGCATGGACAGAAACACCTGGATTGGGATTTTCCCCATTCATGACTAGAAGGAAGTGACTGAAAAAGGATGCAGATCACAATCCAGGAATGAGAAAAAAAAAAAAAAAAAGGGATACTCCTTCCTATCTGGGGCTTTTGGTACAAGAAAATGTTGGGTTATTCAAAGAGAAATTAAAATATCTACGAAAGAAATGTAAGGGCTTCCCTATAAACCTGTAATCAGACATTACATATTGCACTGTTGAGGATATAAGGAAACCTGGGGGAAACTCTATTTTAAAGTTTGCTTCAAGAGTAAATATGAAATAAAACATAGATAACGATGGCTTATGAATCATTTTGCCTACAGTAATTTTTGCATGTATGATGAAAGGCTGTTTCGACCATAGTCAAGCCAATGATTAGCATTAATCCACAAGCAGATGGATATGAAAATGGTAAAATCAATGCACATAGACAGAGTTGTTCTGTAAAGCAAATATTTTCTGCCTCTCCATGCACACAAAATATTGTTTTCTTGTAGCAGGAATACTCACAGACTAATGCCAATTTAAGGGCAAAGTAGAGCAGATACCAGGATTCAGCTCTGTGGCTCCCTGAATTTTGCAGTCAAACCAAAATGAGTGGAAAACTATGAGCTTGATTTTTCCTATTACTACCAGGGTTTGGGGGTTTTTGGAAGGATATTCCAAGGAACAAGACTTGTTCTGTTTGTCATTGTAAAGGTATAGTTGCCAGCTAGACAGTAGTTCTGCACTGAGATTTCTAAACTGATTTTCAAGATAGATATTGCAATACTACCAGGATAGGCAACAAGGGATGTGTATCAATTCCTTTAAATGAAATAGTTTAACATTACCTTGAAAGGGGGTGGGGTATATAAAAGAATCAAACAAAGCTTCAGATGAAAATCCTGCCTGAGTCTCCTTCCACTTATACCGGTTTTACTCTATCATAACCTCTGGTTTTGCTGAAGTTATTCATGATCTACTTCTCTATCAGTGATTGCTTTGATCCCAAATATCTTGGCAAACACCAGAGGTGCAAAGAGGCTAAAAGAATGAAGCTTTCATGCTCTAAAAATGGATAATTTAATAAAAAATCATATATTAAGCGTGAGAAAAAAAGGTGGCCATTAAGGATGATAAGTAATTAAGATCCAATTAAAAGCTACAAAGCATTTGCATCTCAAATTTTCTGAGGGAAACGTCCTGTATTTTGGGATTCATCAACCAAAATATACTAGTGCAACTTCAAATGGCCAACAAGCAATCTCACTTGTGCAGTCTGAACCCTTCCCTGCCTTTATGCAGAGCAAACGGCCATCAGCAAATCCAGATTTCACGAAAGAAGAAGATAAATAATAACTGAGATTCTCAAAGAGCTTGGCTGGAGGCCGGGTGCACCCACCACTGCCCCACTGCAGCCCGGGCCCCATAGGGATGGCCCAGGACAGTGCTGCCCCACAACCCTGTCCATGGCCCCACTGTGGGGGGAAGCCTGGCAGCTGCCACAAGGTTTGGCAGAGCCACTGGAAGAGCTTGTGTGTCATCGAGGAACTCTGGGCCATGAGGCTGCGATGGGTGCTTGCAATAGGACTCCTGCAGTGGATGCTCTTGGGACTGTGGTGTGTGCTGTGCCCTGGGGCACCAGGGGATGACCCAAGGGGCTCCCCATCGCTCTGCCAGAGCTTTGGGGGCTGACAGGGAGCCTGGTGGCAGCTCCATGGGGGACCTGGTTCTGCGAGTAGCAGTGTGGAGGGAGGGGGTCTTCCCTGAAGGGCCCTGGGACCCCTGGGGCAGCAGTGGCTGTGATCTGTGGACCCTGCAGAGAAGGCGTCGGTGCCCGGCCGGGGGTGTTTGCTGTCTCTGAGGTGTGGGGAGGGCAGGGCAGGGCACAGATCTCCCCCTCGGCAGCCTGGGGCCAGGGCTGGGGCCGACGGGGCAGGGTCAGGATCCCCGCGGAGGGAAACGCGCCCCGGCGCTGCCCTGAGCGGGGACTGGGGGGCTTGGGGGCTATTTTTTCCCCAGAAGGGGTGGCATTTAAATAATGATTAGAAAGGAAGAAGAGAAGCTTTAACGCGGGTAGGAGAGGCAGGGTGCATCCCGGAGGCCCGGCGGGGCGGGCGGGAGCGGCAGCCCGGTTCCCCCCAGTTCCCCCGGTGTCCCCCCCGGACCCCTCGGCTCCCCCCGCCCGGCTCCCGGCGGGGCCGCGGCCACCTCCAGCCTGCGCTGAGGCTGAGCAGAGCCTCCCCGCTCCCCCAGCTCTGCTTTCTTTCACATCTAATTTGATAGGAGGGGGATTTCGAGCTTCCCACAGTTACAACTTTTCTTGATTTCTCCCTTCCCCCCGCCCCGCGCATTTATTACTTGCATTTAATTAATTCCTTCTTTGCGTTTCCTTCCCTGCTAATCTTTGGGTGACTGCTTTGTACATATGGCAATCTGATAATGAGGGAGTTTATCCTTATTCTCTAGACTTCTTCACTGCGATGTCCACCCGTCTAGTGCCTGGGATATCGATCATCTTTCCTTGGGTAGGGGGACAAGGTAAGAGGGGTGATAAAAGATTTGCAGTATTCCACACCATTAAGAATAGCTTTTATTCCTTGGCACTGTTTAATCAACTGTTATATCAAGTCATGCTGTTTAAGCAACCACATCAAAAGAACATATCCTCTTTTGTATAAATTATATATTCCTTGTATCTGTCTTCTCGCATGCACGCAGACGGCGAGATAAAACTTAAGTTTGTTTTTTAAAAGCATGAAGCAGGTATTTAGCTGTTATACAACTTGTTTCTGCAACTAAGTTGGTTGATAACAACCTAGAAGCCAAGCTGCTGACTTTCTAGCTTTTTACCCATTTCCAAGTCAAAACTCCTCAATTTAAAGCTCGGAAAGAGAAATCAATGATTCACTGAAACTCCACAAAGAAACATAAACAGCAGAAGAAAAGTTTAGGCTAAAAAAGAGGGAAGAGCACCGGTTAGAGTCAGTGTGAGAGTTTCGGATTACTTTTTTCGGCTCTTCTCTAAAGTTTACCTAAAAAGATCACTTTGTCCCTTGAAAAGTCCACGCTGCCCTGATTGTTACAGTTTACGGATGCACAACTTTTTTACCACTTAAAAACTAATTTTAAAGTGCATTTTCACGTGGCTTAAGTTGATTACTCAGCCCGATGTCACAGACCGGAAAAATCCCATATGATTGTTAGCCCCAAAGAACTTTTTTTTTTTTTTTTAAATACCCACAACTAAAATAAAGTTGATTTTTTGGATTTTTTTTTGTTTTTTTGAGAGACGGAACTTTGAATTATTTCAGCATGCTGTACTGGAATTTTTAAGAACCCCTAAAAAAACTCCTGAAAGTTTCTAGATCCTAGGACAAATTGTATTTTCTTAGGATCAAAAGTAAATGAGCACTTTACAGGTAGAGAAGTGTTTGTTCATATGGGACTCTGCTGTTCTGTCTAACCTGCTCTATCATCCCCATCTCTGCAATTTTGCCCGTCTCTCAACACCTTTGTCTGATTAGTAGCTTTTGGAGATCGGGATAAAGACATCACTTGCCACGCTGCATGAGATAACAATTAATTTAACATTAAACTTATCCCCTTTCCATTCACTTTGCTTGGATCGATCTCTGATAATTGTGTTTGCGGATGCTTTCAGCACTATGCTTTTCTTAAAAACTTAATGACACCCCGCAAGGAGGTGTAAGAGTCTAAAACGCTCCTCTCCGACTTTGTCCAAAGAAACAAAGAATATAGCCCCAGCGTGCTCAGGAGACCATCTATTTTTAATCAGTTGACTTTTCATGCACTTCCGAAGATACAACACTATTTTAAACTGGGTGATAGTCCTTGTTTTATTAAAAAAAAAAATAGTGCCTCATTGCAGTTCTGTGATACATAAGTCAGACACCCTAACTTCATCTAACTGCCGCCTCGCATCAGACCTGATTCTGCCTTTAAAGTGGTCATTTATCAGCTAAAAGGCGAGTGTGTTTAAAAAAGTATGTCTCTAGGAAGGAGAGCAATCTCCCTTTTCAGGGGGAAGAAACC
This sequence comes from Chiroxiphia lanceolata, assembly GCF_009829145.1. NCBI lineage: Eukaryota > Metazoa > Chordata > Aves > Passeriformes > Pipridae > Chiroxiphia > Chiroxiphia lanceolata. The sequence goes on from NC_045637.1 coordinate 147,636,753, forward strand.
TGTTACAAAGCCATTTAGGTGGGTGCGCTCTGAAATGGCATTATTCCCCCCCCCCCCCCCCCGTGCGTTAATACTTCCCCAATACGTTCCTATTTGCACGGCTCCCCGACAATTCGGCATTTTATTTAACCGCAACTGCCCTTACAATCTTGACTTGGACTGAGGCAGCCTGCTAATCTTACTTTTTTTCCCCTCTTTCACAGAGGCATCTGTTCCTCTTGCTGACAAATGTACCATTCTGCCAAGAAAGTTTCTGACAAAAAAAAAAAAAGGCAAAAAGAAAAAAAAAAAAGCGCGTGTAATTGATGTTATCCCAAGAAAGCGCGATCTCCACCCCTCTCAGCTCCAAGCCCTTCAGGTAAAAGGAAAAAAAAAATCTTTCAAGAATTTGTTGCCTTTTTGAGGGTTAAAACATCAGAAGACAAGCTTGTCTCGCCTTGGCCAATCAGCTCTCGGCCCTGGCAGCTATAATATAGAACTAAAGGCAGACTCCTCTCACAAGCGTCTTGCTTTGCTACCATTAAAATCAGACCCTTTTTTTGTCTCTCGATTGCTGTCTCACGACCAAACTCCGATGTGTTCCGTTATCAGCGACCTAAAGCCTGCCATTCCAGCACCTGTCTTGCTAGGGATCGGTGGATAGTATACGATTCAGAAAGCAGACAAGGACATAGGAGGAGAGAGAGCTCTAGAGACAGCCAGGGATAGGCACAGAGAGCTTTGAAGTAATTGGATTCAATGGACGAAATGCTGCTGTTGACAAGAATTCTCTTGGTGGGCTTCATCTGCGCTCTTTTAGTCTCCTCTGGGCTGACTTGTGGACCAGGCAGGGGCATTGGAAAAAGGAGGCACCCCAAAAAGCTGACCCCTTTAGCCTATAAGCAGTTTATTCCCAATGTGGCAGAGAAGACCCTAGGGGCCAGTGGAAGATATGAAGGGAAGATCACAAGAAACTCCGAGAGATTTAAAGAACTAACCCCAAATTACAACCCTGACATTATTTTTAAGGATGAAGAGAACACGGGAGCTGACAGACTGATGACTCAGGTAGAGCCACAGAGATACCTGTATTTGTGTTTGTTAACCTCTCTGAGCAATCCTAAAGGACGCATCTGTCTTAGTATTTTTGAAAGCCCCCCCCTTTCCCTCTCCCCCTCCTCCCCCCGCCCCTCCAAACTCGGCTAGTTTCCCTCATTGAATGTAAATACCATCTATCCAGACAAGTTAGCAGGGGCTGGAGCTGGAGCTATTTAGATATTTGGTGGGGGAATCTGTGTGGTACTTACAGTCATTACCGTGCCATGGCGTTCCCTGTAACTTGGTTAGAGATTGCTGTTTGCATTTGTCCCCAAGGATGCACTTTGATCAAACGAATTGCATACAGCTCAGAGGACCCCAACTGTATAGTGACCGCCGGGCCACCCACTCATTATTACAAACGTAGTCCGTGGTTGCTGCGCTGCTGACTTGATTTATATATATATATATTATTTAATTTCTCTCTTTTTTTCTTCATTTCATTTTAACCTTCATTATTATTAATAATAATATTATGATTATTATTTCTCTCGCGAGCATATTCTAAATTTAGTAGGCATGCAGTCGTGCACTCACAAAAGGCAGCAGTAGCCGGATCGACCATTCCTCTCCTGATTCAGTATTATATAGCTCGTATTGCAATACCATCATTTGCAATTGTGCCCATCAGAGCGTAAATATATTGATATTTCTTTAAGGATGCTCGCCACCAATGCTCTGGTACTTCCATAGGGGAGGGACTTGCAACTTATCGGCATTGCATCACCTTCTGTTTTAAAAAATCTGATGGCACAAGGTTTACAACTGGGTAAATATTGGATCTCGGGTGGAATCGGATTGCGGAACCATATTATGAAAAAGAAAAAAAAAAAGAAAAAAAAAAAAAGAGAAAGGAGAGGGAAAGAGAAAGAGAGAGAACCGCTCCGAGTCACCTCATAATTATTATTCATGCTCAACAGAGAGCTCGGTGAAGTCAAGTGCTCTGCCAATTCCGGAGTTTCAGAAACTACATGCAATCTAGACACTGGAAATGGGTTTCCTCCAAATATAGGTCAACAGCGCTTTTTTAATATTAATACATTTAAGCCCCACCTTCAGTGCTAGAGCAGGACTCGCCTGGAAGGACTAGGCGGGGAGTGGACGCGGGTAAAGGAAGGGGGGGGGAGGAGTGGGGGGTGGAATTTCCCAAACTCTCCCCGTTCCTCGGCCTGATTTTCCGCACGTTGTCGGGTCTCCCGGGGCGAGGGACCGGCGGCCGCCACCATCTCCTCCCGACCACCTTAAATCGCACCGCACCTCGGAGCGCGGCGGCGCCTCCGCCCGCCCTCGGCCGCCGCCCCGCGCAGGGTGCGGAGCGCAGCGGGGCCGGGGCCGGTCCCCGCTCGGGCGCGGCCCGCGCCCCTCCGCGCACCCGCGGCTCCTCCGCCCCCGCTGCCTCCGGAGCCGCATCTCTCGCATTTTCAGCTCCACTTACTCCCCTCGCGTATTGATCGCGGCGGCTCGGGTTTCACCCTTCCCTCCGCAGCCCGGCGGCGGCGGCAGCGGCGGCGGCGGCTCCGCGGGAGACGGGGCTCCCGCCGGGGCTCGGCGCATCCCTCTCTCTTTCCCTCCCTCCCTCCCTTCCCTGCGCGGCTGCGCCGGTGCGTGTGCGCGGCGGAGCGGGGCGGCGGGCGCGGGGGGAGCCGGGGAGCGCGGTCGGGAGCGGTGGGCTGCGGGCCGGGGGCGGGCTGCGGGGCTGACCCCGGCCCCGCGGCTCTCCCGGGGCACGCCGCGCCGGCTACGCGGCTGGCCGCTCCCGCTGCATTAGCTGGCAGCGGCTGAACTCCTGACCTTCTGTCAACTTCCCTCAGACGAACGAAACGAAAACAAATACTTTTTTTTTTCTACACCCCCCCCCCACCTTCTCCTTCAGTGCTTGTTGCCGTGCCTTAGACACAATGGGGGGGAGGTGGGCTGAGAGCAGCGGGGGCGAGGAGGCAGCAGCACCGGGTACCCGGCGGCAAAGAGGGGAGTGAGGTGGGGGAGCGAGACTGGGGAGAGAGTAGGGAGAGAGTGGGGCTCCGGCATCCCTCGGCCAGGCAGGGAAAGAAAATGGAGCGGGGCTGGGGAGCGGGCGGAGCGGTTGCCCTTGCCCACCGCTCCCTGGGCACGGCCGGGCCCCTGTCGACCCGAGGTGCCGTCCTGCCGCAGGTTTCCCTGCCTTGCTTTCCTCTCCTTTCCTCTCTCCCTCGGCCAGCAACCTCTCGTTAAATCCCAGCCTTCAAACGCCGGCTTCGGGAGCCCTTCAACCATGAAGAGATTTTTCCTGAACAGAATCGTTAAACTTGCAGAGTGGTTGCCGAATGCATTAGCCGCTAGTTAATATTAACTCCAGAAGGGGGGGGGGGGCAAACGCAAACAGAGGTAGGTAAGTCAGGTTCTCAACTTTACAGGTGACACCAGCAGTTTGCTAAGGGCTCCCCTTCCTCCCCTCCCTCCCCCCCCACCCCAGCCATTGGCTGGATTCGGGGGAGAGATAAGGAGGCCAGGTCAGTATGATAAAGTTGGAATTTGTATGAAAAAAATTAGCAATCTCGTGTAATGCAGGCACACAACCGGTGCGTGATGTGAGGAATTTAGAGATCAACTTGGCATTTAGGAAGCCCACCAGGTTGTTTACACTGACAGGTACCTGTTAAGTATTTCCTTCAAGCAATTCATTTGTGAAGAGATTAGGAGCTGGCAGGAGAGGGCTTGTTGAACAACTTTGCCTCCACACAAAGCGTTAGTGGAGGCAGCCCTGCTGAGCTTCACGGTGGCTGAACAGAATTGGGCTTGATTTGTGGCACACGACCCAATGAATTAATAAATAGTCTGGGCTTCACGGCTTTTGACTCTGACAATCCAGCTCAGGCAGTATAAAAGGGAAGAAAGTCCTTTAGGAGGCCGTTTCTTCTTTATTTCCCCTGAAGCCAAGAACTGATGCTGGCAGGGCCGGAGCGGCAAGAGTCCCTCGGCGCTGCCCTCACCGCTGCCCGCATCCCGGTCCGCCCCCTCCACTCCCGCTGCCTCCCGTTCGGGGCAAGACATCGCCGTGTCGCGCAGTGCTGTCGCCTTATGAGTAGCTGAAACGTTTGATCCTTCACCTCCTCCCCCCTGTAAATTAGTGGAAGAGCGTATCCATGCTCTCAGGTGTGAGAGGAAGAGAAGGAAAAAATAAAATAAACTCAACTTGTGCCGCTGCACTTTGCTGCCGGGAACAGTGCTGAAACCCAAACACCCGTCTCTCTACATACAACGGTAGGCCAGAGAGTCCAAAGTGAGCTCACGGTTGTGTTTTGTATTTCTCGAGTACCTGTGTGTCACTGGTATCACTTTTATGGTTGTTGATAGACACAAGGGAACTTTCTTGCTGAGCAACCTTGTCACGTCCCTAAAAGTAGCGTCGTTGGGGTGATGGAGAGGCTTTGCCTTTCTGGGAGCTGGCAAGGGGGACTTTGTGGTCTGTTATTAGGTGTGCTGTGAGCACACTGGGGAGGAGGGTCCTGCAGGAGGCCAAAAATCCCGGTCAGGCTAGCAAAAGTGTGGGAAGAGCAGCTTACTGCATCCCACTTGGCTTTTACCCATCTCATCAAGTGAACCACATCGGGTATATCCACGATTTGTTTTACTCTCAAAAATGGGGAAGAAAGCTGGCAACGCGCGTTTCTAACTCTGTACCTTTAGTCAAGCGCTTTTCAATGCTTTTGGTGCTGATTTCTTCTTTTGGAGGGCTGAGAGTCCTTTCCCCTATCGCATTGTGTCTGTTCTCTCCCCCTTGTCTAAGACAGGAATCCCCCCAGAACTTTCAGGGCTTCATTTACAGCTCACCTCCTTCCAGCACTGCAGGTCCCTTTACCCTCCTTCTCCCCATCTTGCCCCCCTCCCTCATTACTCAGTCCCTGAGGGACCCTGGTGCTGCGGGGCCCGGTTCAGCTCGAGCAAGGTCGGTGACTCCGGAGGGGCGATGAAAAACGCTGCAGTGCTTCTCTGCGGAGTTGTAAGCGTTTCACTCCACACAAAGAGGCTCCTAGCTTGCATAGCATCCCTGCTTCGCTTAACTTCCCTCCTTGGCCCTCCCTTGCTTTTCATCTTCCCACTAAGAGCTATATTATTGTATGGATTTGCTCGGCTTTGTAGGCGAGCGCCGATGTATGTTTGAAGCGGAGTGAATGCTCCCAGCCCATGCAGCTTTGAGGGCTCTAATGAGTGATGGGCGAAGGGAGAGAAAAAAAAAACAAAACACCCCTCCCTCCAGCACATAAAGGCTGTTAACATGTATTGATACCCTTTTCAACACAGAATTAAGCTGAAAAGACCCGGAGAGACATTCCGGGGGGGGGGGGGGGGAATCCGTGACTTCGAGGTATATGGCGAGTGTTTGTTCTCGGTAGAAACTTTGCTCTCATGAAGGGACAGGGCACTTAGTGGCAGGAATTTGCTCCGTGCAGGTGGCTTTGAACCACCACACTCGCACTCCAGCGCCAGTGGTGCGGCCGGGGGGTTCCTCTGTCCCCGCAGCAGGTGCCAGGGGAGGGGGCGGCTCCGTCCCTGTGGGTTTTCGTAGTGTTTCATCCCCTCTTCCTCCCGTGTTCCCATGTTTCACTCTCCTCCTCACCTGCTTCCCCATCTCTCCCTGGCAACGGGGGAGAAGATGCTCAGCTCTGGCTGAGCCCATTCTGCGGCGCGTTTTGGGGGGAAGGGAGGGCTGTCGCCTATTTGGCTGGGGAGGGAGGGCAGGATGCGGCCCAAGGGGGTATAGATAACGAAGTGGGGGTCTGCCCCTGGCTGCAGCATCCCCGTAATGACCTTCCCCTGTCTATCCATATCCCGCAGCGGTGCAAGGACAAGCTGAACGCCCTGGCGATCTCGGTGATGAACCAGTGGCCCGGCGTAAAGCTGCGGGTTACCGAAGGATGGGATGAGGACGGCCACCACTCCGAGGAGTCCTTGCACTACGAGGGCCGCGCCGTGGACATCACCACCTCGGATCGGGACCGCAGCAAGTACGGCATGCTGGCCCGCCTGGCCGTCGAGGCCGGCTTCGACTGGGTCTACTACGAGTCCAAGGCACACATCCACTGCTCCGTCAAAGCAGGTAGGGCAGGCAGCCTGCCAGGGACAGGTCGGGATGGGGGGACACCCGCGGGCCACGACTCAGCCCCCCAGAGCCTTCTCTGCCCTGGCCGGTGTCGCCCGGGTTCCCTCCTCCTGTCCCCCGAAGGGTCCCCATCACCCGGCTCTCCCCACCGGGGCTCCCCCGGGGACGGGAGCGGAACCCCACCGGCACAGGGGTGGGAGTAAGGAACGAATGAGGGCGGAAAGAAAAAAAAAAAAAGCCCAGCCAGCTGCAGCACTTTTGCACAGAATTTTTATTTGGGTGATGTTTCTTCCCAGCCTTCCCACGAGCGCTGCACCGCAGCCACACACCCTTCTCCTCCCCCCGTGGGATCTGACGCTTTCCCCATCCAAAGAGCATGTTCAACACAAACACTCGTGGCCGTCTCCAGCCGCCCCGCTGGCTGCACGCCTTACTCGCGAGCGCTAATCTCCGAGTGGGAGCCGGCCAGGAAAATAAATAAGTAACGTGGTCCCCAGCCTCCTTCAGCGGTAGCCGCTAGTAAATTCCCAGATAGGGATACACATACACATAATTTTTTTCCCTCCCCTCCCCTGTGCTTACAACGCCACACGCTGTCTCAACCCGGGAACAGCTCGCAAGAAATCCTCGACTCGCAGAGTTCCTTTTTCTGACACTTGACACTTTTTTGGGGAGCAAATCGGTTGGCAGGTGCCAGCCCCCTGCCCTCCCGCCTCCCTCCACCCATTTAGATGCCTTTGGATGGTATTTAAAGCGCTTTTTAAGAGCATCCTCTAGCCCAGCAGCCTGCTGGATGTGTCAAGAAACACTTGGTTGCAAAAGAAAATAATGGGCTTTCTTTAAATATAGCCGTTTGTTTCGAACCCAGCAGCCCCAGGGCGGGGAAACCAGTCTGCTCATCTGCAGGACAGGTTCATTCCCCCACTCCATCCCGAAGCTACCCAGGGGCTGAGCCGAGGTAACACTTCTCCCGGCCCATGGAGGCTTTGTCCTGAGAGCCTGCTACTGCTTTTGTTCAGCTCCTGGGTCCTCTCTAGCCAGAAGGAGGCCCTGCAGAACTGTCAGCTGTGTGGAGCTATGAAACATCCCTTTCAACAGCCAAGATGGGCTTTACAGCACAAGGTGTCTGATTGTGGTGTGTGGTGACCTTAGCCCAAGCACATCCCCTAATCCACCCCCGTGGGCATTTCATAGGAGAGGAGTAACCCCAAGCTGCTCATTGAGATTCGGCACACACGGACTTGGGGGCAATATTTAGAGGATGTCACGCAGGGTCGTGTGACTGTACGAGGCAGGCTGAAGGGAGCAGGCTTGAATTCCACCCTCTCAGCCTGATCTTAAACTGTCCAAACCTCATTTCATGACAGAGCATCTCATGAGAAGATTAAACCCCATAATGCCAGGCAGGAAGATTCTTTATCTAGATCTCTGTTTGCAAAAAGTATGATCCCGGAGACTGGAATGCAAAGAAGAGTTCCCCCAAGGCCTGAATTATTGTCACCAGAACAGAGGAGGGAGAGGCAGGGGTGGTAAAAGGGACATTGATAATGCGCTACAGCAAGTATTTAGAGCAAGCTTCTACATTTAAAATTCAAATACAGATCTTGAGTGCCTTGGAAAAGTGGCTCTGCTGTGCAAATAGTGCTTGGAAGGTCCTGGGTTTTTTGGAGAGTATGTGTGTGAATTGGCACATAGGGTTTCTGCACCTGAACAAATAGGGAGGGGGAGAAAAGGGGGGGAAGAAGCTGGGAAAAAAATGGAAGTGTCCTCTCTTCCAAGAGTGTCTGCATTTATTACATGAATCAGAATGACAATGCTGATCCTTTATTGGATTTTAATTAGAGAACCCAAACAAGCACTGCTCAAAGAAGCAGATTTTCACACCTCTGCCAATTCACTGGTGTGTTTGTAGAGCTGCTACACTACTAGATCTATTCATCAAGTCCCTGAATATGCAAACAAAGCTCTAGCCAGACCTTTACTGTCGGCTTGTAGGAAGGTGTAGTTTGCTAGCAGAGGCCTCTACATAAAGCACATAGCTTGTTTGTTGCCATGTCCTCCCTGAAGAGGGAGGCCTTGGAGATCTAACTGCTTCATTTCTGAAGGAGAAGTGATAAAGTCATTAGCAAATCAATAACGGTCTAATTTTCACCCTTCCTGTCCTTCCTGAGAAAGTCATTAGGAGACACTCCAAGGATTTATTTAAATCATAAGAGTTTCAGTAAGAGCCGCGGAGGCAAAATATAAAACCTGTCCACCTTCAGGAGATAAATCACCAGGTCTCTTAACTGGTATAGGGATTAACTGGGAGACACCAGAGAAAGGCAAGGGAGGGATGGAGAATGTCAACAGCTGTAGCAAAGACACTTGCTACCATGGCACAGCATGGGCTACTACCCCATCTTCAGAAAACCAGAGCTTTTAGGGGCACTGCAGAGTCCCTCTGTTAAGATAGAGGTCAGCCTGGAACATGGCAGAGTTTCTCTCCCACCACCCCACCAGTGGCTGAGCTTCCAGAAAGGGATTTGCAAGACATACTTAGAGTTTCATTGCTACTTCTGCTTCCTTTAAATCTGAGATTGTTCCTTTCAGTAGCACTGGAAAACAGCTACAGTTCATGACAGCATATAATATCTAAACCCAAGAGCTGGAGGAGGTGAAGGAGCTTGAGCCTGGCAGAGATGTGGAGCTGCTTGGGGACCCCAAGCTCTGGGACAGGGAACAGCATCCTTCTTCTACTGGGGTGGGAGAGGCCTTTTTTTTTGGAAAGAGGAGTGAACCAGAGTGCAGAAGATGCTGAGCAGGCGTGGTATGATGGTGACATGTGCACCAGTAGCCACCATGCCAAGCAGGAGAGCAGAGAGGGCTGGAGACACCACGGGGGCATGTACAGGGTGATGGAGGAGGACTCGTGAAACTCTGACTGTTGCTTTCCAGTGGGGCAAATTCATGTGCACCTTGGAGCAAAGTTTCCTCCTGCTCCCTGCTATTTTCTCCCTAGATGACCTCCTTGAGTAAGAGCTCAGTGGGGACCCTGAGCACTGCAGGCACAGATACTTGCTTAGAGGGGAAACCTTAAGCCAGCAAAAGCACTCGGCTTTGAAAGATTGTGAGTTATCAGATGTCAGTGTAGGGTAAATTGTAGCCAAATGAGAAGTTCTTCCAGAAGAAATTTGTTCTGGAAGAGTTTTCTTGCTGGAAATATTTTGGCCCATTTCCTTAATGAAGAAACTAACTCCTAACCCAGAGGGAGATGCACTGGCTCAAATCTGTCAGAAAGGGGATTCTCGCTTGACCCACTGAGAGCAAATGGGGCATGTTCATAGATGAGGATGGAGGAATTTCAGAGAGAAGTCTGGCTGCGTCCTGCACCTGTTCTTCTTGGGTGGGTCAGGGTGGCTGGGGAAGCGGCGTGTCCCTTCATACCCCCATGCTCCAGCTGAGCTTGTGCCTCCTCTAACCCTGCTGTGCCTCTCTCCTTGCACAGAAAACTCGGTGGCAGCCAAATCTGGGGGCTGCTTCCCTGGCTCGGCCACGGTGCACCTGGAGCAAGGCGGTACCAAGCTGGTGAAGGACCTGAGACCCGGAGACAGGGTGCTGGTGGCCGACACCGAAGGCCGCCTGCTCTACAGCGACTTCCTCACCTTCCTCGACCGGGAGGATGGCTCCCACAAGCTCTTCTACGTCATCGAGACACGGCAGCCCCGGGCCCGGCTGCTGCTGACGGCCGCCCACCTCCTCTTCGTGGCCCCCCAACACAACCAGTCGCAGGCGGGGACCCCCAGCAGCCGGGCGCTCTTCGCCAGCCGCGTGCGGCCGGGCCAGCGGGTCTTCGTGCTGGGCGAGGGCGGGCGGCAGCTCCTGCCCGCGGCCGTGCACAGCGTGTCGCTGCGGGAGGAGGCGTCGGGGGCCTACGCCCCGCTCACCGCCCAGGGCACCATCCTCATCAACCGCGTGCTGGCCTCCTGCTACGCCGTCGTGGAGGAGCACAGCTGGGCACACTGGGCCTTCGCCCCCTTCCGCCTGCTCCAGGGGATGCTGGCCACCTTCTGCCCCTCCGGAGGGGGGTCCCCGATGGGTGACCCCACGGCCCCCGGCATCCACTGGTACTCTCGGCTCCTCTACCGCATCGGCAGCTGGGTGCTGGATAGTGACTCTCTGCACCCGCTGGGCATGGTGGTGTCGTCCAGCTGAGAGCATCCCGTGCCACCCCGGGCCACCTGCCGGCCTCCGAGGGAGAGACAGAGACACGGAGGGAGAGAGAGAGAGAGAGAGACAGAGAGAGAGAGAAAGGAGACTAAAAAAGAGAAAGAAAAAAAAAAAAAAGAAAAACCCAAAAGAAAAAAAAAAAGAAAAAAATACCTATTTTTAAAAGAGAGCACGGATTAAGACTTAAAAATAATAATAATAATAAAATAATAATAATTAAGTAGGACAGTCCAAAGTAGACTTTAAGGGAAACAAAGACCCCGGGAAGTTCTGTTCTGTTTAGTTTATAAATATATATATATTTTTATTTGTTCTTTCGTTTTGTTTGTTGGTTGTTGTTTGTTTTTTTTTTCCTCCTCTCCTGGATATTTATTTCTTTGGTATTTTGAATAGATGTTTTAAATGATATGAACCGGACCTTCAAGAGCCTTAAATAGTTTCTTTGATAATTTATTATCATGTGAACTGTACTCACACGGGAAAAAATTATTTTGTGAGGCCAAGCAAAACTGCGCAGAGTCTATTTTTCTACATGTCATGTGTGTCCTGACTTTCAGAAAGCAAAATTCTGTACTTTCCCATCTCTCCATTACATTGCTCCGTCATTTCACCAAGTCTAAAAAACAAGCAAACAAACAGACACACAGAAAAAAGACAAACTTCATGGGGGTCCGTAAATTATATTTTTATACACAGAATTGTAAATTAGATTTTTTTGAGAGATCAATACTTAACTGAATCACATTTCGTTTTTTGAAATAGTGTAAAATATGAGAATATATTATTTTAATTTAAATAGTTTCAAATGTAACACCATTTCCTGTATTGTTTTCCATGTTTTGCTTTGTAAAAACACCATTCGGCCACGTCCATGGAAGTCAAGACTGTTACACAAACTTTTTATTTGCAAAAACCGTAAGAAACTTTGTTATTTTTAACTTCAAAAAAAAGTTTATTAGAAAATAATATTTTTTAAAAAACGCACATGGCGGCAATTCTGTGACGATGGAGATGGTAGTTTGTACAGAGGGGAGAAAAGGATGTTTTGCATTAATAAATTGAGAAATAACTGCTGTAAATTTACTAAAATGTATTTTTGAATATTTTGTAATAGTTTTAATAGTTTTATAGAAATAAAATGTGCCATGCACAGTCTGGTTAGTATATAATAACTAAGAGTTCCTGGTGCATCCCATCTTTTTTTTTTTTTTTTCCTTTTTGCTTATTGGTTTAGGAAACGTGATGCCTAAAGGAGTTCCCGTTTTTATATTTAGATGTGTTACTTATGACATTTAATTTTGGTACTTTAATTATCGAAAAGAATCCATCACATTTGAGCGTAACCTGGAATCTCTTGTACTGACAGTAGAACCTCACTTATTTGCACGAGCGACCGGGAGACGCGGTTTCCCTTTGCTGGAGCCCTGGCTCCCCATCCGCACTCAGGCGATGCTTCCCTCTTCCAGCTCCAGCCCCGGCTCCATGTCCGCTTCCTGGCCTGGTCTGGACACTGCAGACAGCTCTTAAAATTGATTTCTGAGGATATTAAATCAAGTTTTCCCTTTGAAGTGTGTAAATGTAAAAGCAGGCAGCTGCCTTCATCTTGTGGCAGCACCGGGATTTTAATTGGCTTTAATTTGGGTGCCAGAAGATGGAAATCTGAGGGAGAGACACTGACTTTGGTGAGTTAGCAGGGATTCGTGTGGCAGATGCTGGAAGAAGGAGACGGCCACCAGATTTCACTGGCCACTTTGAGTAACAACACAGGGCTTGGAGCCACCGAGAGCAGAGCAAAACACCATTTTTGCAAAACAAAGAAAAGGATAAAGATTTGTTCATTTATGCTGAGAGACATTCCTTAGCTGTAACACAGGAGTCTGTCCCAAGCCACCGATGTGTGAACGCACTGGAGATGTGTTTTAGGAGCTGAGTGGTGTGGCCAGCACTGCATCCCCTGCCTGGTCCCAGCCCCAACCCCTGCCAAGGGGATCATCCTTGACAGGTGCCGATCAGTGAGGTTCTGCTGCACCACGTGCTCCTCCATGGGGGGTTTCCAGGAACCCTTTAAAAATTTTGCAAAACACTGTGTGTGCATGTGTGTGAGCGTCCGCGACAGGACCGTGCCGGAAGGGAGCTTTCCTTGAATGTCTTCTCTCCTTTCCTTTGGTTTCCATTACTCACCGGTCTAGGATGTTCATCCATCGGGCAGCCTTTTGCTCCAGAGACACAACCATGTTCCCTGCTGGGATGGACAGCAGTTCCAGGGACTACCAGAATGTCCCTACCTGTGGCCATCTCCAGAGGGTGTAGACCATGCTCTTCCATGCTGAAATCCTAGGAGCTTCTGGAGTGCTGTCAGGAGCTGGTGGCTGAGCCCCGTGCACAAGCACTGCTGTGTCAAGCCCTAACAGATGGATGTGGTCTCTGCTTCCTGTCAACCTCTAGTCCAGGACCACTTCCAACCTCCACAGCTCGGACATGGCTGGGGTGATGAGACTTCGGTGTGACCACCAGTGTGCTGCAGCACCAGGACAGGAACCAAGCCACCCTAATGCCCTCCTGATGTGGGGCATAGTGGGGGACTGTGGACTGCCTGGTGGGTGCTGGGGACCTGCTGCCCACCCCAGCTCGGACTCTGCCACCTCCACGTCTTTGGGGTCTGCTGGTGCATTGAGGGCTGACAATGCGGCTGGTTTGGGGCATGTGAGAATGTGATTGTGGAACAAATAAGTCCCTGCTCTTAGAGCCGGGTCTTTGCATGTATGGCAGTGCCTGGGCATCTGAGCTCTCTTATCCCTGTCTCTGAGTGGCAGATGACATTTTTTAAGGCCTTTACACTCAGAAAAATGACCGTGTTGGAATGTGCCTTCTCCAGAGGTCGGGTAGTGGAGGTGTTTAGGGATGTCAGCGATCAAACTTAAAGCCATTGGCTTGGGGGCTTCAGTCTAAGTCATAACTGAGATGTGAATGAGCCATCAGAACAGAGCCCATGCTTGTGTCAGTGTAGGATATGTGTCTGGTAGGGATCATATCAGACATTGCTGCATTTAATCTTCACCAAAAGGCCAAGATGAACTCAGAGCTTTGTGCTGGGAGAGAAGCTAAGATGCTGTCTTATACTAGGATCGACCTGTTTGGCCAAGCAGAGAAGTGCTGTGCCATGTTCTCCACTGCACATATTCCAAGAGGCTTTCTGCCTTCCTCTCACCATGTGTGTATTCCATCTCTTCCTCCGGCGCCTCTCATCTGGATCACCCCTCCGTGGTGTGCGTTAGAAGTGCTTCCTTAGATGGGCCAACCCAAACTGTAGCTACAGGTCTCGTATGAAGGATGTACTGTCAAAACGTTGTGCAAAACATCTAGGAGATGTCACTGTCCATTTTCAGGGTCTGAGTATGGCAATAGTTTGTATAAAATGTACACAGAGTGGTGGCTACAGAATAGTTTATGACTAAATACATATCTATTACTGTTAAAATAATGTATAAGAATGTACTTGAATCTATTATCCTTGTGCTCTGTTGTCTGAATAATTAAAGAAATTACAGAGACTTCCTGAAATGTCTGATATGTGACAGCATTCCTACTGCACACTCTCAGCTCTGTGGTTTTTACCCTGATGACATTGAAACGGGGAGGGGGGATCCTGTGGGATTTGGCATGGGAGTCTTCAAACATGTGAGGAATTGTCTGTGTCGCTTCACGTGATGGTCACAACCTCCCTCTTCTCCTACCTAGAGATACATAGACAGTCTGTCGTTTACCTGTGAAATACTGCGTGGCTCTGCAAAGCCAACTCATTTGGAAGGGGGTTTGTGGGGCACAAACTGCCTCCCCCACCCAAGCCAATGTGAGAAGTGACCCTAATGAGACAGGGACTAGCTGGTGTTTACCTGTATGGTCTTTCAAGCAATGCCCCGGTGCTCAGACACCAGGTAAACACACCAAGGGGAAGCTTGGATGCGCCAGCAAAAGAGGATCACATCCACAGTGCAATTAAAATCCAAGCACAAGCACTTGGGTAAACCAGGTCTTTCACAGGTAGGGAGCTGTTCCATGCCACAGCCAGCAGCTCTTTGTGCCCTTACATGTGAAAGTTTGCTTAGATGTATCTTTATATATATATATATATATGCACATGTATGTATACATATATAACATTATTATCCTTATATTAAGAGCTCAGCATACCCTAGCAGGCTATAAATATGTTTATACTGGCCCTCCCAAGCATTTCACACCACACCAAGGCTGAGCAGGTGATGTAAATCCACCCGGTTGGGCGATAATTGGGCAGCAGTTTTGCAGCCCCAGCACAGCATCTATTTCAATTACAGGGGGAAGGAGACCAGTAGGAGTATTTTATTTCACTCATTACTGCAAGCCATAAGGGACCACTAGCTTTCTTAAGCTTTTGAAATTCTTTCTTCAGCAGTTTCTACCTTAAAACCAGTGCAAACTTAACTGAAAAAAAGGTCACTTTTCCGTGTACTGAACACTTTGGAGCTTTCAAAGGAACAGAGTTAATGCGATCCTTGGACTGAGCAGGCTGGAAGGGAAAAAATCATCTTTAAAAAATGCATCTTTACAAGCGATGGGATTGTCTCAGATTTGATGGGAGCAGGATGAGCCTCGCAGCCACTGTTTGTGCCAAGATTGTTAAATATAATTTTTAATACTTCGCATTTGGGGTGTTTAGGCTTACGTATTTAAATAATTTTGGTTTTCAGGGCTGAAAAGAAGCTAGCAAATCCAGGAAATATGAGTTTAATGATCTTGTCCTGGTTCCAGTAAAATCAAGAGTGGCATCCAGAGCTGATCTGGGTGCAGATGGAGTTGTGCTGCTACCTTAAAGCAGAGTGCAGGACCCTAAACAACTTCTTTTCCTTTCATTTTTAAGTGAGAGCAAGCCAGCTCTTTGCACAAATACTGCTTCAAATCAGGAGTGAAACCACAAGGTCAAGAAGTCTGTTTGGGGTAAAGGTACTTGTTTTGATGTCCTGTGACCTAAATGCGAAATAAATATTAGATTTGCTCAGTTTGGTGTAAACAAATGTCCATTCATATTACTGGAGAGGAGAGGTGACAAGGGATGCCCTGTGTAGCGTGACCAAGGAGTGTCCCTTGGCCACCAAACTCACATCTGGCTTCTGCCCAGGGGCAGGAGGGCTTGGACGTGGTCAGAGGAGCAGGAATCCTGTGAGGATAGCATGTGCTTCATGCAGCTCTGCCCAGCTTGCTCAGCTCCGGGAACAGCACAGGGACCCCTTCCTCACCCCACCACTGGGGCAAGGCTTGCCTGGACCAGCTCTCTGGGACACCAGGATGTATCCTTGCAAAGAGGATGTTCTCAGAGGGAAAATATACTTGGGAGTGCTACAGCATTCCAAGTTTTGTGTCTTTTGATGGAGTTCTCTGCAAGGGAATGGATGATACATCTGTATGCAATTAGAGTAAAATCCTTTCGGTATCACAGCAGACAGGCACTATGTCACAGACCTGTTGTAGGGTTTCTCTGCGAGGAGGAAGCTTATTTACAAGCAGGATACAGCTCAGGCTTTGGCTAATTTGGAGAACTAAAGCGTTTCATGGGCTTCTTTTTTGAACAGTTTAGGCTGTAAGCAGCCTCTGGTGGTCCCGGGTCTAATCCCACTCCACATGGGGACTGCTTAGAGCAAGCTGTTGGAGGAGATCCTCAGTCAGGTCTCACATGTCTGCAAGTGTGGAGGGGCTCCAGCCCTCTGAGTAGCTGGTATTGTTAAATAAGCTAACAGTTTACCTCAATATAACAGCAGTACGCCCCATCTATCAAGAATCTTCCTTTATATTCTCTTTGTATTCATTCTGAGAGAAAGGAGACCAAAGAGTTAAAACAAAATTAGTTTTAAGAAATCCCAGGCTCAAAATCTGGGGCATTCGGAGTTCTGCTGAACTCTGCTTCTGCTCCTGCTCCTGCAGCTCTCACTGAGCAGAAAGCTGAAACCTCACTCACCCAGCTCACCTTTCTCTCTAAGTCAACCCTGTCCTGTTTTCCACAGCAGTAAGCAGTGGTTTTAATTAGACTGTGATGAATGCAAATAAATATTAGTCTCAGGATTGCTCATGAACAATTCTGTTGGAATAGTCATCGATTTGGTGTAAGCTTTGTTGGCTTTGCCAAATGATGCCCTTTCTACTCAGCAAGTTTTTCTAGAAATAGGAGCATAATAAATGTACAGTATCAAACAAGTCTGTTCTGGCACAGTATTTGTATGAATAACCATTTTGTGCTATCACCAGTGGAAGCTATGGGGTTCACAGGCATCAGAAAGTCCAACTGCCATTCAAATATTTGCAAATAATGAATGTGTGACCCCACAAATAACAACAAACCAACCTGGTTGCTTTCATTGAGAAAAATTATTATGAATCACTGTGTACTGTGGGCTCAATCCAACAACCACCAGCGTCAAATGAAGTCTTTCCACAACTTCAAACAGGCAGGGGAGGTGAGCTGTGTTTGCTCAGCTTTACCTGGTGTATCCATCACTCTCATATTGCGCCATTAAATAATAGAATTTATCAGGCAAGTAAGAATTTCTTAGAGAAGCCAAGAGTGGGCAAATGTCATCTCCTGACTGCGTAAGTGCAGCTCCTACTGATGTCAGTAGGGTTATGTATGGGCAAAATGAGGTCAGGCTGTGTTGTCCTACTTTATGTGCCCTGTGGTATTACACTCAATTAAGTTTTG
Organism: Chiroxiphia lanceolata; assembly: GCF_009829145.1. Classification (NCBI taxonomy): domain Eukaryota; kingdom Metazoa; phylum Chordata; class Aves; order Passeriformes; family Pipridae; genus Chiroxiphia; species Chiroxiphia lanceolata. Next base: position 147,653,849 of record NC_045637.1, read on the forward strand.
TCTCCCAGGACGCAGCCTCACTCCCACTTAAGTCACCAGGAACTTTGTCACTACACAACAGTGCAGGAGAAGGCACGAAATACCAGTCTTTGATCTAGAGTGCAATAAGGTTTAACCCATGTATTCAGGAATAAGGATCAGGGAGGGTTAGATTTAGTAGAAAAATGAATAAATCCATGAAATTCCAAAATGGTGCATCTTCAGGAGAAGATGCTTTGCAAACTCACTCACAGCCTTGCAGAGTGTGGTAGCCTCAACAAAACCTTCTTCTCAAGGTTCTTTCCTGCCCTCTCCTTTCTGCCACTGGCTTCCCACTGATCCTTGCAGAAAGATACTGAATATCATAGGCAACACTTCTTAGGCAGCACAGGAGAATCAGGCACATCTTCTGTGTGGGAGACCACATGCTTGCCTACTTTGAAAATATTAACCACTGGTTGTGAAGTGAAACTATAAATAGCTGTAGGAAGGAGAAAACAGTGAAGAAAAATCCCTCATTACAGACAAACAAGTTGCCAGAAGGATGCTGGGCTTTGAGTGAACCGGTTTTGGTTCTTACCCCTTTGATGGGGTTTCTTCTGATTTTGAGCAAGTAGCTTTTGAGTCCCTGCCTTCATCAGAGAGTTGAAGAAAAGCATCTCAAAGGATAATTTTCACTGGTCTATGGGGTCTACATGATGAGAAACACAGTGATTGAGGTATCATCTACTCCCTGTTCGTCACTGAGGGATCTCCTCTGGGTGCACATGCTGAAACTGAAGGATGACCCAGAACCTTTGCTTGTCAGACTGTTTGAAAGCCCTTATATTTATATATTGGTTAAAAAATATGTTTAATTTTTAAATCTCTCACAACTGCCAGTATCAGCCGTATTTATATCTAAAATAAATGTGTTTCTTATGGGATTTTTAAGTCCATTTTAAATACCCTTGAAAAAGACGACAGCTGGCTTTTTGCATGGTCAAGCTCTGCACTGCACACATAAGACATGAGGATGACCCACAAGGCTTTAGCCAGCTCAAATCTGAGAAACTATTTTGGCTTCTGATTGTGCCTCCATGTGCCTCCATGGTAGATATCTGCTGTCTAGTGGCTGGAGGAGTCTGGATGGACAAGATCTCTATGGACTAATGAGAGAGCTGAGACACCTGCAAATACGTCTGACTGTAGATGTCCTAACTTTACAGCTGAATCCTGCCCAAAATGTCACTTCAGCCCTTTGTTTTCCACAGAGGTTCCCCATGAGGTTCCAAATTATATTTGGGGCATCCTTGACCCATCCAGTGGTCCTGGTGTGAGGTGCACATAGACTTCCCTTAGCTCTGCAGAGTGACCAAGCTCTGGGCCTAGACATGTTCACCCTCCTCTCTGCATCCATACTGGGATAAGCCCAGTGCAGTCCAAGGCCAGAGCTTTCTCTGGAGCTGGTCCTCCAATGTAGGATTAGCTCAGGACTTCAGAGAGGCCACAAACCTCAGTGCCTCTCTTTCCAAGAGCAAGGCACACTTGTTCAGCCTTGCCTGTGTTGGTATAAACACTGTGCACGTACAGTGTAGTTAATTAAATCTATTCCCACTCCATTTTCCCCTGGGGAAAGGAAGGGAGAAGATAGATGCTCACGGGAGAGGTGCTCATCACGTTGCTTAATGTGATCTGGAGTGGGACACACAGTGCTGTGGGGATAAAAAGCTGTGGGGGCTGAGGGAGCACCATGGAGCCTGTGGAGAGCTGCCCCTGGAAAGAAATTTCCCTTAATCTGTGTACTGTCAAAGGAAAGAAGTGATGTGTTTCTAGGAGTGAGGCAGGACATCAAGACTGTCTACTCCCCCAGGAGAGATGGAGGATTGCCCTGAGAGCCACCCAGCATGGACTTCTTGCTTGGGACTTTTGGGAATCTTGGGAACATCCCACCTTCCAAAGCCCAGGTTTTAGGCAAGTCGTGGAAAGGACAGAAGAAGTCACCAGCACTTGGGTGTGGGCATGACACAGCTCGGTCTGTGCTCTGGTGCTCAGCCTGAGTGACTCAGTGCTGACGCCAGGAGCTGTCCTGGGCATCAGACACAGAAGAACAACCTACAGCTCTCCCGCCCACTGCTCCTGAGTTACTCATGGAGGCACTGGGGAGTCACTCAGGCCTTTATTCAGTGGTGTGTGGATGTGAAAGGGCTCGTTTATGGGAAGTGACTGCCCTGGTCTGTGCAACCAAGGCTGTGACACACAGGGCTGTTTTCTACCTCTGGGAGAGGCTTGGCTCCTTGGCTCCTAAGCACAAGTACAGCATCGTCTGCACTGAGCACAGGACATGGGACAAACTTTTCTGAAGCATTTTAATTTCAATTCAGCTCTGGTGTCCTGCTTTTGTCAGTGCTGAGCAGCTTGGCACTGAGCTGGTGGTGCCACTGCAGGAGGGATGCAGCTGGTACCCACCAGTGTACGGGGTCATGCAGATACATCAGGTCTCCTGGTGCCTTCCAGTAGGTGTTGAACAATATCAGATGCAGAAGAAAAGCTGTAGCTCTGTGGGACCTCACTGGTGGGCACTGCCAGTTTGCAGCAAAACCTGGTGTATGTACAGCAAGAAGGACCAAAGCACCACCAAGATCCCAGACATGCAAGGGGGTTTTGCTTTGCCCAAAACAGGATTAAACCAACTGCACTCAGCAATGGGTGGGATGCTGCCACTCATCAGGGCAGGGGGGATGTCTCTGTGCAGCCCCTACCCTGTCAGGGACTGAACACCAAGGCATCTGGACTGCGCTGATGCCACTCCAGAGGGAGCTGTGCTGTGCGTTCCTCACCTGGGGCTCAGGTATCTGTGACCTCATGACAGGAAGAGCTGGCAGAGCAGAGCCCAAGCGAGCCCAGATTTCTAAAATTAAAGTCAGATTTCACGCTACAGGCTCCCAAGGAAGCAAATTATCACTTTATAAATGTAATAAAAGGTCATGTTTGGAGTCCCCTTGGAGTTGCTCTCTGCATCAAGAAAGTGTTTTGCCTGATCACAAGGTGTTCCCTTTTAGGTTTTTTTTCATTAGCAAGGAAATGTCTGTACTTTGGTTATCAACCAAAGCTAGGAATGAAACATACCTAAATGTTATTTCTCCTTTGGTTATAACTGAATAATGAGCAAAACTAGAATATCTTCTTGCAGATTTATACATCGAAGCTATTTGTTTCCTGTTCAAAGGGATCTTGACAGGACAGAACTATTTATTGAGAGTTAAATAATGACATCTGTTATCAGGAATATCAAATCCAGTGGAAGATGTTTCATATTAAAAAAGAAACTCAAGGCCAAATTTCCTCTTGATGAATATAGACACAGCTTTATAAACTTCTTCAGAGTTTCACTCTCTACACCAGGATAAAATTCAACCCAAGGAGCTTCTACATACAAGTCCTGTACACATGTGCAAAATGAGTTTGCTTTTAAGAAGTGTCTCACTCAAAAAAAAAAAAAAAAAAGGCAGAAACAAACCCCCAGACCTTTTAGGATTTGTTGTGTTAGGTGGAATCAAAGTGACCTCTAGTGATTTCCTGTTAACTGTGCAGCTCAGCAGCTGCCCTCACAGAACTCAGATGGTGCCATGGTACAAATGCAATCAATATCTGATTAAAGCAAAATTATTGCAATTTATGACTGTTACAATAACCATTCCTACAATTCAAGCATAGAATATTTTCTCAAACTCTACCTTTTTTTTCATGCAAGATTCTCACTGTTAAAAGAAGAGGACTATTTTTATTAGCCTGTTAAAGATCAGCAACACAATGAATTTATTAGTAACTTATCATCCATGTGTCTTCTGGCACTGCTGACGTGCTGTTCTTCAGGGATAGACAGGATAGGAAGTGCACTAGATTTGTGATTTAACTCATTTGTTCCTACTTTTTGGAACAGTCACAGACTGATCACAAAATTACTACCAGTTGTGTAGGGCGTGTGGAGTGTTGCTGAGGGGCTAAGCCATACCCATCCCCAGATTCAACCAGACTGGACAACAGGAGAGAGATTTTCACTTCTACAAGGTCATCTTTTCCCTCCCAAACTATTAAGCTTTTTTAAAAAAAGAGCATAAAGAGAGGATGTTACTATTCAGCAGTGGTGGGGGAAATGAAAATTGTGTATCAGCCAAATTATGTCAGTTTACCATACAAATGAATAGCAAAGGGGGTTAGAAATGGGATGTCATCATTCAGGGGCAATGGGGGAGAAGCTCTGTCAGCAGCGAGTTGGTTGTGTGCTCTGTTCTAATATTCCCAAGAGATATTTCAGGGTTGGGGAAGGCAGCAAAAATCATTGATTCCTTTGGCACAGGAGGTTGGGTTCAGCACAAAGGAGATGCCCAGGAGATGCTGAGCTCTGCTGGGACTCCAAATGCAGATAGTTAAAAAAACATATGTCTTCCACAGGTCAGATGTGTCAATCTCTGAACCAGAGTTGGGTGAAAAACAAGACCCTATTCCTGCCAGAAAAAGCCCACCCAAGTACATTAGTTTTGCACATGTTTCAAAGAAGTTAATCTCTGACCTGTGATTCTTTCCTGCCCTATCTCTACATCCGTTAAAGACCCTGGGATTTGACAGTTGCAGGATGAAGGACAAGAGCATTGCTTCCATGTTGGTCTCTTTCCCTCTCCATGATGGTCATGCCAAGAGCAAATTGCTGTTTGAATCATTTCCAGGGCTGATTTAGCATTCCCTGTAATTTTCACGGAGGCTGTGCCGCAGCCACTGTAATGAAATGTGCTCCCTTGTTGTGGTCAGTGCCACTTTCATCACCCTCTTGCAATAAAGCTCCCTTTTTTTTTATCCCTGGATTTGTCAGCACCTTCCCAGCAAGTACTGCTTGGGACATTCCTAAGATACGTTTCAGAAGGACTTTGCAGGGAAATGAGAAGTTTTGCAATGGGTGTTGCCTGACTTGCTGTCTCGGCCTGACCCCCTGGCCCCATGAGGGGTTCTGTGGACCCTCCTGCCTCTCTGGGGGGTCCATGGTGTAAAACTGGGCTGTTTTCCTAATGACCACTTCTGTCCACCCCCAAAGAGCCCAGGTTGGACCTGAGTGTGGGGCTGTTATTGTCAACCTATGGTTTCACCTGCTGCCTCTCAGGAGCATCTTAGGAATTTATCCTCCTCCATCCTGGGGCATGAAGCAACTTGAATGAGTAAAACGATGCACATGTTTGTCCAGGGCCTAGAAATTAGCCAGAGAAGACAAATTTGTCATCAAATAATGAGTCCAGCTAGGAGAGAGACCCAGCCCAGGCTCTGCTCTGTCCGAGTAAGCCCTTCTTCAGAGCTGCAACTGGGGAGCCAAGCAACATTTCTGTGTTAAGTCAAATATGACTCAATCTGTGTTTGCTTTTAAGGTTTAAGGACTGAAGGAAAACACTTCTATTTGTCAATTTGGCAAAGCCAATAAAAACAGGTGGGTAAGAAAGAGCAGGGGGCTCACGCTGGATGATCTGGTGCTAACCCTGAAGTATCTCTGAGACTGAAGTATCTTTATTGGTGTCAAACCAAACCAGCATCTCTCTGTATTCCAGTCTGTTTCATTCACAAAGAAATGTGCACATTTTATTAAGCTCCTTAAAAATTTCCTTTTCATTTTGGATTAAATGATACCATTTTAATGAAAGGCATCAGCTACAAAAATGCATTTTGTCTTGAAATAATCACTTTCTGGTAAAGAACCATTTCCTTATTTTTAAAGCCAGGACTGGGATAATCCAAAATACTTGCAGCCTTTGGTTCCCAACCCTGAAAGCTGTAAAAATTTAATTTATTTTATACATGCATGCTGTGGGTTTATTTTTCCAGCTAAGGAATGAGAATACAGAAGCTAGTTTCACTTTTGTGGTCTAATAGGTCAGTGCAGATTTACCATTTTAAACATGTGCAACCATAAATACAAAACAAAACAAATTGTTGCTGCTGCTGTGATCCAAACCCCAAATTAAAAACAAATACAAATTAGAAATCCCCTTTAGAAATCTCATCTGTCTAATTCTGCTGAAATGTTGTCTTTATGACAGAACTCAGATAACAACAGCACATAATAGTTGGACGTTTTAGAGTATTTTTAGTAAACCTTTTTTTGTTTGTTTTGAATATCCTAATAGTTAGAGGCATTTTTAAATTTGACTCTGTTAGCATGTGTTTGCATGTGTATTTCAATTGTATTGGTTTTTTTTCAAGTTAGCTTCCAGCCTCCACTTTTTGCAGCAAAAATGTTAAGGTGAATCTGTAATGTTAAAAAAAAATCCAAAACAAAACAAAAGGAAATTGAAATAAAACTTGAGTTTAAAATGATCTTGTATTTATGTCATGGTGAAGTTTGCACAGTTGAAATTGGCATCAGGAGACAATTCAAAAGTGGAACATTTAACTTCTTTGATGCTGGAAGCTACAGAAAAGTATAACCCAGCCAGGTGGACACCAGCCCACCCAGCTCAGCCTGTCCACAAGAGAGTGTGTCACCCTGGTGTTCCATGGGCACTCATTTGAGGAAGGCGAAACACGACTGTGTTGAATATTTTATGAAAAGTTCACTGCTGTCTGAAGGGAAGTTTTCCTGAGGAAAGTAGGTTTGACAATCTGTTCCTCAGAAAACGTCCCATTGAATTCGTTGGGACTGGAAGCGATGGTGGAGTGCAGACACAGAGACTGCTGGAGAAACAACCTGGAGAAAGAAGTGCTGTGCAATACGCTCCTGCAGACTTCTCATAACTACCTGTGCTGATGTGTTTTTCCTGCCCTGGCACCCAAGAGTGGATTCAGAAATGTTGGAGGAAGAAGCAGGAGAAAGGAGGGACAAACACTGGGGCTGGGAGCGTGTGTTGGGGTCCCTTCTGCTCCCACCTCCCCGGGATCTCCTTCAGGGATTCCGAATGGAGCCAAGCTCCAGACTGCCCTCATACCAGAGGGGAGTGAGTCAAAATATTGTAACAGCACAAGGCTCCCTGGCCCTGGTGGGGCTGCAGAAGCTGCCAAACATATTTTGTGCCCAAAAGGATAAAGAAGTGTTTGCCAGCCTAGTGCTAACTGAAATGACAAGTCACCTGAAAGCATTGTGAAGCCCTTTGAAGGTGCTGAGACTAAGGGCTCTTCTCCCTGTATCTTCCTGGGCTATGTCTGTGGTTTAGCCAATTTTGTGATATGCATGAAGTGTTGAAAATGCATTTCTAGTCCTCTTCAGGCACCTTGTACAAAGCAGAACCGGGCACATCACTGCAGGCAGACCACACTCCTGGGGAGAAGCTGGCAAGCCTCTGAGCAGCAAAGAAACCAACCTTTTGGAAGGTTTATAAGGAAAACTGCCATAAACCAGGTTTTGTAGCTCGACTTTGCATAGGAAAAAACAAAAGGTTAATGAAATATTTAGGTAAAGTGGAAGCCATGCAAGGATAACTTCATTCACTCTGTAGAGAGGAAGGAGTCAAAGAGAACAAGTGCAGCTTGAAAAACACCTTGCTGTGGTCTGCAGCAGAATGCTGATACTGAACATGGGAGGAAGAGAAAAATGTCACATGGGTATTTATGGAAAATGGCTCGATCCACCACAGAAATTCAACTTGTCCTTTTATGCCCTTAAACAAGAAGCCTTCCTGTTCTCCATCCAAGAGCAGACAGGAGTCACCATTTGAGATGATGCATCCAGAAGGGATGATGTTAAACAGATTCATCAAATCAGCTGTGCTGGCAGGTGAGTGACTGGGCAACTGTGAAGGTAGAGACTAATTTGTGGCAGGGGCCTGAGCAAGCTCAAGGCACATATCTTGACCCTGGCATTGCACAAGAAAACAAAACAGGTTTTAGATGAAAGAAGGATTAAAGATAGAGAACCAAACAGAAAATGGGATATATAGTACCCAATTGATTGGGTTGGTTCATGTAGAATTTTCTTTGATAAAGTCAGCGATTTTACTTTATTTTTAGACAGAAGAATTGATCTAAGAAGAGTTTGCAATGATGTGACATTGGTATATGCTACCTAAGCCTGAGAAGATGGAAAGAAGCAAAGCTGATGTGCAAGCTGAAGGCTTGACAATGAGGGCCTGTGAAGAAAAGGAAGAGGAAACAAATGGATTTCCTCAAGCACTGATTATTTTACTCATCTATTCTAATGCCCCTGGCAGAAATTTAGGAGTGTGCTGTGGTGGGTGACAAGAGAAGAGCTGCCATGGTCAATAAATGTCACCAACATACTGGTCAGGAAGTATGAGATGACCCTGACCAAAATTAGGAGAAATTATGAGAAAATTATAACCAGAAGTGCCTCTTGTGAGTAAAAACAGTTATTCCTATTAGAAACAGGAGGCAAGAAAGGAGAAATGAGTCCTACAGGAATCAGTCACATCCATGTAACCATCAGGAATGTGGCATGTCCATGTAAAAAGTTAATATGATGGTAAGAGGTATCAGGTGAGGTACTTCCACTAGAGTTAGGGGAAAAGCTTTAGGAAGCAGCACATGTGAATAGGAAGAAAGGGGTTTCAAATCTGAACTTTTACCTTAGAATTCAAGTGAGTCTGATGATGACAGAGATGTAGGAAGAAATTCAGGGGTTTGTGTACTCTGAAAGATGGAGGCTTGGAGACAAATCTTCTGCTGAAAAATTGCTCATCCTTTATGTACATTAACACTGCTCGGTCACATCAGCCATGGAAAAATAATCACTCAGCAATACATCATGTCTCTCCAGGAATTTCACCAGGTTCCACAAGTATCTCTATAACTAATTACTTGTTATTTAAAGCAGTGTTTAGCTTGCACTTATACGTCAGAAGAGATTTCCAGGACTGACAAGCCTAACCTATATGTGTCAGAGCAGCAGCCAGGAGATGGGCAGATGGACAGGCCACACTGAAGATATCCATTCTGATTCAGGCTCCAGTAAATCAGGCCTGTGAAACCCAGAGGGCAGGAAAGAGCTCAAGGCTCAGCTGCAGGAACAGGTGTGCAGAACCACAGCCCTCGACAGGATGCCTGGATGGGATGTCCAGGTGGATGGGATGTCCAGGTGAGGTGACTGGGAGCTCTCACTTATGGCTGATGTTATTTTTGGTGGCTGCAGTGAAAGGGCTGATGTGATGTGGGTAGGAAGTGAAGTTATGCAGTGTGGGCAGTGTGGGCAGTGTGGGCTCTGCTCCTGACCAGGAGCATCACCCCACCACAGAAGGGTGCACAGGGTAGTGCCCAATGCAGGAGCCAGTTTTGGTCCACTGAGTGTGCACACTCTGTGCTTCTCCAGTCCCAGAGCCCACACTGTCACCCAGCTTTTCCATTGTCTGCTTTGGTTCCCAGTTCACTGTTTCTCACAGTGAGTTTCCCTCTGTTCAAGAAGCTGCTCTTCTTTAATATATCCACAGTTATTACTGAATTAAAAACTTCCTTTTTCAGTTTCATTCCAGGTAAAGAAAATGACGATTAATCTGATTTGGTTGTGAGTTAATTCATTTAATCTCCAGGTGCCCTTAGTCTTTAAATTAATACCCCTAAAACATGGCTAAATAGCATTCAACTCTCTTCCTTTAATTATATGTATAATGAAGCTCATTTAGAAAGCAGCCAGCAGTATGGAGACCACATTGCAGGCATTACACCTCTTTCCCACTACCATCCAAATCCCCTTTTTCAAGTCAGGCTGACAGTCAGGATTTCAGTCAGCACCAGCTGCCAACACTGGACCTAAAGAAGTATCACACATCACAACGGCCTGGGAATTTTTGGTTCTGCCAAATAATAAGAAATGGCCTCAGTGGACTGAGCTTGTGGTGTGTTACGGTTTTCCTTGCCATCCACCAGCAGACAAAAAAGTGCCTCATATCAGCCAGGCTCTGACATCCCTCAAACACTATGAGTGAGCAACAAAGTAGGGTTAAACCATTGTTTTCTACCTGATCTCTCAAGTCTGGAGAAAAGGAAGCTCAGGGGAGACCTTATTGTTCTCTACAACTCCCTGAAAGGAGTTTGTAGCCAGATGGGAGTTGGTCTTTTCTCCCAAGGAATAAGTGATAGGACAAGGGGAAATGACCTCAATTTGCATCAGGGGAGGTTTAGAATGGATTTTAGGGAAATACTTCTCCACAGAACGGATTGTGAAGCACTGAAACAGGCTGCTCATGGAAGCAGTGGACTCACCATCCCTGGAAGTATTTAAAAGAAGTGTAGATGTGGCACTTGGGGACATGGTTTTGTGGTGGGCTTGGCAGGGCTGGGTTAGCAGCTGGACTCAGTGATCTCAGGGGTCCTTTCCAACCTAAACCATCCTATGATACTTTGGTTTACTGCCTGGAGGAAGGCCGTGACCTGGACCATGTTTCCACTGAATCCTCCAGCAAAGTTCTTGCTTCCACTAGCAAGGATGACACCAGAGCCTGGGGAACCTTCTCAGCTGAGGCTAAAACCCAGTAAAAGGACTGAGGACAGACAAATTTTGTCATGGCCTTCTCAACCACAGCAATGATGGTGGCAGAGTGGGCCAAACACCTGCAGTGGGCAGCGAGGGCAGCACGGGGGAACGAGGCTGAGTCTGGATGCTCCGGTGCTGAGGGGGGTTGAGCTTCTCTGCCATCGTGGGGTGGCATGAATGGGGTACCCAAGCTCACATTCCCCAGAGAAATACTTTCTTCTTTACTCAGTTTTTTGACAACTTGAATCTTTTCCTCCAGGGTTACTTTGGATGAGCATCTCAAGCTCGCCACCCCTCATGAGCAGCCCAGTGCAAGGAGCATCCTCCCTGCCAGTCCAGACTGCAACAGGCTGTGTTTCCAGAGCTGCTTGCTTCTTTGCCTGTTCATCATGCTTCTGTCTAAAGACTGCTGGGGATGCCAGGGGGAAAAAAAGAAAAAAACCCTGCCCAAAACACTGGTAATTATTTCCTGTAAATGGGTTTCAGTCTGGTTACATTTCTGGCTCAGTCTGACGCCCTTTCCAAAATCACATGTTAAAACTTGTTCTCTGAGAATATTCTAGGGCATTTGGCATAAATAATTCTGATGTAAAACGGCAATAAGGGATTCTTTGGTTTGTTTTTTTTGTGTGTGTGTGTTTCCATGGGGGGTTTCTAATCGTGGCACAAGGACCATATTCCTGTGGGAAACGTGATCTTGCTCTTCTTGCCCGCTGCCAGCCCCCAGCCCCCTCTCAGCACACCAGAGACCTCTCCTGGCACTTCTGGGCTTGGCAGGAGCAGACAAAACTCTGGCATGACCAACATGTTGTTCAGCATCAGCCCTCCCAGTGGCCCAGTATCACTTCTGCCCACCCCATTGCCCCACGCGGTGCCATGTCCCTCCATGGGGAAATCTTACTGTGGAGACAGGAGGAGGAAGGGGAAGGTAAGCACTAAAAATGGATCTCTGACACACAAAAAGGCTCTTTCCCGGGTGTAGGGTCCCCTTCCCCGGTGGGACAGGGCTCCCTCATGCCAGTGGCTGTGCTAGAGTAGGCAGTAGAGTTTGGGCAGAGGTTTGGGAGGGGATTGGGTAGTGCTGTCCTGGGGGAAGAATTTCTCCCCATGCCTGTGGGAATTGCATCACGGATTGCTGGCCTGGGGATGAGCAAAGGTGTGGTTGAAGGATGTACACCAGACTTACTTGAGTTTATGAGGCTGAGGAAGAAGAAAAGCCTTTGTACCTTCTTGCCCAGCATGAGTCCTTGCAACCAGGGCCAAAAAAATCACAGAGCTGGCAACAGTCGTTCACTCTGTCTCTCACCCTGGCACATCCTCCCTTAAGATACACTCACTAACATAAGGCAACCTAAAAAAATCTGAGGACTTTTGTGAAGCTTGGCTTTCATGCATCTTGTCATGGGTAACTTCACACCTTCACTTAGGAAGCAACCCCACATATCTTGTAAATAAACACCACCTTCATGGAGAAGGTTCCCATCCATTCTTTTGCCTGCTCTGCACTTTACAACAAAATCCAGGAAATTTGAGAATTACTATAATAGTGTCAGCATTTTTTCATTTGCTTTGAAGTTTCTGATGTTTCAAAAATGCTTACCTTCAATACCTTGACCCCATGGACAGGAGCCTGTAAGGAGGTGAGTGTTGATGGCATGGCTCCTGGAGATGGGGACTTAAGGACACACTGAAGCATGGTAAGAACAGGACTCGTGTCCCCACCAGCTGAGTCTCCCTCCCGTGGCCCAGACCCTGACTTGGGCTGTGTTCTGGGGGCTCCTGTCACCCCAACCCCTTCCTCTGCTTTACAAAGAGGTTTTTGGAAAGAACAGAAGCAGCCAGGTACAAAGGAAAAAGCCTGAAGGGGAATAAACCCTGAACTACTCTGTTTTTTCCAGGAGGGAGAAAAACTCACTCGTTTCTGGTTGTCTCTGCACCAGAACATTTGGTCACCCAGTCCATTTTTCGGCATTGAAGGTTCCTCCTCACCTTCCCTTGGGTCTCTTCTGATCCCTGGGGTGAGCATCACCTTCACCTGAGCCCTCACCCTGCAGCCAACCCCCCATGGCTGGAGATCCCGTGTCTGATTTGTCTCCTCCATTGTAAAGGACCAGCTGTACCAACTGAATGCTCACAAGTCCATGGGGCTGGATGAGATTCATCCTGGAGCTCTGAAAGAGCGAGCAGATGTTATGCCAGGACCCCTCTTGATCATCTACCAAAAGTCTTGGAAGTCTGGGGAGGTCCCTGCTGATGGGAGATGCCCAATGCTACTCCAATCTACAAAGAGGGTATGAGGGAAGACCCAGGGAATGACAGACCTGTTAGTCCAACCACAGTTCCTGGAAAAAATATGGAGAAGATTATACTGAGTGCTATTGAAAGGCATTTAAAGGATGATTCAGTCATCAGGCACAGTCAACGTGGGTTCACAGAGGGAAAGTCCTGTCCTCAGTGTTTATGTTTTAGCAAACACGTGAGGCTGGGAGAGCTGCTGGGCCACACTGGTGACCAGGAGCCTGTGCTTGCGAGGTATTGATGGTGGATGAGAGGACAGAGGCCTTTCCTGGTCGGGTCTCCACATGTGATGGGTTGGCTAGTTTTGCCTGTGAGATTTTTGGGCTCCTTTGGGGTTTTTTTTAGGTTTTTTGGTGGTATTTATTTATACTATTTTGATAAAACAAGTATTTCTGTGATCAGTAAATCACCTGCTTCATTTAACTGCCATGAGAGGAGGGGAAAAGTGAGGGTGCAGCAGCTCCCACATACAAGATTCTCAGAGGATGCTGCCTCTGATGCTCGGCAATCTCTCATGTGCTACCTTGTCACTGGTGCACACCCTGTCTCATTCTGAGGCCAAACTGAGGGGGAAGAAGCCAAGAAGAGACAGCACCTCATAGCAGGAGGAGGCCAAACCAGTGACTGCATGTGCACTGACTGGCCTGTTACAACCCACAGGACCTCGGACATTTCATGGGTAAAATTCTCATCTAAAAATGCATCTAAAAAGCCTCATCAGAAACAGTCACTCAAAAGAGGAGCAATGAAACAGAGACTGAAGCAGAGCCTCCCTGAGCTGTTCCTTCACTGCTGAGGCTCCACCAAGCTCTGTGCGCACCACAGTGGCTCATGGCAGCCATCTGGTGATGACCATGGTCATCATCTCCTAAAGAAACCAGATGAGTGATGTAATGACAGTCACAGTGTGGTTAAGCTGTGGCCAGAGCCTCCTCCCACCCTTCTGAGCTGACCTGATATGGTACCTGGTTTCACTTGGGCAGTACACAGCACGACCTCAGATGGGCTCTTGCATAATAATAATTAATTTAGTCATTAGAGACATAATTTTCAATGTATCCAAAGTATTTGTATCCTCATCAATGCCATAACACAACAAATAAAGCCAGAGAAATGTAGTGGCATTCAAGTCATTACCATCATGCTTATTTCTGTGTTTCATCTCATGTTTCTTGCATATTCAAAATATTTAGGGTTTGACTTGGTTTTTTGTTTGTTTGGTTGGTTTTTTGTTTGTTTCTTTGTGTTTTTGTTTTAAATGGGATTTGGCTCCAGCATGATCTGAGAGGATGCAGGTTTCCAACTGGAACACTGCAAGTCCTTTCCTTCCCAAGTCTAAGTCAAGGTATTCCCCCTCTCTGGCCTGTGAACAAATGCACTCATCATATTTGTTCCCTGCAATTGATTAGAAAAGAAGAACAAAACAAGTGCTTTTAGATCCTAATGCGCATTTTTGCAATAAGAAGCACGAGGGCTCTTGCTTTGAAATAAAATGGGCTAGGAGACAGCCACCAGTTTTAATCAATAATGCAGGGACTATCTTGGCTCTGGGTTCACCCCTGCAAGATGATGTCTCAAGGTTTTGAACCTCCCTGGGACCAGAAGGGCAGGAGGGATTTGCTGAGTCACTGAAGGACACCACCCTAAGAAAACATCACACTAAGAAAACCTTAGTGCGAGATGCTGGGAGAGGTTTAAGGATCCAAGATGTATGCACAGAAACTGTTGGAAAGGATCCTGCCTTCTCCTGGGACAGCCCCTTCATCAGCAGCATTCACAGTGTGAGGGCCCATTTCACCTCTCTGAGAGGGGGTAATTATTTCTTGTCAGTTAGACTCAATCACTGAACTCTAAACAGCTGGTGGTAAAGAACCATTAGCCTCATTTACCACAGTGATAGCCTTTTAGCTCTTCCACATTTCACACGGTCTCTGCCATTTCGCCAATAAATTCTCCCTTAAAAAAAAAAATCATAAAAATTTATGAGGGGAAAAAAAAAAGGCATAAAATGGAGGTGGCTAAGAGAAAAGGTACTAAAATTTTCAAATGAAGATGAGGTTACGTACCCCCAGCTGTTTGAAGTGCAGTGATTGAGGGTCTCGCTGATGAGGGATGATTACATTCCTCCTGCTCCTCGCCCCCATTAAAGGCAACATGCATCCTCCTCCCTCTGGATATGGCTGATTAACAGTAGCACAGGGACGACCTGGGAACAACCACATCTTCCCTGTTATGATGTGATCCTCACCATAGTGAACGAACACAAGCCCTTTCCAATAAGCCAGCACCTCTAAACAATCAGAAAGGTTCATAGCAGTAGGAGCTGTGGGTGTCACCTTGCAGAGAGGCCTGTTTGTGGCTGTATTTAAGATGGAGAATACATAAAGAAACTATCTCTTCATTCAGTTAATTGGGGTTTGGCTTCCAGGACTGGTTTTGCCACACAAAAACCCAGGCTACAAATAGAAAAGGACATACTTACAACGCTGGGGGTCTCAAACTCTACCCAGTTATTTCCCTGTGACTCAGATCTTGCATCCAGCTACTGTTTGCAGAAGCCCCAGTTCCAATAATAAGGTTAATAATGATAACAGTAACAATTTTTAAAAAGCAAATGATAGGAAGTGACAAGGAACAGACTGGTATCAGGGCCACTGACTATCTGCAGAGAAATCTTAAATCCATCCTGGAGCAAATTCGCAGCGGCACTTCTGTTTTACTGAAGACCTACCTAAGCACAAAGCAGGAAGGATTGAGATGATGAGGGTTCAGAGTGTTATTTGCAATTTGATTTACTATCAAGTTCTCTTAAAGTGTTAAATTTCAGGGAGATATTATAATTTTTTAACAATCAGACCCCGCTAGTGAGCTGGATTTTGCTTGCATGCAAACTACTCAATGCCAGCCACCACTACTAACATAAATATCACCCAGAGCAGCCTATGCTCACGAGTACCTGACCCAGGACCATTTAGTGCTGTGCAGCACTAAGCAGACACTGCATATTTGAGAAAGTTCCCCAAACTCCTGTGATGGATATTGGAAAAATCAGCTTGAAGACCCCTGCTCTCCTCTGCAATGAGGGCTATAAGAGCAGCCAGGCATCCCAACCCCCTGAATACCTTTTGAGCC
Source organism: Chiroxiphia lanceolata (assembly GCF_009829145.1). Classification (NCBI taxonomy): domain Eukaryota; kingdom Metazoa; phylum Chordata; class Aves; order Passeriformes; family Pipridae; genus Chiroxiphia; species Chiroxiphia lanceolata. Next base: position 147,669,696 of record NC_045637.1, read on the forward strand.
TTACCAAAACAAATGAAACAGCTGGCTTCCCCTTTTTTCCTTTGAAGCTTTTAGCTATTTCCCCACTTCTCAAGTCCTGCAGTATGGGATCCACATTAACTAAGGCTGTGGAAGGCACCTGACTCACTGCATAGATAAATGAAGAAAAAAGCCTCCCAAACTCCCCTCCCTCTGTTTTTACTGGCTTTTGCCAGTAAAGACTGTGTGATGCTGTACAGGAATACCACAGTTTCAGAAGACACAGCCTAATTTGTTTAAGACCCAGGAAAACAGGATTGGAAAAGGCTGTGGGACTATTCAGTCCATCCTTATGGTGTCTTAAAATCCTTCTCATGGAAGTAGAATCCTCTCAGCAGTAATTTAATGAAAAGGTTGTTAATTGGGTAACAATCAGTGGAACACTGGACTAGAGCCAGAAGAAATAGAAATGCTTAACTCCCAAGTCCTCTCCAAAGCATCCCCAATGCTGACCACATCTCCATGGAACGATTTTACCGGTCAGCATCTTTAATTTTTCACTAGTTGAAGGCACACCTTCCCCTGGGATCTTTCCAGAGCAGCATGGATGGGTGAAAATATTTAATGTATATTCAGCAGTTACCAGAACTGACATCTGAAACCAAGGAGCAGTGGCACTGTGTGACCAGTCAATTCTCATTGACCCCAACTAAGGATGTTTTCTGTAGCTTAAGCCCTGGTCTTTGAAAGGCTGAATGTGTAGAGCAAATGCAGAGAAAATCTGCGATAGCTGAACCATTGAAAAACCTTCACAAAATAAATATTCGTACGGTGTTTCCTCTTAGGGCTGTAGGGAGGTGGTTGATTGGGTTGCTAATTTGAAGTCCAGCACTAAATCTTCATACTACACATACACATGTTAATAACTCAATTCTGGAAGGGCCTCATGCATCCAGCCAGAAAAGGCAGTTGTCTTTTTTCTCTTAGATCACCACATCTGCAGATCAGGTATCTGCAACCAATTCACTGCTCTCCCTCTTTTCCCAGTGACTCTTACAGCAAAAATCCTTATTTATTAATATCAGAGTGCATGCTCTTGCACTTTGCAAGATTAACTTTAATCTCATCTCTATTATTCTAATTCTCTAGTTCATCCAATTCCTCTAAGATACTCCAACCCTACTTCTCTTCTGAGCCCTCCCTCATCTGTCTCCCATCACGCTTTGGTGAGCACAGCCAACTTTTCCTGCCCAAATCATTACAAATTAATTAAGGCCAATGAAGACTAATTTTTGAAGCTCTCCACTAGGCATCTTAATATTTGATTTTAAAGGTTTATTTGTACCTCCCTTGGTCACTCCCTTTCCATCCCTTCAATAACTAGTTTTTAGCCCCACTGATTTCCTCCATCTCTTTGCAGTTGTCCGCCTTCCAGTTCTCAAAGTGCATCCCTGCAGGAATCCTGCAACCCTCCAAAATGACAAGTTCATCAGCAGGACATTTTAACTTCTAAAGACAACAGACTTGTATGACCAACCCTTGCCTGCACTCTCAAAAAGGGAGCTCGTTTTTCCTCCGTGCTGTGCAATGGTCAGCCCATTCAGTTTATGGCAAGAGTGGACTGCTGGGTCGATGCTCTGTAGTGCATCAACTTCACTAAAACACAAATTCCTGCCCCAAGACTACAGATCAACAGAGGTAGGGAAAGAAAGCACAAAGAAACAAGGAGATAGAACTCATCACGTTTGGGGTTTGAGGGGTTTTACTGAAGTTTACTTTGGTTGGAGCCTTATCTAGAGGAGATGTGAAAGAGGCCATGCTGCAGTCAGACGGATATTTACAGTGTGCTCCTATTGTTAATTCAAAACAAAATCACAAGTTGAAAACTAAGTTGGAACTTTGTAAACAAAGATGGTTATCCCTACATGGCTCACTATTTAAATCACTGCATCAGAGGCATTTTTTTTTTACCTTGATGAGCCTTCTAAGTTTACTGCATTGTTTGTAACTACATGTCCTCTATCAGGGCAAAAGCAGAAAAAACAACTTGGGGTATCAATACTCTGTGCCCAGGTAATGATGTTCTCTTGACATCTATCCCCAGTAATGATGTGCCATGTTAGTAATGCTTTCCTGGAAACATGTATGCTGGATCACAGGTGCCACTTCCAGTGACACCAGGATGACAGTGGGGTTTTTTACATTTAACTTTGTGAATAATTTTAGAAAACTACTAAAAACCCCTACCAAGTGCAAGATAGTTGATTCTGACCTCTTTTCTTGAGATACAATAGACCAGTGGAATTAGCCTCCATTTATGTTGATATAATGTGTTCAGAAAACAATTGATGGTGACCAAATTGAGCTTGCCAAGGGCCTCTCTTTAGTTTATAAATTAAGATAGGCAATATTTGAAAGTAGAGATTTTTTATTACACATGTCAGTATGGCTAAAAAGCACAAGAAAACCTTTTACACTGACAAGTTTTTCTCCTGTACGTATGTTACAAGATCCTTCTTAGGCTCCAGACCCTTTGAACTAGGCACACAAGCACAAGTCCCTTTTACCATCACTTATCCTCAACCACTTTCATTTCCATCCTTTGCACAGCTGTGGAAGAACCCCATGCTATGATGCTGATGTAAAAGTAGAGGCTGAGAGATGCCACCATAATAAAAATGGTAAAATAATCTGGTATATAAAGCCCTTTTCTAGAAGTTTTAAGTTCAAGCTGTACACCAAGCGACAACGTATGAACTTATAAAAATCAAGTTTTATTGACATATTTTAGGTACAATAAACATATTTACATGTTCACATTTTAAACACGGAATCACATGTTAAAATAAAAGCTTGTACACGAGATCATCTTTGTGTTTCCATTTTTACACTCATTGAAATAGGTATGACAGAAAGATCTCTTATGCAAGCGGAGGATTTGGTAAAGTTCAGTATTACACTCAAGAAATCAGCAGTCAACACCTTGTGCAGATGATGCCGTAGAAAACATGAGGCAGACGCACTCCCAGTGGAGTCAGTATGATAGAGTCGGGCTGCTGAATTTATATCCTGAACTGCCAATGAACAAACTCTGCAATCCAGATTAGAGCAGTACATTTGAAATGACTCTCAAAACACCCAAATATATATACACTGCTTAAGACTTTACAGGTTAGGAAGGATCACATTCAGTAATAGTAATAGGAGGTAGAATCGTGTCGACAGTGTTCGTATTTCTACGTGGCAATAAGAAAAAGTGCTATTACTATCACTGAATTCAAGAACTAGAATTCCTGGAAAAGTGAAAAGGATAAAAGAGTTGTTAATCCTGTTACCCTGGCTTGTCACAAACGCTAAAGCATGTAAACAACATGTTTAAATTCTCCAACACGGGTAAAACTGCAAAGCAAAACTGTTAAGTGATGCTTCTCGAAGGCTTTGGGATGGGCAGCATCTCCTAAGACGTGATACCTGTACAAAAGCAACCTCAACTTCATACACCAAAGTCTGGAAAGGAAAGTACAGAGTGATGGGCTTTCAGGGTAGGAGATCTAGGCTTCAGGAACACTAAAAGCACTGAAAGAATAGAAAAGAGAGCGAAAGATCAAATGCAATGCACTTGGACAGGAAAACATCCAGAGAGATGAACAGAGTGAAAAGAGCAGGAGTAAGAACAGAGTGAAAGAGTAAGGATACAAATATCCTTGAGGGAATGGAAAAATGGGGGAAAATGAGATGGAAATGAAGTACAGCATAGGGTAGAGGCAAAGGGTACCACAGGAAAAAAGAAAGTTGACTTATTCCAAGGGAACTTTTATCAGTAAAATTGTATGCAACGGTACAGAAGATCAGCTGTGAATAAATGTGTGTTAGCATCTTGTCTTTGCTGTAAGTGAAAATCTCTGTTCATTAGAAGTTAAACTGTTGAAAGACGCTTCATCATCTGAAAAAGAAAACCTGCAAACAAATGGTTTTGTTATTCTAGAAAAAGTAGTAAAACTCTAAGGGTTTCCAAACTCAGTCCGAGGGACACTAGGAAAAAAATACAGTGCATATTAAAAACCATTAGATGCACAAAAAGAAAATCCTGAACAAACATAACATTAATACAGCAGTGTTTGAAACTGATCTTCCAAGTGACTACACACATTGCAATGCAGCTACATTTAACTGTACATAGGTTCTTTTACAAAAATATTTGTAATCTGCAATATTGTTTAAAATTTAGATGGCAAAAGTCACTTAACCCAAGTGCTGTTACATTAATAAAAGCCATGTAACCTGTTGAAAAAGTGTTTGTATAAAGCCCATTTCCAGTTAGTTAGAAAAATCAGTGCATCCAACCAAGAAAGGAGAGAGCAACACAGGCACCTAAAAGACCCCATGCGATTAACTTTCCCCTTGAGGTTTTCTTTAGTGCAAAAAGGACCACACTTTCCACCAACATATGCAGAGAAGTAGAAAATGGAGAGTTTTGTTTTCTTTTTTTTTTTTTAATTAAAAACCCCAACCCTGCCAAAAGCAGCATTATAAAGACCAAAATGATCCTTCCCAACCATATTATACCAGAAGTTGGCATACGCAGGGATCCAATATGAATCTGTTTTTGTACACAAGACCCTGTGCTCATGTGGATAATAAGTCATCTCTATGATTAAAAACCAGGTTACAAAAAAACCTTACAGAAAATCCTTAGGATTTGATACTAATTGAAAGTAAAATACTTTCAAATATTATGTTTATGAATTAATTAGAGGATGAGGTATTATTTAAGGTAACATTGAAACAAAAGCCCTATGTTACCCTAAATGACCTTTATAATATAGCTAACTTTCTGCAATCCATTCAGGATTTGTTTCCTTTACATTTAATTTCTCATCAAACATGCTGCTAAAAAAAAAAAAAATAAAAGCACAAAAAAAATGCATTTAAAAAGAAAGGTTTTGTGTGTCTCCGAACAAAAATGTGTTTTTGACAGCAAACAGGTGAAGCCAGATTTCTATTTTCGAGTATCATGACTCGAGTATCACAGACACAGTACTACAGGAAGGACAAGCACAACACAATACTATGCCAGAGAACTAATCTAGGGTATCTCTCATGTAGACAAGACAAAAAAAAACCCAAATCAAAACAAAACAAAACAAAAAAACAAACAAAAAAAAAAACCAAAAAAAGAAACCCCTCAGTCTCCCACCCACCCTCTCGCCCCAGCTACAAGGGCAACACACCCACACACACATACAGACATGCAGTTACTGTGTGTAGTGACAGGAAGTGCCTACAGCAGCTTCCAAGAAAATTGCATAATTTCAAGATAAACAGACAAAGGGTACCATATTTAAAAAAAAAAGGATAAAAAAATTCAGCACCAAGTAAAAGTTTTTTTCTTATACCAAGTAGCTAATGCTAAGAAAAAACTTGAAGATACCACCCCCCAAGGTTATTCTGAAATAACCTTTAATTCTCATCTATATTCTTCCAGTGGAAGCCTAACATGGAAGAATTAAAAGGCTCAGTCTGCTTGGTACTTTAATGGCTAGAAGGACTTTCTTACAGAAATTTGGAAATCCGAAGTGAATCTTCAGATTAAAACTAGGGGAATAAACTAGGTATCTGAAGATATCATACAGAGTGGGTGCTCGTATTTACCCTTCTATCCCAAAGTCATCCTGGAGATACATGTGGGCTGAGAGCAGCATCCCTGCCTAAATTTATTCTCTGCCACTGCTCAGAGATGAACGTTTGCGTGGCAGCTTCCCTGGCTATGAAGATGCTACAGACCTGCCCTCCTCCTTCTCCTCCTCCTCCTGGCCCAGCACCACTGACCCCGAGCGTTGCCAACACTGCACATCCTTCCATCACACAGCACATGTGCCTCACCAATATTGAGATGAACGTGCTACATGACCAACCAGAATTACGTGCAAAACCAAAATATCCCAAACTTTTGAGAACAACATTACACGACAGACCTAATTTGTACCTGTACAGCACAATGGAACAAACCTACAAACCCCAGGCCTTGGTCTGACAGTGCACTGTATTTCCCCTCAAAAGTTAAAGGACAGAGTTGTCTTAGGGGTTTTTTTTTAATAAAACAGAAGTAGAACATTCTACTAATATACCACAGGTCATATGGGTAATCCAATCTTTTAGTCAAGGCAAAATATGATTAGTTATAAAGTGAATTTTCCAGTGCTACAAGACGGAAACAAAATAATTTGGGGAAAAAACCAAACCGGCTTCATATAACCACCTGTTGGAGTTGCCTATTAAAATAATTATAAAATTATGCTAATAAAAACTGAACAAATAATACACAGATCAGGATATATGTATTGACTTACTATCATCTTTATAAAAATTTGAAGATATACACAAAAACACATCAACATTTATGGAACTGTATCCATTTAACTTGGATAAGACAACACAAAAAAACTAACAGATAGCTAAGATGTGGTTGACTGTAAGCACTTTGAGTAACATTTTAATTTTAAAAGGTCAATATTTACATACTACATTAAATGCCTTTTTTTCTTTCCATTTTGCATCATATTGTGAGTTCATGATAAAGAAAGAACAAGATAATGGTTGCAACAGATCTTCCAAGAAAGTTAACTTAAGATGTTCAGATTTATCTATGTGCTGGAAGAGAACACGGCAAGAACACTTCTGTCTAGCTTTACCTCTACTTTCTTTGAGTTTTTTTTGGGAGGAGACAACAAATGGATCTAAAAGAGCTGTATCATCCAAACTGATCAATGTCAAGAGATCCAGTTTTAACTCAGGATTTGAGAACTAAGAGAACACAAACATTTTAACAAATGACTCACCTAATTGCTACTTTTTGAGTTTTTTTAAGATTTTAGAGAGACACAGTGACAGCAGAGGGTGTGATTATGTATGTATGTGTATAATAGAACAAATACAGACATACATACATATAGTATGTTTACATACAGTAAATATCCAGGTACTGCAGTAAGCAGCTAAATTAAACCCCAGCAATCCACCCATACCCTGCCTATGCACAAGCAGTAATCTACTACAACTGCTGTTAGAGAGGATGCATCTAGACATTAAACAGGCATTGCTTACGTCACTCCTACATTTAAATAGATCTGAGGCCATTTCATGTCTTTATTCCAAAGCCACACATTTGTCTCAAAAAAAGAATTAAAAAAAATATAAAACCCCGCTGAATAAAAATTTTTAAAACTTAAGTTGGCTGAACCTCAACCTCTTTGGGATGGATTCAAAACCCAAAGCAGGAGCGTTTCTCCAAACTTCTTTGACTTTTGAATCAAACCCATATTCTTAGGCTCCAAGAAACCCTCTAACCCCAATAACATTTGCTTCTGACAGGACAGCTGATCAACTGCAGATGTTCCTACTGCTGAACTCAGCTGCTGGCCTGTCTGACATTTGCATCTAGCCCAGATTTCCAGGCACGCACTACTATCACTCCACTTCGAGATGTCTTCCCATTCTTCTCATTGCAGAGAAGCTGTTCCCTAACAGTGTAACTGTTTAATGACTTGTTTTAAAGAAAAGCATTTACTTCTTAAGAATAAAAATTACATAACCTGGGGAGGCAGTGTAGGGTCCTAGAGCTGATGGTGTGAGGAGTTAAACAGCTTGGGGCTTGCAGGTCTTCGGGGTCGGGTCCCACCCGGCACTTCCTGCCTGCAGCTCATGCTCTGTCCTGGGCTTGTGCCTACCCTGAAGCACTAATAGCACTTTTTGTGTAGTAGCTGTGGTGGCTGTTATTAAGCATTATGCATAAACGGGGAAAGATGCAGCTGGGTGCAAACCTCACTTTCATGAAAATTTCCCATCATATTACTGTGTCTCATTATTAAGTTGTAAATGGACTTAGGGTATTCTCTCAATCGTTTTCCCCAGCACAGTATTTCCAAAGTATCATGTTATTACAATGAACAGAGAGCGGGTTTACCTAGAAGACTTTTGACAATAGTTATTCAATCATTATTTTTGGTAACTTATACTTAATTGAAAATCTGGACCAAAAGTGCAAGAAAGCCAATCAGGCATTTGTGATTTCGTTACCACTAACTCAAAAAAAATTTTTAAAAAAATTAAAATCTACAGTACTATAAATTTGCTTAGCTCAAACTTTTCCACCTGGCACATCTATTTTGGACCCCATTCATAGCTCTTTCTTTACATACCAACAGTGTTCTTCTGTGGTCACTCAGGTAACAAACCTACAAGGTTTCTGTAAGTGCCCCCCCTTCAAATAGTAGGTGGAGTGCTTAAGAGTATTCTTAAAATAAAGCATGAAGCAAAAGCTCATGGTCTAAAAACTAAGGAAATGTTCATAAAAACTGGAATCCAATATAAAGATGACATTTTAATAAGTTTATTCAGAAGTAACTGAAAAAATTGTTCCTTTGGCAACACCATCTAGATGGTTCTAACCAAAAGGAAACATTATGAATTTCACTTTGAGTAAAATAAAAGCTTCTTAATGTTTGCAAAGAATTTTTGGGATCTGACATGTTCATCAGAGATTTACAATGTCCTTATAGTCCTACATGTATCGGGAACAGCACATCAAAACAAGTCCTTTCAGTTATGGGTTTCTTATGGTTCAGCATCAATCACAAAATAAATCTCAAACAAAAAAACTAATCAAAATAAAGCATAAGGCAACCATGACACACTAGCCCAAAAGAACTATCAGGAATGCACCACTCCTCCTACGTAACATTTTTGGAGTGACCCACCAAATACTTCTTTTTCCTTGTTATCCGAAACAACCTAATTACACCCTGGAGTTCACTACCCCACGACGCTGCTGAAGGGTGAAGATCCCTGTTTCTAAAAACCAAGGGAAAATACAGCAGTGTAATTCCTACACAGGGTTTTATGGAATAACTGGATTTGGAAAGAGAAGATGGAAGTCTATGTTGGAATAGAAAAATGCAAAGACAGACTTATTTACAAAGATTGAAACTACAATTTTCCAGTGTCACCTCCAAAGCTTCTCAGCAAACTGCTATTCAGTGAAACAGACCACGTTCAAATCTATGCAAGAATACCTTCTGTGCTCTCAGATATACAATGCAACTAAATGTGTTTTGTTTAGAAAAATGAGTTTTCATTCAAATACCTTGCACTGAAGATAAGAGCAACCATTATCAAATATTCTTTGCTATGAAGAAAGTTTTTCAATCTTTCGCTGTAAACGTTCTCTCTCAAGTCACTGTGGTCACACAGTAGGATCTTGAAGAACAGTGTCTACATGCATTGAAAGCATTTTGAAAAAAAAAATTAATCTCTAACTCCATGTGGTTACAACAGAATGTGATGAAACCGAACAGAAATTCCACCTTTGCAGATCCTCTCAAACCCATCTCTTCTGGAGGACATCTCCGTGCTTTCTGTAGTTCAGCAGAGCAACCAAAGACTAAGTTGAAAGGTTGCACAACCCGGTGGTTTTACCACTGTGTCTCATGTAGCTCCACAGAACGGCTCAGTGGGTGCTGGGGCTTCTCTCAGCAGATATCACTCAACAATCAGTGCCACATTTATGTGGGACAGATCTATCATGTGCCTGTTAAAAGGTTAGAGAAAGTTAAAAACACCGTACTCAAACCGATTCTGGGAGTGGAGAACAGGCAAGGAGGTTTCTCTGAACGTCACTAATAAATAGATGCTTCACTGGATTAATGAAACATTGAGCAGAGGAGACTGATTTTATCTTTTGAAGGGAGGGAAGGAACTGAGGCGGCAGCAGCGCTTAATTATTTACCTGTGGAATTTCTGTTGAAATGCTAAAGCATGTGCTGGCTCCTTAAATTTTGCTATGGCTTTCCGTTGTTGAGGAAGCATCTGTAAACTCTGCAGAGACAAAAACCCAAAAAGATAATAAAATAACCACTTATTTTGCACCAAACCAACTGAAATTTTGTCATATTTCTTTTTTTCAGAAACATATTTCAATTCTTTTATTGGTCCCCACGGAATGGAAAGAGACTTCTGAGACTGCAGTCAGGACCCCAGCTGAAAGTCTTTGAGCTGGTGCATTAAGGAACTGTACCAACTGGAAAACCCAGACTATCACTCATTATGCAAAGGTCACAGCTCTTCATTCAATCCATACAGATGAACCAAACCCCAGAGCCAAACGCCCACCAAGGCAGAAATGTTAACTGGTCAGAGCTCAACTTCCCCCACAAGCACCTGGAGTCATTTACCTGATGTACACTAAAGGATCAGGGCTTTCCATGCGTTGAACAGGGCAGAAACAGGAAAAAGTGGTAGGTTTTGATCTCTCGACTGCATTATCCTCACACTGTTTTAACAAAATAAGTGGCCAGCTTTTGACAGACACCACCACAAAACCTCAATCAAATGGATTAGGTCACCACTTCCAAGTCCTCCTAGAAGAGGGAAATCATGCAACACACATCTACCCAGGCAAGTCCATCTGATATGTGCTTCTCATGCTATGAGAGCAGCATTTCACAATGCTCTATGACAAAACCCCATATGTAGTACTGAGGTCTCCAAAACTACAGCACACCTCAGCGAGGGCTCGGGAGAACTCATGTCCCTGCTCCCTGCTGCAGCAGGAACTCTGGGCCAAGATGATTCCAGAGAGCAGTCCTGGAGCCTTGGTAATAAGAAGTCATCACACTTACTAAGATTAAAGTTGATGTTTTGAGTTAGCACTTTAGTTAGAGTAATTTTCAAAAAGACACTTCAGAAATTCGAGAAGATGAAGCTTAACACATTAAGTAGGTACACACCCAACAACCAATGAGAACATCCAGCAAATATTCAGCATCACAGAATACTCAGGATGGAAAAACTGTGATCCTCAAATCCCACTGCCTGTGAACACAAGCCACAGAGATTTCACAGTAACTTGGTTAAAACACATCTGAAGGCTTCAATAGTAATTTCAAAGTTCCATGCCACAGTGATTCCAGTATGTCACAGAACATTTTGGCTGTTTAATGGCCTATGCTATGGCCCATTAAAGACAATTGTTCTGATTCAGCTTTCAGTTGTTCTTACGGCTTTGGATGCAGAATAAAGAAGTACTAACATTCGACTTTTCTGTGTTTGAGCTTCTACATAAAGTCAATACAGTTTTATGCTGAGCTTTATATAAATTTATATATGGACACACACATAAATGCATGTATACAGCCACGTTGAAACTTTTCTATATCATAACCTCTTGATGGTTAGGTATGAACCTAATTCTCTGCTCCTGCATCTCGCCTGGAACTCAGCAGCATCCCCCAATTTGGATGATTCCAGCACTGATGGTCAGTCTCCAGGATTTTGAACTTTACCTGCAAAAATTCTATATCATCATCATCTAGATTGCTAAAAAAGTACCACAGATCTTCAGACAAACAATTATTGATTGGGAAACAACATACAACCCCACTTGTTGACACATTTTAAGGGTGACATACTTTAAGCCCTCTCAATGAAAGAATTTTTAATCCAACTAATGTGTTCCCTGTTCATTCAATCTAATGCAGCATTTTAAGCAAGATGTCAAATGGCTAGATGAAATTTGCTATTAAAATTGCCTATTTCTATCTTTTTTGAACAGGTAAGACTCTTTTGGTAAGATACTTAATTAACAAGAGCCCTGGTACCTGATAAGTCATATTTCTTTGTATCTAACCCTGACAATTCAGCTTAGCCACTTTCTATAACTTACCTATCTGTGATTCTGAAGTAATTAATTTTGGCGTAGCTACCTTGCACCTTCTTGTAATTGACAGGGAACTTCCCTCTCTGCAGGAAAATCACAGATATTTAATATTTCCATCACTCCTGTGATTTCAAAGTGAAAGCTGAGTAAAAGTTAAAGGATTCAGCAAATCTAAAAAGCATCAGCAGGTTAATTTGCATAGTATAGTTTTTGGAAAGCTGCTATGATGAAAAGGTTTAGCTAAGTCACTGCAACTTCTCAGTTTCTGAGCTGGTAGAAATGGGATTTAGCTTTAAAAAATACCACTTGGCAGATAACTTTTTTTTTTTTTTAATCAGAAAGCTCTTGACACAGTTAAGCACATTTTACCAGCAAGAATACAGTCAGGCTGCAGGAAGCACCAGTGAAAGACCCTGGATAAAGCTCATTTCTCTTGGAGATTATCTGCTGGAGTGGGTGACAGAGGTGCTGAAGTTTGTGTTCTCCTCCCTTACTGATCTCACTTTTTTATGGTTTAAAGAACTGTATCTAACACACATCTTCCTGACACCACTTTTCTGGCTAGAAAAGCCTTTAAATAAAGGCTTTAAATAGAAAAGCCTTTAAATAAACCCTGTAAGAGTTGACAAAAAAAAAAGTATCTCTGAATTGCAGTTAAAAAGAAGTTGATACTTTTAATATGAGAAAAACCTGTTTGAATCACTGAAAGGATGAATAGTTCAGTGAACAGCTGGACAAGAAGAGCTGCAAAAGAACCCATGGACTTATCTTTCCAGCTGCACCCTGCATGTTCTGCTGTCACCTGCTTCTCTCCCCCCTCCACAACCACCTCCAGCCCTCCTGCTAATCCTCACCATAGCATCAGGTCTCACTCAACTACCACAGCAGATTTTCCCAATGCTTTTATGCTCCACAGCCCTGATGTGATCATCTGAAGAAAGCAAAGCTGTGTTTGGTGACTCTTCCCACAAGAACCGAGCTATTATTGCATTAATATTCTTGAGAAGCACAAAAGCAAAATTTGATTTTGCACTTTATACAGTCACGATAATAAATTATTGAAAAGCTTCTCAGTAATTAGCATATAAAAATTTGAGTAGAGGAAGACATTCTGGTACAGCACAGACTCATTAACAAAATTAGGCAAAGTATCTAAATATTATTATAGATAACTTATTTATACTTTCTTATGAATTAATAAGTTTATTGACTGACTAGTTTGGGTACTATGTTCTTACACTGTATTACTGCCTCATTTTCCAGAGCAAAAAAAAAAAAAAGGCATCTTTATCAAATTTAGTTTCACTGGTCAATACAGACAACTACGGAAACCAAAAAATAACCTATCTGATGCTTCACTGAACTGCCTAAACATCACCCACAATATATTCAGCCCAGGGTAAGGCAGTAACTTCTAGCATCAGCATCTTCTCAACTGCTGTAGTTACACATGCCTATACTTAAGACCAGAGTTAAGGACTGCAAAACAAAGGATAAACTACGAGTACACAAACACTATTTCTGCATTTGGAAACTGTCTGAAAAATTTTAATTTAAATTGTTTTAATACAAATTCTCAGCCTTCACTGCACTCAAACTATGATAGCAAAAATGATGCAGAATCACTTTATGTTTGTTTGGGTTTATGATCTGAATTGGATATTACTCTGTGACCTAAAGATTTTGAAAGGCCAGTCAGGGGAGGCAGGGAACAACCAGCCAGGCAGCCTCTGGATACCAGCGGGTTCTACCCATCATCACTTGACCTCTCCTTTAATGGGAAGACACTCACTTTTCCTCCACAGGAGACTTCCCTGTTGCCACACTGTGCTCCACTAGAATCTCCTTCTATCATGAATTCCTAAACTGAAATATCACACTCCTCCCAAACGTCACAGTTCTGAGAAAACAACTTCATTCACATCTTCTCTTTAAGTTGACCTACTCAGATGTTCACCAGAGGATGAAAACCCCTTCCTGGATCCACTCAACTGTAAAGGATTGACAATACATACAATAACTGCCAAGGGATTTCAAATGACTGGTTACTTTACAGATTTGGATGTACAGATCTACTGTGCAAGCACTTCCTGATAGCAACCTGAGATCAGAGGTATTCTGGGCAGGTTTCCATTTGACTCTGGAGAACAGAGATTAGATTCTGACATATTCCCAGCATTAAAAATAAAAAACTAGTTTGGGATGAAGAAGAGTATCTTATATGGAAGGGATTTAGGTAGCACAGAGCTCATGCCAATCTTGACTGTCTCCTTTTTCTGCTTCCTTAGAAACTGCCATGGGAAGATGCAGATCTTGGGTTGAATGGAAAATGCAGCAAAACCCAGTATTTCATAATCACTCATACCTTTGATTGAGAGTTTGCCTGTAAACTGTTTTAAAACATACTAATTAATTCGACAACTTAAAAAATAATCAGCAGCTCTGGCTTTTTCTGCAACTGAACTACTACCAGTGACTAAAGTATGAATATCATAAAAGGACCATTCCCTCTGCAGAGATTTCTTTAGGCCTGCAGATCTACACTGCACTGAAATTTCTCCTTTACACACACTCTGTAATTAAATCCACACTTGTACAATATTGAAATAGCTGGTATGATTTTGGCAGCACATTAATCTCTAACAAAGCTTTACTGTAAAACCCAGAGTCTTAAGACAAACAGCGGGACACTCATAAGTACCAAAGTGAGAGAATGCTTGCAAAAAGCAAACATCTTGGACACCAAACCTCTCATCAATAGATGCAGACACATTTTTATTATCCTTGCAGTCTCCTGACACCTGAAGCATCTTTCCTGGCAGTGACACTTCCCAGCCACTACCAGAGGCTGAGACAGAATGTGTCCATTTCATCCTCAGCTGACGCAACTGATCTCTCCCACCTTCTGTCCCTCCTTCCTGCTTTTTGGCAACTTTTGACTTCCTACTATCTGTCCTTAAAAGTGCTCAGTTTTCCATCTCTGTATGCAAGAGGAGATGAAGAGAAAGACATCTCTAGCTCCCATACTGCCCTACAGCAAGGCTGAACTGGACAGGTTCTTGTTAGAACTGCTCTCCTGTCTCCCCAGCCCCAAGGTTGGAGCAGGACTGCTCATGTCTTCTCCCACAGCTTCTGCAACAGCTGAAAATGTTTTCTCAGGCAGGAAGATGTCAGCCTGTGCACCTTGTGTGCTGTGCCTCATGGAGAACCCCCCTGCTGATCCGCAGGAGCCCTCGTGTTCTGGGCCTGTGCATCCACGTGTGCTTGCCATTTCCACTGATACCTCTTTAAACTGAAAACAAATCCAGCAATTTGGAATGCAGTGTCAGTGCAGAGAGCTGCCTTTACCCCAGCTGAGCACTAGGTAGCACTGTCACCCTAAGAAAGCAGAGCAAAGCGCATCAGCATTGCACTTGCTTTTCCTTTCTGAGATCACAAATGGCTAAGTAACCAGAGGAAACCCCATGTTTGTAAACTACTACAAGTACAGCAACAATTCCAACATTCTCATCACCTCTGATATACAACGTTTTGTATACAGTTTTTTCCTCTTTTTTTTTTTTCAGCATCAGAATTTATTACCTTAAGTCTTCACAAAGCAATACTGAGATTTTGCACTGATGTTTTATGTTTGCAACCATTTGATGCATGAAAACATGATTAAAGATGATGACGAAACACCTGCACAGAACCATACTTCAGTAGTCAAATTACCTGGAGACCTAGCAAATGGTCCAGTCTACCTGCAACACCTTGAAAAAAGCCAATTCATCTGAAGGTAGCAATAACTAGCTGAACACGAGCTTCTTTAGACAGTATAAACGTTAAACCCGGATTCAAGAGCACAAAAAAAAATAAAAATACAAGCGCTGTTTTTCATGACCTTTGCAACTTATTAGTAATCTGCTTTATCAAATGGTTCTGGATGGATATGTACTAAATGTCACTGTTCCAGTACAGCCCTCAGGAGACTCCATTTTGGTGATGTGCTCAGAAATCTTCTGTACTTTCCACCACTTTGGAATAGATAATTTTATTTATAACATGTAATTATTTTAGATTCAGTACTCAAGTTTTACTGCAGATACATTATTTGTTTCTGAAAGCTTACCCTCTCAAAAAAGAGTCTGACAGCAAACTGTACACTGAAAGGAGGCACTTGTTCTGCTAATTTCATCATGTTGGAGCTGTAAAATGGAGCTATGATGAAAGACATGTTCCTGGAACCCCAAAGATTTTCTTCTATTCAGTGTCTTGAGAATATTAATGGTATTTTTTTCTCCTATATTAATATCAAAGCAGCTTTAGTGAAGCAGGGATAAGAATTAGAGTCTTCAGTGATTAGGCAGTAGAGGGTATTTCAAAGGTTATATATGGGAAAAGATAATTTTCTTCATTTCTAGAGCATGGAAGAGAAAAATGGTGAATTTCCAACTTCAAGTCTAAGTCTCCTCCATCTTCTCTTATGCTACACCCAAACCCTGACCTCAACCTCAATGCAAGCTGATGGCAAAGTTTGGAGCACTGAACATTATAAATCAAGGGAAGTTTTTAGCTTCCCTTCCCAAGGTTTATACATGGTAGTTGTACCTTGAGAATGATACTGACATGAAAAAGTTAAAAATAAAAACGCAGTACTTTTGTACCCAGAAAAGCAAAGTAATCTCTTCCTTCTCATTCACTTCATTGATAAATTATAGACTTATTTGTGGAAAAAGTTAAAACTTTCTGTTACGCCAGCAAGGATTCACCTACCACGAAAACACATGCAGGATAAACACATTGTAACAAATATCTGGATATGTGGAAACAGAAGCTGGTGTGGGATCAATTACTCTAGAGATGCCCCAGTATGGAAGGTGAAGATTAAGCAGAGGTCCTCTACCAGGTGGGACAAGAGCTCATGATCTATTCTTCTTGTCAAAGAGCAGAGAGATCCTTGGGAAGTACTTCTTCCCCTTCTCTGGGAGCTATGCCTCAGTGCAGGCATTCCCACGGTCATGTCTTGACTGCAGCAGAAGTTGATACACGGGATATTTGGATTTCTGAGCTGTGTTTGGACATCGCTTTCAAGCAAGATGCTTGTTTAAACATTAGAAGTGTATGACCTACAGTTTGTGAATCTTTACCTTTAACCAGGGATTTGGGTGTTGGACAGTTGATATGTGTCATTTCAAGATACAATGCAGGCATGAAAACAACTCCTTAAGTTCTGATTCAGATTTAAATTTCCTTTACAACTGCAAAAAATAAGCGCATTTCCCTCAAAGACAAGTAAAACGAAAAATCCCCTCAAGAGCTCAGTTGATCAAGTAAAATTTTGCTGAATATAGTCAACAGCTAAACATAGGATATTCTACACCTTAAAGACTGAGTCAGACACAACCAACTCACCATTCCATCCTCTTACTATTTCTTCAGCTCCATCAGAACACCAGCTAAAAACCTGGGCACCTTGCCTAATTTCTAAAAAAGCAGCTAGAATTTCACCTTGCTGTTTTCGCACAATAGCCATCTCCCCAAATCCCTCCTATTTCAGTTCATCAAGCTGCAACACTTCACCTCAGAAGATCAGAGCTCTGCACTACCCAAGATCTCTTTTCTCTGGTTGTGGCCACGACCTGCCCTTCCATTCACTACTGGGCTCTCTCCAGTAGCTCACTCCTGCACTCCTCGTTGCAAAGTCACTTACATGAAACACATTTTGAAGGAAGAATGAGGAAATAACCAAGCAGAGTATCCCTTCGCTGTCAGAGCCTCCCGACCATTGCCAGTCGCAGGGGATTTCGTACAGCACTGAGCACAAACACTTAGAACATTTACTTACAGCCACAAGAAAGTCCACTCATGCACTTCAGGATGTTGACCTCTTTGAAAATCTAGCACCATCTGTGTAAAAATGGTTGTTGTGAACAGCAACAATGCAGGTTTTCAATCATTCTGTTTTCTGTTCTTGTCCTCCAAGTCACTGAAAGCTGCTGCTGCCTCTTCCTCATTCGCTGCATTAACACTTTTGTGGTGCCACTTCTCATTGTATCGTAAAAAAACAAACCTAAAGCTAAATATGGCATATGGTAGAACCAGTCTCATATTCTTCCCTACAAAAGGATCACTTCTCTCCTGCATATCTCACCATCCACACCTGTGAAACATCATTCAGTCTCGAACGTGACTGGAAAGTTCTAGCCTTCTACACATCACACTTGAAATTCAACTGCAGATTTAGCATAAAATCATTCTGCATCATTAGCTAAATTCAAGCTTCTCTTTCAAGTACTACTTCCAGATCTCTGATAAGGTGAAAACAGACGATAATTCAGAAAGCATAATTTCCAAAGGTACAGTTGATGATGGTGCAAGAATGAAAGTTCTGTAGGGCACGGGTATGTATCAAATCCCACTAGAAAATCAGTTATAGTTTTTTCTCCTATAAATACACCTTTCTAAAGTGGTCTGCAACATTGAATTGAGAGACCAGAGTTTGGAGTCTGCTATGAAAAAGCAAGTCCCGAATAAATTTTTTAGTACGTTCTCAATAACTTCTCTCTACTGCGAGTATTTCCTTGCAGGGATTCTATTAATCTCCTTCTAATATTCTCATGCAAGATTCAGTGAGTAAACACTGAATAAATGTGCTTTGGAACTGTATGACTAATTTCCTAGAGTACTACAGAACACGAAGGCACAAAGTATTTTCACTGTGAGAGTAGTTTTGCTTTCCCAAACAAATTAAACCTCTCTGAATTGACGATGTAAATAATTCAGCATTATTCTGTTTACTAAATTGGGAAGAAGTGAGGCAGAGTGTTCATCTTTAGGAGAGCAGTGTGTTTTGAAACAGAGAGATGATCCCCCTAATAGCGAAGTCTCACAGAACAGGCTCCAATTCATTTATTGTATTTGTCTGAAAAATGTTGATCCTGTCAAAAGGAGCACTCAAAACTGGGAAAAAAAATTCTCATCGTTGTGTTTCATTATTCATTGACTGATATTTTCAAATGTAGTAACAATAAATCAGACAGGGCCTCCTAAGCCCTTCACTATTTTGAAAACCACCTGCTTTCCATAAGTCATTTAACTGAACATCAGTTCCAGGAGGCAGTTTACGAACAGAAGCTGCACAGCAGATACACCAGTGTGTGTGTGTCATAACCTTGCTCACAGGCCCCTCCTAAAGAGAAACTTCTAAAATAATGAAGGATCAATAAAATGCTCCAAAGAAGACTGTGTTTTCATCTGAAAAAGCATATGGTGCTACACAGTATAAAATGTCCACTGGGTAGTGGTCATTAAGTGCTTGTACCCCAGGACTGCGATGACAGGAAAAGGTAAATGTCAAAACAGAGAGTAGGTGCAAGCCAACAATATAAACACAAATAGCAACCAAAAATACATTTGCTTTGATATGATCATCTGGCTTTAAAAACCTCACAGCATGGACAGGTTTGTAGTGTTTAAGAAAATGTCAGATAGCACAGGAACTCCACAATGAAGGAGAATTTTGCAGCAGGAATGTGATGGTTAGCAAAATCCTCCCGTGCCTCCCGTGCCGCAATATCATCGCGTGCCTGTCTTTGCTACCAGGTGTAGCGCGTGTGGGTGGGGGGTGCCTTCAAACATAAATTACCAATAAACACGCATTGTATTTAGTGTCAGGGAATTAATTGAGCTTTCCGGAATGAAAGCCTTTTGGCACAAAAATGATAAACCGAGGTTGACCTACCTGAATGGGTCCCACTGACATCAGCAGGTTTTTCAGTTGGACATCAGTAGTTGATGAAGAAAGCCCTTCAACTGACACAATACAGGGCTGAGGTTTGCACTCCACCACTCGCAGGTTCTGTTTATTTGGCATCAAGCGTCCTCGGCCCATCTGGCCTGCTACTCCTCTGCCTCTGCCGTGCATAATGACCTGCCAACAACAAAAGTAACAGTATTTTGATTTACTTACCTAATGATTCTGCTTACTGCATTTGACAGAGGATACAAAAGTTGGCGATTTACTTAAAAACTTGATTAAAGTACACACTGATTTTAAACAGTTTGTTGCTGTTCACTGATTTGAAAGGCCACTTATTAACATATTCATCCACTGCTTATACAAACCTCTTTTAGAAGGGCAGCAAATATATGGAGTTATATATATTGTATTCAGGCTAAAAGCCTCAGATCTAGCTCGGACTGATCAACTAAGCAGTGGAAGATCTCGGACAAAAGCATATAACCTAGTTTTCAACACTGATCACATCAGCAGCATGTGTTCAGCTCCCATATTTTGAGTCTGGACAACAAAAACAAGTTGATCCCTCTCCTTTTTCTCTTCTCAACCCACAGGTAAATTTAATGTACTCACAAGATCAGCAAACTGCTTCAAGCACCTCCAGTCTGTACTGCTACTAACTCTTGGTCTGTTCTAAGAATGGAAAAATGGCTAAATAAAACAACTTTTTCCAAAGCTCCCCTCCCCCAAATCCTGTAGGATCTGGCACCACAGCATACTCTGGAGCAGGAAATGTACGGATTTAATTCTTGCAAATTAAATATTGAACAGTTGGAGAGAGGAAAAATAACAATGAAACAAGAGCAACAAACATTACACAGAGTTAACATTTAACATTGAGTCAACACAACACAGTTTCCCACTTGGAAAGCCTATGAAGGGTAACAACTTTTCACATTCTTCTGCATCAGCAAGGAAACATTATCCTTACATGAAGCAGGAAGATTATGGCCAACAGTTCAAAACCAAGAACTAAAGGCCAAAATACCAGCTATGTTCAAGGCATGTGCCAGCTTGCAAATGCAGAGAAGGCACATGCTGCTGCCGCCCTGACCCTTCCCTGCCTCCTCCCAGTGCACAATCAGTGCAAAACATCAAGTTACGAGATCACCAACTATTTTGAGTGACACCAACTTCGGGGATTCAGCAAAGAGCATCCTGAAATAGTCGCTGTGTGCTCCCTACATATGCAGGAAACAGCCAGAATAAAAGCTTAAACATGACTTCAAAAAACCTCTTGGTTTTAAAGCCAGAAAGTATGTTGCATACCACCTCCTACTGTAGCTATCTCGGGACACATGTATTTCCCCAGGGAGTGCTGTGCTGGCCAGAACCTCAGCAGATGAAGAAACCTGCAGGCATCACCAGTCTGTGCTGGGTACAAACAAGTCTCTCCAGATTAAAAGCTTTATATGCAATTATGCATCTCCTGGGTCATGCAGCCCTGCACTACCAATTGACAAACAGAATGCTAGTTATTAAGAGCAACACAGCTACACAGTGAAACTTCCACAGCAATATGCATCTAAAAATCACCTTTTTAGTTTGATGGATTCCCTGGATGTTTTTGACTCCTTGAGGAGCTGGTGAATGGATCTGTGCCTGCTGCTGCTGTTGGTGCTGCTGCATTCCCTTTGTCAAAGTGACCTTCCGCACTGGCTGCTGTTTGGGCTCCGGGGGTTGTTGAGGCCGCTGGGTCTGGCCCTCTGGGTGAAAAAAGCCAGCATCCTCTCCCCCCTGCTGAAATCAACAACACAACAGCGGCTCAGTGTCCAGGCACTGCACACCCTCACCCTGAGCAGCCTCCTGCCACATCCAGCTCACTCGGAGAGTATCCAGGGCTTTGCCTGCTAAAGCAAAGCGGTGGCCATGGCAGGCACGTGCAAGGGCTCAGCCTGGAAATTGCACTTCAGCCTAAAATAAATCCATGGTATCTGAAGAACAGTTTACTTTGTTTGGGCTTTATTATAATTACAATGTTCAATAATGTCTTTTTGTATACAAAATGGCAAGATGTTTTCACTTTTCTTTCCAAATCATTCTTCCTCCCAGGGTTACATGTGAACTATGGTGTGTGTTATTTATTACTTTTTTTTTTTTTAAATAGAGACATACATATTGCAGAAGAAGGAGCAAAGAACTGTGAATGCTGGAAGAATCGGGCAAATACTCTGCTCATCTTTAAAACTCCAACCTCTCTTCAGTTAAAACCTGGTATTTATTTTGAAGTGCATACTCATGCTGCCAGCTTCTATTACCAGCAGCTTTGTAAGCAGTCTCCTTCCTCAAACACTGTACTAGGAACAGTTCCTCAAGGGTTGGTTTGTTTTTTTTTTTAATTTGTCTCATAAACTTCTTATTATATTTATAATCACAAGCACAATGAAACACCATCTCAGTGCTTCTCTCATCCAATGTAGCTCTTTGTTACATCTCTCAGTGCAATCAAGCACATTATAACAGCAAAAGCTGAAAGCACTGAAATTATTCCCTTCCACTGCCTCTACCCCAACAGTTCAGTTTCTTCTACAAACAGGTGATTCTTGAATTTGTGTCTGGCTGTCCAGATCAGATCAATCACTGAAAAACAATTCATGGAACAAGAGATAGCAGAGCCTGACAAAACATCAGGTACTTTTGCATCTGTAAAGTGCATCATACTATTGCATGGTTTCAACAGCAGTATCTATACCTTGACTGGACTCCAACTTTAGAACTCAAATACTAGTGAACATTTTATCTACAGAGTGAAGGCTTTGCCTAAGTCCCAAACTAACTCCTGGTAACCCTGCAAAAGCTCTCAAATAAAAGGCTTATCTAGTGAAAAAAGTAAAATATTATGAAAGCATCTTTACTTACACAGGGTTTTTTCCCCCTTCCTTAACTATTCACAAGCCAAATCTACTTTGCATCTGTAACACACATCACAAACCAGAAGACTTCATACTGGCACATTTCTTGTGGATAAGGAGACAAAATACAGGGGTGCAGAAGGAACAGATTTATAGTCTAATAACAAGATTATCTTCATTGACAATACAAATCGTTACCTCTCAGCACTAAATAAAAGCAAAAGAAACACTTACTAAAAGGCACCAGTCACTAAGTCCCTTCACTATCATTTCGTAAGAAATAATCTGGTACAGGTGGTACATAGCACGGTCTCACGTTTTCAAGTTCACTACTTCACAATTCACACCCCTAAATCAAGGTCTCTGTATTGAAAAGTACATGAAGGCTACAACATCTCAAGAATTCAACCACACAAATCCCAGACAAATGAGCCTCACAGCTCCTTGCACCATCTACACTTCAAAAGCACAGTCTGCCATAGGGAAAATCCTGAACCTTGTCCTGGCTTCTGTCCATAGTGTCCAAAGTGAGAAAGCCATAGAAATCTGCACATCTTTCCCACCTCTAATGAAATACAGGGTGTTTTTCCCTGCTAAACTGGATGGCTCCACGTCTTCACAGAACATTTTGTATACAAACCTTGGAGAGCAGCGACTAGTGAGAAATTATAAAGCTTTCCCTTCTGAGTTTCTCTTCAATTACTATTCAAAAACATAAAAGCAAGAGCCCTCTTGAAAAATCCAAACATATACACAAAACCTTACCAGGAAACCAGCATTAAATCCTCCTCATTTTAGTATTAGTTTCAATATCAGCATCACCATAAGCTCTATGCCCTGATCAGATAATTTCTTTTATTCAACTCTACAGCAGTTGCAAGATGATGAAACTAAAAGGAATAAAAAATTCTAGGAGGAATTTAAACATTATAGCTGGGAGTTAAAAATATAATCTCTGCTAAATGCCTGCTGTGAAAACCATAAATATTTGCAACCATTTCTTTCCAAACCAAAAAGTGATCCCGGCACATTGGAAGAGCATCTGAGAGTAAAGCCCTCAGGTACAAAACACACTGAACATGCTCATTACTGAAACTTCAAAAGCAAACAATCATTTCACATAAAAGTCTAGGACAGCCAACAACCACCCAATATTTAACTACCAAGCTCAATTATCACCAAATAAAACTAAAACACAGAACTGTGTAACAGAGTCAAAGGTATCAGCACACAACTGGTTTGTACTGATAAAAAAAATCTGATGGGGTTTGTTCCCTGCTGGGGTCCCAAATACCACCTCTGGGCTTCACTGCTGACACGATGCTCCTGCAAAAGCCTGAAAAGGTAGAAAGATCTCCGAGTTTTTCAATGAATTAATGTATTTCAGAAATAAGAAAAACTTACACAAAACAATAAAGAAAGGGAATGGAACAAGATCTGCTTGTTCCTGCAACAAGAAGGAAGGAAAGGCAACTGGATCAACCCCTTTCTTTATACTACTGCTCTGAATATTTACTGGTTTTGAGATGACTTGAAGATGGGAAACAGAGATGAAACTGCAGCACTGCTTCTCAAGAGAGCCACTTGGTGCTCAAGGACTAAAAGAGCTCCCTCCAAATCAGCAAGACATTATTTTCTGTTGCAGGCAGCCTGGCCTCAACAGAAGACAAAACCTGGTGGTTTTCTTAAGAAAATAAAAATCAAATGTGACTGCCAGGTGACACATGCCTAATTAGCAAAATGACACAGCCTCGGAAGATGTATTTTAGCAGCAATTCCTTTTTCACTGGTTAAAGATGTGACAGTACAAGGACAAGCACTGAGCCAAAATGAGCAACCTCTGCAATACCATGTAGTGGCAAATCAGACCCACCACCACCATCATCATCCTTTAATCTTTGACGCAAGACAACCAGTGGCTTCTTCAGACACATCAGTGACAAACCAAGTCAAGCAAAACACCTGCAAAGAGCTTTTAACATCTGGACTTAAAGCTACAAAACCTCAGAGCATTACTGACAGGTCACATGCTCACGGAACATTAATATTTTGGAGGAAAGGACACACCATTGTAACGATGACTCTACATATGCTGACTCCTGATGTTCACTCATGAGCTACACAGTGAGCTGGCACCAACACAGCAAAACTACAGGCAAGCAGGTAAGTCCACTGCAGCTGTATTGCAGCACCTGCCCCAAACAACACCTAAATCACAGAAGCTAAATTGCTAGCAACTCTTCTGCTTAAAATGTCTCAGTTCTAGCTCGTCTGAAATCAACTTTTGCTTTTCCTAAAGACAATTTCTGTATTATTAATTTTTCATCAGCTTATAGCACTGCCCTCCCCACATTTAAATATACAGCAACAGAAGGAGGTATTAAAATTTTAAGCCTTTTCATGTCAAAATATATTTTTATCTGATTTCTTTCCTTTAGTATTTTGTGATGTACAGGGCAGCACTAAATTTTTCAGAGATGCATCTATTCATCATCATGGCCTGTCTCATATAATTTGATGCACAAAGTGCTGAAATCAGGTAGAATACCATAGTCCATCACAGATACCTGGGACTGATGGATACAAGCTCTGATTTTATAGTTCAAATTTCCTCTGAAGTCTTCTGCATAAAAGTGAATTTCTATTCTTCGTCTACAAACCAATAAAGGAAGAATTTTTTTTTTTATTGTCTACTCCTTACTTTCTATATTATAAATCATTCTGACCTTCAAGCTCTAAATTTCCAAGTTTTACAAAAGGTCTGCCTTCATAGAATATGCCAAGTTGGAAGGGACCCACAGGGATCATCTACTATATAGCCAGGAAAGAGTTTTCCTGAATGAAACTTTACCATTATTTAATTAATTCTGGAGGAATGAAAATGCCTTTTTTTTCAAGTTGCAGGAGTTCTGTTCACGGGACAGTATAAAACGTATTCAGCAAGATTGTTAGCAGTGCCAAAACAAGTTAATTTCAAATACTGTGTGTAAATAAAAAAATCTCAAAAGATGGAGGCAGATGGATTTGATCTACACGTGAATGTTTTTCAAACTTCTACTGTGTAAAAGTTTGCACAGTTTGACCTTCTGAAATTGGACTAAAAAAGAAAAAACGATGCCATTCAATGGCCATCAATAGTCAATGTTGTGTTTTGAGAAACATAGAATTCTGTCAAATATGAGATCACAAATTCTATAAGCAGAATTTTATGAGGGACTGCTTAAATTTAGCAAGCTGAAGCCCTCCACTCTATCACAATCATTATGACAGTTTTATGATGAAGATGAAGTTTATTTGCCACCAACATTAGCAGGACAAATTTATTTATAACAAATGCTTTAAAATGTACTGATAAAAATGCCTATTGATACTGTCAGAGCTGCTTGCAATTTGACAGATCAAATCTTATTTTCATTCTTAAACCCCATGAAGGAATGGTATCACCAACTTGCATTCTGTAGTGAGCAAATTGATTAATCCTCCTCTATAGAAATCTCAACTCTTGATTACACCTATCAGACGTTAAGCAGCATTATTCTAGAGTGACAACACTTGACAAATTCCCAAACCATTTTTCTCAGCCTTTGTGGCCCTGCTAGCTTGTATTAACCCTGATGAAAAATTAATTTTCCTTATCTTCTGCTAAACCCCAAAATCCAAATCCGCCAAACTGGCAACTCCTTCTGTAAAGGTATTATGAAAACCTCTAAAAGATTAATTGCATGTCTTCAGGTGACATTAAATTAATTTCTGTACTCGTGACAGACATTTGATACTCCGTACTGAGAGGACAGATAACATTGTCAGGATACACAGAAGGACAGTGGTGCAGTGTCCCAGGGCAGCCTCTTATGAATTCTCCTTTCGATAAGGCCATACTTCACTGTCATTGGCACTGTTAGTGATCTTGCAGCCCATAGACCTCACTGCACAGGTTTCTATTAACCACGACAATGCTGTGTCTATCCATGTAATCTTTGTAAAGCTAATTCAAAATCATCCAGTAGTAAAGGGATGCGCATGCTGGATAAAGGCACTTAAAGGGAATAAACTCTGGTTGATTTGTGTGAAAATAACACACAGAAGCAAAATGTTGTCATCTTTTCTTAGATGCATTATAAATCAAATTCTCTGTAGCACGAGGAAGACCTAAATCTTGCAGGGAAATCTCAGTCCAAAAATGTGCCATAATTGATGTCTTGTAAGAAAGGAGAAACCCCATATCTGTTACCAGTTTAAGACAATATTTCTAGAAATTAGTGCCTTTACAGTATCACAGTGGCTGGGGAAGCGAAGCATCCTTTAGGCTATTAAATTCATCTTCACTTTAAGGACTAGAGGAATGACTGTTCATCAGCTACATAGGTTTTCATATGTAAACTTGTATTTTACTGATAATTTTACTGATAATGATACTGTGACTGACTGTATTTAAAAAGACAGACATCTACACAGACAGCTGTGATCCCCATGTAATCAAGAGAAAGAAACAGCAAAGTAAAAACTATGTAGAACAAGACTGACTTTCATCTAATATATATAAGTATTTTCTCACTACAATTATCAGAAATATGTATTAAAGGTAAACCCCTAATAATGAGTTATTTCTCTGTGACTGGTGCTCCAAATGCTTTACCACTTTCATACACCTGGTTGACAGACTGGAGACCTGGGAATAGGAAGCCTAATCACTTGCCAAATATCCCACAACCCAGTGACATGACCAAGCACTGTTTCTGAACAGTTGACGATCTGTTTTTAATCTGTCAAGTGCCAATGAGAAACACCTGGAGACCTTTTTTTTTTTACAGGCCTTCTAAGACCTTTAAAAGTCTTTTTTTTTTTCTTACTCAAGTTCAAGAATAGCAATACTTAAGAAAGCTGCTCTCCCACCAGGGTACAATACACTATCAGTAGACAACTCACCATTAATAACTAGTTTAAGATATACTAATGGTCTAGTTTTGACTCAAAGTACACACAGAAATAAGCTACATCAGACTACAAAACTGATAAAAGAACCAAAGCATTCCCAGCTCACACCAGAAAAAAAGACACTTCTAGTGCTGGTCAGCAAATTATGGGTTATTGTTCCCAGCCTAAAATGTTTGCATGGGGCAAACTTAATTCAAACAAGAGCAACCAGACTATGCAATAAATAAATAAAATGCAGAAACAGTTCCCCTCCTGCGCTAAAGACACTGCTACGCTGCTTCAGTGAGCCATGATGAGTATCTTTTGTGCCTAATGGTGTATGAAGAATCAGAACAGCAAGAAGAAAATGTTTTGTAGAAAAAGCAGCTAATTCCATTTAATCCTATGTACTAACACAGTTCTTAACTGAAGTGTCTCCTCATCTGCCTGAGAGGAGAACTAAGGCAGGGAGAAGGACTGGCCAAAGAGAATCCCAGTCATACCCATGCTGCATGAAGTTTCACCAGGAGTGACAGAAACAGAGTTGATCAGTGTTGAATCATGACTATGTGTTTTTTAGTACAACCACCCACCAGCTCATTATGAAAAAAAAAATTGTGTCAAAGCTACAGCAAAGTCAAGGTTCTGGAATATATATGTACAATACTCTCTGACGACACCTTCATTTTTACATGCTCTTCACAAAACACGTTAATATAGACACACAATGTTTAGAGTAAACTTTCCTGGTTCACTTTTTGGTTGCCAGTCTGGGATATTTTTTGTACAGGGAATTTTAACAAAGACTGGACACAGAGAATCACCAAGAGAAAAAGCTCCTGTTGGAAAATATCAGCAATTCAAAACTTCTGATGGGTCAAAGCTCCTGAAGGAGCACTTCCCAGCTGGACACCAGCTGTAGCATAGAAAGCCAGTACTGGATGTCAGAAACCAGAACAACTACAGCTTCCCTTCTCATGTCATGTCTGGTCCTTCTGGTTCATGTTCCGTGAAACTTAAAACTAATGGCAAGTCAAATCCCTCTTGTGTGCTGCCTTAAGATCCCAGTGCAGTCTTGACATAGACAACTCCCATTACCTCCTTCCCCAAACACGGTGTCGAGTGTCTCCTGACTCAGAGCCAAACCTCTGTACTAAAGGTCTATTCCAAGTGGTCCAACCCAAAATACCTTTTAACAAAGGGACTTGCAGCTTCTCAAAATATTAAAAACTGTACAAATCTGCAAGCTTACATTCCAAGAGACTGTATTTTTATATGAAAACGGGTTCTTTCTCTTTGTAATGCAGTTTAGTGGTGTCACAGCTATCTTCAGAAGGAAACTGGGCTACAAGATACTCTATAACACCAACACTGTATCAATATGAATTTTGCAGTATAACATTTATGATGGCAGAAAAATTCTCCTTTGAGATTTAACAAGAGTGACAAGCAACATCAAACGCTGTGCTTTCGGGGTGTTCAGGAGGAAGCAGCACTTTTCTTCAACATACAATTTAAAAGTCTCCTGAGGAAAGGGAGAAACCTGTTCTGCAATTTACAAAGAATACTGTATTGCACGTTAGATCCAAATTATCCACAGTGAAGTAAATTCAATTTAGGTAAGTATCTCTTCATCTTTCTGAGGATTTTATTAGAAACCCATAAAAAGTTCTACCTGCGTCTAGTTTGGTTGCCACCTAAAGTCCCTCTAGTTGCTATGTGTGTCCACATGTGCCCTTTCACTTTTCCAGTAACCAAATACGCCCCAAACAGTTCAGCACAGCCTACCTCCTAACCCCCAAGCCATGAAATAGTCTGTCTCTACAGGGACCATCCTCACTGGAGGTCTGGGAGGACAGGGTTTATTGCTTGTTTTCAAAAAAGAAGTTTTTCTGTGAAAATACTACACATTTTTCATAACCAGAATACTGACCCCCCTTGCCATGGGCACAGACACCTTCCACTAGAGCAGGTTGCTCCAAGCCCCATCCAACCTGGCCTCAAATACTTCCAGGCATGAGGTATCCAAAGCTTCCCTGGATAACCTGCTTCAGTGCCTTACCACTCCCACAGGAAAGACTTTTTTTCTAATATAAATCCACCCTTCATCAGTTTTAAGCCATTTCCCTTTGTCCTGTCACTCCATGCCCTTGTCCAAAGTGCCTCACCAGCTCTCTTGCAGCCCCCTTTAGGTACCGGAAGGTGCTCTAAGGTCTCCCCAGTCTTTTCTCCTCTCCAGGCTGAACTGCCCCAACTTTCTCAGTCTGTCTTCATAGGTTAGGTGCTCCAGCCCCCCTTATCAACTTCATGGCCTCCTCTGAACTTGCTCCAAGATTTTCTTACAGTTAGGAAATTAATGTCCATTTGTGAAGTATTTCCACAGTGAACTCCTGCAGGTTGTGGCAGGCAGAGTCCTTTTTCAACAGCATTTACATTAGTGCTGCTTCAAAGGTCTTGCCCATTTTGACATGGTACCTGGGAATTCAGACACCATGGCTTCTGCAGCTCCCTTATTCCACTTCAAATAGTGCTTCCTTCAAACAGTGGGATGCAAATAAACTGCAGTGCCACTCTCCCACTTCTTAAAAAATTATGGACCATATAGAGCAAGAGTTCCTGTATCCAGGGCTCGGTAAAGGGCTCCCTCAAGAACTTTTCACGTAAATGCCAAAATTCTTGGTGTTTGCAATTCCTGACATATTTAGATGAAAGGCGCTATAGAGCTTTCAAGTAAAATATTTTTAATTAAATTTGAACATACACACGCAAGTAGAAACAAGTACAAACATCAAGCAAACTTGATTGACAAGGTTACATTATCAAACAAGAATCATCTCTTTTTCCATACTTAGAACTCCACATTCATCTCACACTTCTCAGTTACTTGAAATATGAACAAAGTTGTCCATCTTCCATTTCATTTTTGCAATCCAACATTTTTTGTGACAGGCTTTTCAAACAAAAGAACTTGCCAACCCTTTTTTCAAGCTTTTTGTATGAAGCATTTCAGGTTTTCAGGAAATTAGGATGACAAATAAGATACTGCTTCTAATGCAACAGGGAACATCGAGTTTTTTATGTATTTATATCTATATATGTATTTATGAAAAAAATTCATTGTGCAGCCTTCCACAAAGACTGGTGTGTTCTTGGTGCAGCGTAAAAACCAGCATTTTCAGGCCTTTGGGACACACATCTCTGAGCATGGCAGCTTGTTTTCTGGCTAGAGAGAAATCATCCAACAACAACATAAGATGACCAAATGATATAGAGATTTTAAGATACTATAATTTCCTATAGAATCTCCAACTAAATGGAAGTAATGCTCAACACATATTTCATACGATCTTAAGATATCTAAGGTTGCAGCTGGTACAAACCTGTTCTTCCAGGACTAAAACCACTCTGAACACATGGGCTTAAAGAATTCAATTGCATTTGGTACTAGAACTATTTACCAACAGACTGATCACAGAGAGCCCAAAGACCACCACAAACAGTCAAGGTGTTAGAAAACATGACTCATCAAGAGAGAGTGAAGGATATCAGTGCCCAGAGACAGGTAAGAGATCTTGAAAAAGAGAGACAGACACAAAGAGATATAAATTCTTTCCCATCTCTCTTCAAGCATAATACAAGTAGTCACAGATTCAAAATTACAGCAAGAAAACGTAGTTTGGTCACTAAGAAAATTCTCTTAAATGTACAGGTTTGATACTGGAATAGAAGGCCTAAGAAATCTACAATAATGAGATCTCAGAAAAAGGATGGACAAATCTGTCAGGAATACTACAGAGTTCATCTCCCCTTCAAGACAGTACATTATTTCTAGTCTTTTCACCCTTATTTTCTATAATTTTATGATGACATTTTGACATGATTGGGGTGTTTCTTTTCTACACTCTACAATCTAACTGACCTTATTCTTACATGTACCCTACAAGTGCCTGTATCAGAAATAGTGTGGTCAGTAGGACCAGGGAAGTGATTCTCCTCTTGTACTCAGCCCTGGGGA
This sequence comes from Chiroxiphia lanceolata, assembly GCF_009829145.1. Classification (NCBI taxonomy): domain Eukaryota; kingdom Metazoa; phylum Chordata; class Aves; order Passeriformes; family Pipridae; genus Chiroxiphia; species Chiroxiphia lanceolata. The sequence goes on from NC_045637.1 coordinate 147,700,928, forward strand.
GGCCACACCTCAAGTACTGTGTCCAGTTCTGGGTCCCTCACTTCAAGAAGGACATTGAGGTGCTGGAGCAGGTCCAGAAAAGGGCAGAGAGGCTGGTGAAGGGTGTGAAGTGCAAGTCCCATGATGAACAGCTGGGGGTGTTTAGCCTGGAGAAGAGGAGGCTCAGGAGAGACCTCATCACTCTCCCTAACAACCCAAAAGGAGGTTGTAGCCAGCTGGGGGTTGGTCTCTTCTCCCAGGCAGTGACAGGACACTGCCTATCCAGCGACAGGACAAGAGGACACAGTGTTAAGCTGTGCCAAGGGAGGTTCAGGTTGGCTATTAGGAGAAATTTCTTTACAGAAAGGGTGATTAGACATTGGAACGGGCTGCCCAGGGAGGTGATGGAGTCACTGTCCCTGGAAGTGTTTTAAGAAAAGACTGGACATGGCACTCAGTGCCATGGTCTGGTTGACATGGTGGTGTTGGGTCACAGGTTGGACTCACTGATCTCAGAGGTCTTTCCCAACCTAACAGTTTCTGTGATTCTTTAGGACTGACCTCAGGCTCCTCAGCAAGCCAAGCAAATCTCAGATGTTTTAGTAGTAAAATATACCAGTATCAATACTCAGCAAATACACTGGACTCCTATATCTGAAAAGAAAATCTCTGAGGAAATGCCACACAAAACAAAGCACACTGGATCTATCAAAAGATATTTGGGTCTTCATGGGGAAAAAGAAAACTGACCCCAAAAAACCTCCAAAAGAATCAAAGTTCATACGCTAAACACCGCCTCACTTTCCAGGAACATAACACTTAAAAGAGTAATTAAAATGAAAAACTATTCATTGTACTGCCATTCCTGCATAAATTATATGAGTATTAGAAAGGGATGGGCAAATCAGTTTTGGGAGGAAGGTGAAGGGTAAGATTTGTTTAAACAAAGAAAAAAAAGCATCAACAGACAAAATCATTACTGACAGTACCAAACGTGTCACCTTGATACACAGGTCTGACATCAAGAAATGCTGAATAATTTTCTACTTTTTTTCCTAAAGTATAAGAAGCTATAAATTAAGGCATCTTACATATCCGGTAAACCACATGAGTTATAATATTCTTGGAATTTAATTAGTAACTCTTACAATTCCAGAAGTAAAATCCTCTCACAAGAGAATATTGTGGAAACAGATGAAAGGCCATTTTACCTTCTAGGGACTGAGGGATATTTCTAACTGAAGGTCAGAGATCTCTGTAGTACTGCTGTGCCCAGCAACACAAATAGACAGAAACTCAGCCTGGTAAGGACACTGTTCTCAAGAAAGAAACCATTCTCTTCTGACAGTATTTGGACACCACAGATCTCACCAATACAGCACAGTCCTTAACTGTTAAACAAAAAAACACCACCAGCAACACAAAACCATTTAATCCTGGTTCTACAGATGGTCCTACTAAATTAATAACAGTCTCTGCTACCAGCTTCTAGTTTAGGCCAATTTGGTCTAGACAGAGTTAGTACAGGTCTGCATTAGATCAGCTTCCTCAACTGAGAGCTCTCCTATGGTGTTGTCCATGGCTGGCAGGATGGAACAGACGGGACTTGCCAAGTCTCTACCAAAATGAATCCAATGAGATTCAAAAGGGAACCTACATCATGTCTACTCATGAGTCATCTCACTCATACAAGGGTATTCAAAACATCTCTGCACAAAAGAGCTCAAGAAAGAAGAAAGGGATTAGATGGAGAGCAAGGGCAGGGCTGCTTAGCTGCAGGATTGAGCCAGTGCACACAGGTAAGAGACACCAGGTATCCCTTTGGCCAAAGGCAGGGAATTAGAGGAAGCACTAACACATGCTTAGGAGAATGGCTCAGAAAAATGAGATTGGGCTTTTGCTTTATATATAGTGCTCAGGCAAAAGTTGTGAAAAAAAATAAAAGCATGTGGCTGGACTAAACATTAGCAGTGGTAACTAACTATGATCTGTGATCATGACAGTATTCAGAGTCCAAGCACCTTGTAACTATTCTTTTAAATCCTGTCAAAAATGGATAAGAAGATTGGCTGCCCTGCCCTGCTGCTCAATTTATTTTTTTTTCCTTGTGTAGTCAAAGAAACAAAGTCACAGATTCGGCTTGTCACTAACTGATTAAAAATTAATCAACTATCTTGATCAGTGTTAACAGCTAATTGCAAAGCTTGCTCTTATTCTCACAGTTAAGGAAACTTAAAATGTCCATGGCAATATGAAAACAGTAACAAAGGCTACATGTAAAGAACCTGGTTCACCTTGCTAAAACCTCAGTACTGAAAGTTAAGAAGGACAGAGAAAATCTGCTTCTGTGCACAGAAGGGTTACACATACATTTAATGAAGCTAATTGCTATTGTTTACTGTAAGACTTATCTGAAACATTTATGGTCTTCTAAAACAGAGCATTGTGATAATAACTATTTCATTGTGAATGCTGCTGTGGAGACTGATAACCATTTGTTATGAAGAGTTGTATACAGTTGTGACTGGCATTGTTTTGTTTCACCACATAATAAAAGAAATCGTGTATGACTGCTTTATTCAATTATTCATGACACACAAACCTGTCATACCTCTTGCAGGCCACTGGGATTTCTGCAGACATACTTATATATAAATATTTTTAGCTCAACAGAATCAATTTCTTTCAGCTTCTCACACTTTATTCCTCTGTACTTAAGTCGCCACCTCTGAGGAATTAGAGCTGACAACAACCTGACGTGCAGGATGTCCCTGTAGCCAATAAGGCCCTGTATGTTAATACTTTGAAAGACCTCATAGTCATTACGCAATTCACCATTTTAAGCACATTTAAGTTTTATGAGCTGTAGAGAAACATTTACAAAAATTAGTTAAGACTTCAGCATTTCAACTTTCTCCCTGTTTCTAAATGTAAAGCCTTAGCCTCCAAGGCCTTGTTCAGTCCCTGTTAACACACTTGCTTGCTTCATTACAGATTACACTTATGCAAGTTTGCCTAATTAATGCTCTGAATAATGTAAGAAGCATTCTTCCAGAAAAAAAAACCCTCCAATGTGCTATATCAGATCCTGCTTTCCTCCTCAGCATAAACCTGAGGACAGACCTCACACACTGATAATATGATCTCACTACGTCCCCTCAACAGAGTTTATTTAGAGCCCTAACAAACTAATTTCTCTTTTCATTAAGACAGAAGAAATTCAGTCAAGACTTTCTAACCAAAACCCCAGACCTTAAATACGCACACTGCCCTCAAGACCAGCATTGTGAGTCTTCCCCGACACCCGTGCTCAAGGGACACACTGCAGATAATAGACCCCTCATCAAAAGATAAGGAAATCTCATTTAGATGCAGAAGTGAAATGGTAACATTTTAAACCCAACCTGTAACAGAAAACATCCTCCTCCAACATACTGATTAAATTGGTTTCACAACACGCTTCCCAAGAAAGCAAAAACAATCCTCCCTTGAGTACAGAAACCACTAACACCAACATCTGCACACAACTAATTTAGGTGGCTTCACCTACCAAATAAGCAGGTCCTAGCTTTTTAACCAAACTTTAATTAAATACAGCCACCCAAATCCTTTTCTCTGAGCAATTATCAGACTGACCTATCAACCTTAAGCAAAAAGAGCTCAGTTGAGCAGTCTTTCAGACTCAAATTACAACTTAATAGAAAGGAGTATTATTTCAATTATTTCAATGTGATTTCAGTGGTAACTGCCTGGCAGTAAAGTGTTACAGGAAACATTAATTTTTTAATAACTGCTAATAAATTACAGTTCTGAAAATATCATATAAGGACTATTAGGTATGCTAAACCTGTTACTTCTCCCATCACCTTAGGCCCACTTTTTATTTTGGGATTACACAGAATCAAACACACAAAACCAAACCATAACAAGACACACATATGAGATGAGCCTTGGAAACTTACCCCTCCTGACAACTTAATCACCCTGACTTTGCTGCCGACATGAGGCCCATCACTACCACTGTTTGTCCGCTGCATGACAGTCCTTTTCACACCCGGCTTCTGCTCCTGGGGCCTGGCTGGTACCGAAGCCACTCGAGCCGTCTGTGTCGTGGGCAGCGACGCTGCAGCAGGTTTTGTCTGTAACACTTTCTGCGGCGCCTGAGGCTGACTCGGAGGAACTGTCCTAGTCTGCCTCAGCTGCTTCACTGGCTTCATCTGCTGTCCTTGATACTGCACATCCCCCACTACACTCTGGAGGAACTCTGTGGGTTTGGGTTGGATATTTGGAACTACCGTGTCTTGCTTTCTAACAAGGAGTCTGTTTTTCACGTTGTGCCTGGTGTGCAAGCCGGAGTGGGGTATGTAGGGGCTGCCGTTGGTGGGGAACTCGGAGGAGTCATCCTCGTGCTGCATGTAGGACTGCTGTGTGGAAGGCTGCTGCTGCTGCTGCTGTGCAAGTCTTTCCAGCAGTTCTCTCTTTCTGGCACCAGCCTGCTGCTGCCGTCTCAGCTCCTTCTGCTTCAGAATTTCTTCTCTTAGACGCTTCTGCTCTTCTATCTTCAAACGATACAACCTAGTTTCTTCATCTTCGTCTGGATACTACAAAGGAAAATGCAAATGAATTTATAAAATTCTAAACAGAATACTCAGCTTGGTCAAAACAACATTAAATTGTTGTTTCAGATGTTGTAAAGCTGTAACTCCGAAGAGCTTTTTAAATTATCCCTGATACCAAACCAAGGCTATTAGTGGAGTGTATCTGCTGCTAAGGTTTATTTGCTATTCATTACAGACAAACAGCTCAAATCTGGTTTAGGACTTAGATATACTACTTCCTAGACAGAAAAGCTTTAATACCACTTGACAAATCTGATCAGAATACTAAAAAAAAAAAAAAAAAAATACAAAAAGGTTTGACAAATTGGAACTAATTTAAAAGTTTCCAAAACCAATTAAACTATTAATATAATTCAAGATATCAAAATATGTTTCAAATAGAAGGTAACAATACAGAGGCAACCCACTGTCACACAGGTTTTATCTTGCTCTTTTCTGACAAAGTAACAAAAGGTAGGGTGGTAAATGACCTGAAAGGCCCTGATTAGAACTATTGATTTTTCTCACAGAATTTTCAGCCTGATCTCAAACTCATTTGTCACACAATAATTGGTTATAATGAACAGCACAAGTCAATCTCTCTGACCTTGAACTCATGCACTCTCTTCAGAATCAAAATGTTGCCAAATGCAGTGTTGGAATATTAATGGTATATAGAGAATGCCTTTAATATTCCAGCCCTGGGCCTCTCTGAAAGTACTACACACCATCAAATAACCTTTCTAAAGATTCTTCAGCTCTGGCAGAACGAGTTCCTATGAAAAGCTGTATGAAAATGGACAAGAGTCAAGGAAATGCAGATTCTCATCATCCTGGAAAAGACATCAAATGGCTCTTGCAATAATATCACATGCATTTTTCAAAATTAGGAAGCATGCTTTTTCATTATATTACTTCTTTTTCTTTTCAACCATTTGAAATATGAAGTTAGACTTGTACAGAATGCTTAGAAATGGTAATGAGCACAATATTCTACTCAAGATATATTAATCACCACTAATAAAAACAGGCTCTATTAGTGAAAATACTTTGCAGGTTGGCAAATGAAGGCAAGAAGAATGCTGAAATATTTCTCAAAACCTGGGAGTCTGTGATGAACCTTTATGTATATTGTAGGAACTGGGTGCAAACAGTTGTCAACACAAGTGCTGTTTTTTGCACATATGGAACCCAAATGTGTCACTGTTGGTTTTGCTGTTTTGTTTTTGTTTGGTTTTTTTTGGTTGTTTTTTTTTTTTTTTTTAATATTTAGAGTGCTTTTAATTGTGGTGCACCCCAGAATCCTCCTCAAGCCAAGGGATCTATGCAGATATAGAAGCCTGGCAGACTCATATCTGCACTTATAGAATCCAGATGTACAAATCCTGAACACGTGTTCCCTTCAGCTGTAACTGCTTCTTCCCTGAGCAGGTTTTGATAGGGATTATTTCCACAGTTACTGAAAAAACAGCTCCATGTCTCACATTAGAAGTCTAATTAGAAGCTTCTAATTAGAAGTCTAACCAAAAGCCTAAAAAATGGCTAAATAAGACTCCAACAAAATTGGACTTATAAAATTTGTATTTAATTTCTGAATATGGGCTGTAGTCCAGGGATGAGGTCTAACACAGTCCTTTGCATGAGAATGCTCTAGATACACTAAGTTCTGATCGATCTTTATACTTTTTGGACTATAATAGTGGTGATTAATGTCTAATCACAGTGACAACTAGATTAGAGGTCTGTGTTGACAGATGGCAAGAGGAACATACCTCTACAGGAGGAAACACTAATATTTCATCTTATACTGACAACTGAAAATGCTGACTGTAGTAAAAAAAAAAAAAAAAGAATATGACCCTTATGAAATACAGTGAAATGTTAATACCCTTAAAAATGGTTTGCATAGGATGACAAAACACAAATAAGCTCTGGCTAGGAGGAGGATGTGCTGTTATGCAGATCCTGATGCAATTAATAAAGTTTGCAGTCATTTTCAGAGACACTAAATATCACAGTTATTGAAATTGTCAGAACAGAAAACCCATTCCACTTAATGAACTAGTTTATTCACTTGCTTTGTTTTAGATCAGAACATCCTACAGTTTATCTAAGCAAGCTTGATGGATGTCATGAGCCAGTTCCAGGTTTACCTTTGGAGGTAACAGTCTATATTTTTTTCCCTTCCTGTTCAATTGAGGTTGACAATACCACCCCAAGTCTGCATGAGACCAGCACTTCTACCAGCTGCTCTTTATTATCAGGGATTTGCTTGCTCATTTGATCACCTAACAAGTTCTGAAGGCCTTGGGAGATGCAGATTATGATGTGGTAAATTCCAAACACTAACTCAAAGGTTACACAGCAGCACAGAGATGTGCACTTTGCAACATACTTAAATGAGTCTTGCCAGCAGTCAAGGAATGAACATCCTGAGGGACTCTGACTAATACGTCCCTGCAACAGTCCTTGGAAGATACATTGACTTCAACTACTTCAACATTAAACACAAAAGACAACTGAAAAATTGTTATAATTTTCACATCCTGCATTTGGAAGCAACATTATCTGTAGGTGAAGAAGCAAAGAAAACATAGAATACCTGTTTTCTTGGATAAACCATTAATGCTTCCCATGTTTTGTGTAGAAAGCTCCATAACATGAAGAAATAGTACATTGTATATAGTTCCTCCTTTTACAGGAGGCTGCACACTACAAAAGGCCGGAGATGCAAATCAGTTCCCTCGGTTTTGTGAAGATGGGTTTTTTTCTGCCAGGTTTTGAGAGTTTTAGTTTCATCTGGGGTAGGTTTGCTTTTCTGTTTTTCTAAGTGGAAATTCTCATCCATCTTTGAACAGTTCTTGAACACAGTTTCACTGAGGTCTGAAGGGAAAACTGAGCCTTAGCTGTAGGTTTTCTTCTGCCTTAAGGACTAAGGCAGCTTTGATGGAAAGTACCAAAAGAAAATGTTGCTGGCTGCTTTTCTGAATCTAGCTGAAGAGTACTATAAGAGAAGCAGGAGTCCTACATCCTTCTCCAGGGGAACCTAGAAAGGCACTGCTAACTGAAGAAGAGGCAGCAAAGACATGCTGTAAAACAAGGGATTAAACCTTCTACTGAAATTTAAGTCCTAGTATCAGTAGCTTGCTTTCTGTGTAGTGAAAAAAAAAACCCAACAACCCAAACAAAGGAAAAAACCCAAACTTTTTCAGAGATCTGCAGGATTTATTACCAGTTAATAGAATTGAATGCTGAGTCATAAGAACCAGACACTGTAAGTGTTCTGGTTTGCTATCAAGGAACAAAAAAAAGAATGGGGTAACCAGGCTCACTTATGTCCCTCAGTAGAATGGGTGCAAGAACACAGTCAAAATGGTTTGATCTGTGGCATAAACACAAATCTATTCAGCAGGTTTGCCTTTATTTTTTTCATTTGTAACAATAAAAACATAAGAGGCCAGAACAATTTTGTCAAAAAAATCATGCCAAGTCTTTGTAAATGGTACAGCCAAATCCAAAGCACACAAAGGAGGGCAATGAGGATGGTGAAGGGCCTCGAGGGGAAGCTGTATGAGGAGCAGCCGAGGACACTTGGTCTCTTCTCCTCTGGAGAAGAGGAGGCTGAGGGGAGACCTCACCACATTTTACAGCTTCCTCTTGAGGGGAAGAGGAGGGACAGGCATTGATCTCTGTTCTGTGGGGAACAGGGACAGGACCCAAGGGAATGGCCTGGAGCTGTGCCAGGGGAGGTTTAGGTTGGATATTAGGAACAGGTTCTTTCCCCAGAGGGTGGCTGGGCGCTGGAACAGGCTCCCCAGGGCAGTGGTCACAGCAGCAAGGCTGACACAGCTCAAGAAGTGTTTGGATGATACTCTCAGGTACATGGTGTGACTCTTGGGGATGGTCCTGTGCAGGACCAGGAACTGGACTCGATGATCCTTGTGGGTCCCTTCCAACTTGGCATATTCTGTGATTCTGTGAAATTGCATCATCTGGCTGCTTGTGTTCAAACCCACAAAATATCCCAAATAAAGAGCACCTACATGTACACGTCACACATTTCACATTGCTGATAGAATCAGCTCGTGAACCTGAGAAAGGTATGAGACGCTACAAAACACAGGTGCAAGAGAGTGAAGAACAAGGTTACAAGTTACTTGAAGAAACACACTGCTCTCTTGCCAACTTCCAACTGGAAAAAAACTATGATAAGAATCTTCTAAGCACAATATAGGAGGTACCATTATAAAATCTCCTTTCTCCATTCTTCCCCTTTTTTAAACTCAAAAATGCTTAATACTGCCTTCATTCCTCTTATCCTAAGCTGACCTCAGCATGAGCACAATTAGGCCCACATCATCAAGACTTTCCAATTTCATTGACAAAACAATGTTTCAGACCGAGGATATACAAATTTAAATCTTAGAGAGTAAGAGCTATTCTAAACAGGCATTTAAGGTCAGCATTTTGCAGCCTCACAGGACCACAAGTGTTCCCTTAGTAAAGCAGAAATACAGTTTTTAATCTTCTAGTCACTTGCATTGGAAACCTTTCAAATATCTATATTTAAGGTGAGCAAAACCTCTAATAGCCAATATTGCTATTTCTTTTTTTGTGCTTCATGAATGACAGGGCACTCATATATAGCCACTGATTCTTTGGGAAGAAAGATGCAAGGAAAATATTAATAATTTTCCAGTTGAAGACACTTGTAAAATAACCTGCCCAATTCAGTTATGAGCAATACAGCTAGAAAAGATGACAGAACTTAACTCTTTCTCATCTTCATAGAAAGCAAAAGAACAGGGTGAAATTAGGTAATTACAAGAAAAACACACAAAAAGTCTGGAAAACATTACAATCTGGCTAAGGAGAGAAATGTAATAATGTACATTACAACACCAGGGAAGAATATGGTTAAATGTTTGGAAATGATCACTATTAGTGCACCAATCCTGTCTGCAGGAGTGACAATTAAGCAGCATCAGCGAACAAGACCACTGCAGTGGCACAGCCGAAAACGGACAACTGCTATTACACTGTTTGCAGCACAAAGCTCTATTCCAGGTCTGCTTTGGAAGGAGGATTCCAAGGTGCACACATTCCCACACTCTCCTAATTCTTGCCAAGTATGTACTTCTACAGCTAATAATAGGAAACACTAGGAGACATTTTTTTTTCCAAGACGACTCTTTTTTTTTATCCTGCTTTGCAAAAACTTGCATAGAACAGGTATCAAACTGTTTTTCAAAGATAGTTTTGAAACAGAAACAAAAAGAAAGCTTGATTTGTAATACCCCAAGAAGTCACATAAAGTAAGATTAGTTGGTTTGATAACTACAAGGTCGTTAGAATATGTTTAAAACATAAAACGGAGAGAACAAGACGACTGCTCTGGGTTTTTGGTTTGGTTGGGGTTTTTTTAATTCATTTGATTAAGAAGAATTAAAAAATATTCATACATTTTTCTTAACATTGTCAGAGATATTTCCGAACTAATGCCTTAATTTTCATATGACTACGTTACAGAATAATTTCAGGATGTTTTAGATGGGGAGGCCTGTAGCTGATTTGCTTCAAGACTTACCTTACTAATGACCTAAAGACAGAGGCTTCTCTGAGGCACATTTTCTGTGACTAAGATTATTCCAAGAGACCAAATTGAGGAGAAGGAGATTAAATACTTTTTCCAAAAAAGTGACAATTAAAAGCTGAAAAAAGGATTATTTTTCTTTTTACTTCCATTGAAAAGCAAGTGCACAGGAGGTCAAACACTGCTAGCTATGGGTTTCTTTTGTGCCTCATTTGTGGAAATTAGTTACGACCATCCCTAATACAAGAACAAGATGAAAAGGTAATCATGAGCAGCTTAGAAGGAAGACAGTATTACCACAATTAAAGCTTTCAACAGTTGTTGAAGAAAAACCTGGTCCATGAGACAAGATTCATGGTTAACTACAGCTATGAAGATTTACAGTTCTTCACAGAATAAGCTGAAAAAGTACACAGGGTGCATTTAGCCATCATGATTGAGATTAAAAGCACCATCAGTGCAATCCTACCCTCTCTCTCAAACTAACAGTGCTCATGGAGAGTCTTCTCTAGCTTCCAGGGAAATGGTCATCTGTTCATACTACATAATCCAGTGGAGCTGAAAATGCTGGTGTCTCTTTTTTTTTTATTGGGCAGAATACTAGCAGAGCATTAGCAGAGCAAACAGCATCATTTTCTTCCAAAATGGAAAGCTTTAAAGCATCTCCTATTTCCCCTCACATGACAAGGTTTCATAAAAGAGAGATTTTCTTCTTCGAGAGCAAGAAGCTCCTGCATGGATGCCCAAGGCCCTAGTGGAGACTGAACAAGCCTAAAGGAAAACAGCATGAGGAAGACAGTCCTCCAAATACTCCGTTTTTTTTTCCTTTTGAGCCATACAGTATCATAAAAAATGAAAGAGAAGAGGCTTTCTGATTTAGAATATGATCATCTGAATAAAAATCCTAATTCTGTAAGATGAAAATGGACAAAACGAGTATTTCAGAGGCTTGTATCACCAATGACCTTTACTCAAACTCTGCCTTTTCAGAGTAGAAATGACTCCTCCTCCTGAAAAACAGATTCACCACAGCCTTGCCAACCTTCCAGATATTTTTTGTCAATGGAGACTGTTTCTGCTATTGCACTAAAGGAGAAAAGTGCAATTCAGAAGGGAGGCCTCTAGTGGCACCAAAAATTATTTGTTGAACAACACATTAAGTGTGCTTACAATTCATAAGTCAGACTAGAAAAGTTTTTAAAAGGTGGGAGCTTTGTTTCTTGATTGTTTGGGTTTTGTTCTTTTGTTTAACAACAACAACAACAATAACAACAAAATCCCTTACCTCTGGTTCAGATTTTCCCTCTGACTTTGCTTGGCCCACTGGTGTGACTGCTTTAGCTTTCACTTCAGGCCTTCCCTGGGAGTTTCCACCACCGACAGACTTGTTGGCAGACACGGTGCTGGTGATGGGTTTGACCTGAGCAGCTGGGGTGGAGTTTCGCCTGTTGTTGCTCATTTCCATCGCATGGGACGGTGCTATGGGCAACTCGCGCAAGTTGCTGTTCCTTGGGGCACTTGACTGTAGCTGCTGATTTGAGCGCTTGACAATATTCTGTGACGGTGTACTCTGAAAAGCAGGAAGGAAAAAAAATTGCAGACTTCCACTACAAACCAGGCTAAAGTGTTTTTAGCTTCACATTTTCCTGATTTAGTAAAGTTTGGGGAAACAAGCTGTTTGAAGAGGCACAATATTTTCAATGTTACAAGAAAAATTATAGAAATGAGAACATTTTAATAACCTTTTTTCTAATTAAAAGCAAAACTTAATCTCACTTTTTAAACACCATTCTCAGAAATTGGCTTCACTATGTGACTTACTTTCCTAATCAAAGCAATTATTCTGAACTACAGTCACATTGTCTTGAGCACTGCTACAGACTGTTGTGCTACCACAACCTACCAAGCAACAGAATATGCTGTACAGGAGCAAACTCACAAGACATGAGTGGCACTATCTGAACCAGAAAGCTGATTAGCAGTAGTACAGAGAGGCCTTCAACTTGAAAGACAGTGTCAGAGAACTGGGCTTGCATACAGTCACAGGCTACCAGCAGTTGTAAAGTCTTATTAAGCAAACCTATCCTTCAAAAGCCCTATATTGCTACTTCTTGGGTAACTGTAACATCTCCTATTGCACCCAGGTGAAGAAGAACACTAAAGACTGGAAGAGAAAAGAAAAAGGGGAAGATACATGTTGTATTTTCCAAAGTAGATTATAAAATGACCAAGACAGAAAATAAGCAAGAAATTATGAAAGAAGGAAAGGGAATAAATGTGACTGAAAAACCACGCTAGTGAGTTCTGAAACTTGTGCTTACATGCCTGCTACTCATGCAGAACTATGCAAGGCAACACTGGTGTACATGGTACTTACATGCCTTGGCTTCATTGGACCCTGTCGTGGCTGACACTGCATCCTGTTGTTATTTGGCTGCTGCTGCGTGGCCTGTATGTGAGGCCTGAACTGGGGCTGGTTCATGGGCATCAAGGGCTGTGGAGGCCCTTGGAGATGGTGATGGTGTTGCTGCTGCTGCTGCTGGTGATGGTGTTGCTGTTGCTGCTGGTGATGGTGCTGCTGAGGCTGAGGTTGTGGCTGAGGCTGTAACGGAGGATGCATGGGACCCTTCACATGAAGAAAAAGATTATTTTAGTTTCAAGGTAATAAACTCTTGAAGAAAAGTAGCTCCAGCCTAACGAATCCTTAAAACATCTGTAAGCAGCTATGAACCAGGTTAAACCAAAATTATACAGAGTGAAAAGCAGACTAGCAGAAGCAGTGCAAGGCTGTTCTACACTTAAACCTCTGTAACCCAACACCTGAAGTGGAAACAGACAAATGCAAGGGCTCCCGCCCTCTGCGCCCTTTTCTAATGACTTTTAAACTGGCTTTTTGTTTGTTTGGAGGTTTATTATTTCCCCCCCCTCCCCCAGCATCAGCCGAGTTGAGGGTTTCCCCGCGTTCAGAACACAGACACCATGAAAGGATCCCGCACAAAACATCTCCCCGCAGCCCCGCACGCAGAGGGCGGTGCCGGCAGAGGGCGCTGCCGCCCCGCGCTGCCCGGGCCGGGATCTCGGGATACGGGATCTTGGGATGCGGCAGCGCGGAGCAGATCCACCGCCTTCCAGGCACGGCAACAACAGCGCCACAGGTCCATCCACCTCCCACCTGCACGCCCGAGTCCCTCGGTTTGGTTCCGTGACTCCCCTGAGCCCGTACCTGCATGCTGGGCTGCGTGTGCGGGGAGAGGAAGGGCTGTCCCGGCGCCTGCAGGAACTGCTGCCGCGGGGGGATGAAGGGCCGCGGGTTGGCCGAGCCCGGCTGGTTGAAGTGGAGGATCCCCACCGGCCCCTGGGGCTGCATGTTGGGCCGCACGGGCCGCTCCCTGGGATACACGGGCTGCTGTCCCTGCTGGCTGAAGGCCGGCCCGGGCTGGCTGAACGGCATCGGGCTCTGCGCAGGGACCGGGTGGGCGCTGTTCAGGAGCGGAGGAGGGGGTGGCGGTGGGGGGCTCCGCTGCTCAAACAAGGGATGACCCGGGAACCTTGGATCTGCGGGAATCAGATAAGCGATTAAATTACAATACACATTTTGGAAACGTAGAGCTCTATTTTATAGTTTTGTAAAAGTAACCTAAAATTCGCAGAATGCAAAGCTGTATGGGATGTTTTCATTTTAAGAGCTACCCTCAAGGTTATGTTTCTCTTGCTCCTGCCAGTTGTGTATAAAAGGAATTGATCCTTGCAAGACCAGCACAACTGGTACTTTGCTGGAATCAGCAATACCTTTTTGAAATTCTACTATAATAAAATCAATGAAGGATTATAGTTAAACAACACAAGAATTCATGAAACATTGATACCATGTGCTGACCAGATATCTAGCAATTTTTTACATGTTGTATGTGTGTAAAATGTCTGTATACATATACACTGTAAATGTATACATTATATGTCTGTAAACATATACATTAAATATATACACAAAACATATATATGGTATAAACATGCACTTAACTATTTTTTCTCTGGGCTGTATAATTCTAGCTAACCTTGACAAATTTCTTACACTGCACACACAGTCCAGGCAGTTTAAAAAGAGTTACTAGTGTAAACTCAAGTGTATGGAGAGTATTTTTTACCTGAGATATAACAAAGTGCAACATTTTTAATGCAATAATCACTTAGATATTATTTTTTTCGTATCTGTATAAATAACCAGTCACAGCAGTTACAGATGAGAACATACAACTACATTAAAAAAAGTTTAAAGATACCAGACAACCAGAACTTTTGGTATGTACCAGTCTGGCTACATCAAACAGGATCTTCCAGCCTTCAGGTTCTTCCAAACTCTTCAAGGTGTGAGATATACACTCCCACTGCAGAGTCACTTTACAAAAACTGGATTTGGGGATTTTGTTTCTTAATGGGAATGAAAATGCTTACCTGCTATGAAGAAAGGATCTCTATCCTGAGGAGGTGGAGGAGGGAGTGGTGGTGGTGGCGGTGGTGGCCCTCTCCACTGGTCCTGGATTGGCAGCCTTGGGGCTTGGGAGAAATTAGTAGGAACTGGTCCGGGCGTATGCTGCTGGAAGTCCGGAGGGCCCTATTTAATAAGGCAGAATCAAAATTAAGACTACCATCCAGAAATTTATGTACTGTCTACTATAACTTTTTTCCTCTTAAAAATACAATTGCTTTATGAATTATCTCCTATTACGTGTACAAATCGACAGCCCTTGCCGAGTCATTCCTTCACAGTGGAAGATATATTAAACTTGAGTACAGTATCTTGAAATGAATTCACAATGTTTTAATAATCACTAGCACCACAGGAATACCATTTCTTCTCAAGCTTATTGAAATCCATGCAATTATTGACCTTCTTTCCCATTAATCCAAAAAAATCTGAGTGTCTACTTTAGAAGACATTCCTGACATTTATCTTCTTAAACCGTACCATTCTTCGTCATCAGTTTAGTACAATGTAACCTACAGAAAGTGAAGCAGTTTTATTTATAAAAAAAAGGGGGGGAGAGGACAATTTGCAGCATTCAGAAAATTAAAGAAATCATCTTTCTAAAGGGAGTAAGAGTGTAACATTTCTGTCTACTGACAGCTTAGCATCTGAAGCATTATAAGAAAGAGTACAAAATTTTATTTCCTCCAGTAAGATACAGGGGCTTTTTCTCCTCCCCTCCCCCTTTTTTTTTAATGTAAAGTGAATGCATATTGCAGGAAGAAGGATGTTAATCCAAAAGCAGAACTTTGAAGAAGACACATTTATTGAGTAATCCACACTATCATTTTTTACTTTTATATCAAACACATTGGCAACCCCTGATATACAGAATAATCTGCTTCATTCTTAAGCATTTCCTTATTATGTGAGTAAATCAAGTAAGTCATGAAAATAATCTACGAACATTCTTGTTTTCCTCTTTATAAGGACTCTGGAATCAGTGGTGGTATCTGTTCTGTCTATATGTGACACTCACCTTGAAGCTTAAAATTTGCCATTGCTGGAGACAAGCTTTTCAAAACAGATTTCAGACCAAAAGCTCCCTGATAGACTGAAGTATGATCATCAGCAAAGGGTCAAACAACTAAGTTGCTGTGGCTTATCATTTATCTGCTGAGCTGCCCTCACCAAGTCAGTCTTCCTCTATCCTATTTGTACTGCACAAACACTGACATTTTAGGAAAAGAATTTCTCACACTGCAAAAATGGGTATTTGACCTGGAAACTGAAGTCTATTCACTAAGTAGCACAAGACAAAGCTGCTTCACACCCTTCTACCAGCACAATACAATTGGGATTGGCCAGGTCAAAATATCTAGATGGGAGGCACTGAGGATCAGAGGTGTTATTAAATCTGTGGCCTTCCTGAAACCACCTAAATGGGGTTATGTGAGATACTAAGACCTCTTATTTGGAAGCAAGACTGCGACTACTTATTTTATGTCATTATACAGCTATCAACTGTAAATACTTTATCATTCCTAGAGATTAAAGGGCCTATATCCCCTTGCCAGTGTCACTGTGGGTATTTCATTTAGTGGAAAGACATTATATTACACTCAAGCATGACAGTCCTCATAACATACACACTGTTTGTAGGAGGAGCTGCTACACTTCCGCAAGTGAACAGTTACAACACACAATATTCTTGCCACCTTGGAACTGACTAATGCCTTTGAACTTCACAGGCTGTCTGCAAAGAGCAGTAGTTGGAGGAAGATGGAGCTATTTGGGATGAAAAACCTGACATTTATTTGTCCCATAAAAATCTGTTCAGGTTTAGCTGAACAAGGATGTTCAACTGCGTTGCCCTTCCCCTGTGTTGAGCACGACAGCACTGGCTGCCTGCCAAAAGAGCAACTGAACACAAACCTTGAAGATCCTGACCCTTTGCTCCCAAAAACACACCTATAGCACCACCACACGTAGGAGCTGCCAGAGGTACTTTCAAACAAAGATTAAATGCATTCCCTCACCTCAGAAGCCTCGGTGATAAAAGGCTATTTCTCAAAGTACTGCTCTTACAGCCCTTCCCCATGTTGCACATCCTTGAGGGATGCACCCAGCAAACCAACTGATATTCAGCTATTTAGTTATTAGTTTATCACTGGATAATGCCCAAGGTCATTGCAACAGTAGCATGGGAGAACCCGGTTCATCAGGGCAGTTTCACACAAGACGGTTTCTATCTTGCATCTTATTTACAGCACGTAACCACATGCACATGTCGCAGCCGGGGAGAGAACACGGTCTTGACACACAACCTGCTTTTTCTTATTTTCAGGGTGCTTCACTTGGAAGCTCTCAGATTCTTCATATTTTTCCCCAGACATAATACATGCCTACATATACCTTACGCATTTATAAAATAGCCAGTGAAAAACAAATTATGTGGAAACCTACTGAAACCCGGGCTAATAAATCCTACGTATCGCATATCTGCCACCCGAGCTGAAGCACTGGCAGCAGCAATGATCTGGCTGGGCTTGGTTCCAAGCACCAAATGGCTCTGCAGTGATCACAGTCTCCTCTACCTGCTTCTGCCCCAGTCCAATCTCTCCCCTCACTGTCAAACTTCAGTTTTAGTGTGAGGCTCAAAGGTAACAGGTTCAGGCTACAAAACAAGCAGGGATCTTGGCTTCTATGACCACATTTGTAACCCGCTCTCAAGCATCTTCCCCAATATTAATTCTTTGCCCAATCTGCCATTTTGTTCTCCTGATCTTGCTTGCTCTTCAGATACCTTCTCTCATCCCCATCATGTCTTTCCCTCTGTCCACTGGTTCCTAATCCCAGCACAGACTCCCAGCTTCCAAGCTGGTGGTCTTGTGCTGTGGCAGCTGGTCAGGAGCTCCTATTTGCCCCACACAGACCTGGCTTCCTTCCTGTACTCTCACTCCAGGCCATTTCCCCTCTTTTTCCTAGCAGGGAAACAGAAGCCAGTGAGAATAGGCTGAAAAAGATCCTCTACTTGTACTTTAAATAAACAATTCTCTGTATGAGCTTTCCCTCTCCTGCCAACCTCGTTATTAAAATCAGATCTACCTCCTGCCAAGGCAGCCCTGAATTGCAAATGCATGGAAAGTCCTGTTGAATTTCACACAGCTCTTACATACTGAAACATCCTCAGTGCAGCCAAACTCAGTTTTCTTCCTTGAGAACTGAGCAATAATAAAACATTTCTAAATTAACTCATTTGGGCATAACAATATTTTTCCACAGTTTCAATCTTGGAATAAAAGTATTTGGAAAATTTCAACCAAAAGGATTCAAAATGTGGACAGCAACTAGCAGAGGATCTTGATTTAGGCCATAGAAGTCTGTCAGTATTACACACACTGAGAGCAGCTTTATATTTCCCATCATAAGGAAACTTTAAACCTTTATGAAATAAGATTTGGGTAAGTTTTATAACTGAGTAATACGAGGTTATTTTAGATATAAGAAAGCTCACATTTTTAAAAAAATGATGTTACAAAAAGTTACACAACCCAGAAACCAGCAAGATATTTTACTGTTAAAAATACAAGCAATGGTAGTTTCAGGCTCGCTATGATCTTCAGCATCAGAGGTGTCCATTCAGCTTAAGAAGCAAACATTTGCTGTTCTCTAAACACTTTCAGTGATTTTAAAACAAAGTAACAAAGGTTATCCAAAAGGTGGTGTCAAAAAATCCCAACAAATGCTCACTAAAATACGCTGAGAATTTTTTTTCTCTTTAGTTTTACTAGCTGTGTATTTCATACAAGTACATCCCACAACATACATTTGGGCCAAAATAACTCCAAAACAGTCCAACAAAGAGCAAGAAGAAAATATCTGAAGCTTGGAACTCTTCCTACTTGTCTTTTTTCCATCTCTAGCAGTTAAGAATTCTGGAGGGTTTTTCCACTTACTTTTTTTTTTTTTAAAGTAAGATTAGTAAGTCCCTCACTGTGAGGATCCATTAGTGCCAAAACCACGACCCTTCCCTTTCAGGGCACTTAGTTTACACACAGGGTTGGGATTTTTGAAACCTACAAGTTTCAAAACTGGCAGAACTCCAGAAGTATGGCTGACATAAATCACACCACAGGAAAGCTGCAAGATACACAGACACTGAGTATTGCTAACAAATACCTACTTATTCAGTTGCTGAGCAGTTTCTAACTTCGTGTATATGACATTTCGAAGAACTACTAAAATATGACTGATCACATTTCTTGGCTGACAACCAAAGGCCAATCATGCAAAATTAATTGCAAAGACATTTGTTATTTGCTGAAAACGAATTACCAATATTTGCTTCTAAAAAAAAGAAAAATAAATTAGTTTGATTCTCTTCCTTCTTACAGCCATAAAAAAGACTGGCCTCCACTTTTTTCCTAAACAAGCTTTGCTTCTACTACACCTAAAGAGTGAAATAAAATTCTGCCCTAAATGACAGTAACATGGGCAGGCAGAAGGTTGTATTTTCAGATTTTACACTGCTGAGATTTTTCTTCTGAAAAAGCTTTCAGGATAATTCCAACAGAAATTCGATTGTGTGATTGATTCATTTCACACACTTCATGCGAAACTAACATTCAACTAGAGCTACTGCTTCCAGACACAAATGAACTTTTAAGAAAATATGTGAACTAGGATGAGTACTTTTCTGAGTGATGTTTGTCTATTTTTCTGAAATGCCATTACAGTTTTTTTCAATTTAATAGAAATATAATAATATTACAATTTCAACTTTTACTTATGCCAGATTCGAATTGTCCTAAAACCAGTACAAAGTAATCTAACAGTTCTCCATTACTAAAGCTTTTGAGGGTGTGCTTGTTTTTTTGGGTGGTTTTGTTTTGGTTTTTTGCTTAACAGTAGTTAAACTACAATTTTAGGAGTGGATTATTTTGCCATTAGTGTTAAACTCTACATTCAACAAGAATTTGTTGCTAATAACCCCCAAGCGCCCTCTGGTATTTGGTAAAAAAGACCATACAAAGTTATTTAACTTCAAAAATTAATGAAGAGCAGGTGCAAAAGCCAGGTTTCATAATGGTCTATTTTTGATAAAATAAGCATACTGTAACATAGTTGCATAATAAATCTTTATATGCACAGTAGTTGCTCCCATTTTTCATGGTTTTGCTATCCGGACAGTTTCAAATTACACCCAACTATTCAGTATACATATCAGCTAAGACTCCCTACAAAAAAATCATTTTAACTATTACTTCACCATCATTAAATCTTTTAGCAAACTTCCCTATTCAGTAAATCTCACAGTGGTGAAAATACCTATTTTTAAAGTAAACAGGTTTCAACCTAAAAAAAAGAAAATTGCAAATTCGTATGACCAGCCAAGGCTACAGGGTTCTACATTTCAGTCCAATATTGGGGCCCACTCTGACACTGGGGGAAAGAATAAAATATTTCTGTGCCTTTCCAGTGAGATCCCACAAGGCTGGTTCACATTCATACAGAAATGGTTGCAACAGCTGAGTTGCCAACTGTCCATATGAGAAAGGCCCAGCAGAGCACACATGGTAACTTTTTGGAGGAGTGTCCTCTCCTTCTCATCCTTACTGGATAATACACTATTATTAAGAGTGATTATTTAGCATCATTATCACACTGATTACTTAGAAATGCACCAAAGTGCAAGGAAAGGCTCCTCAAATGGAGTTTTTAGCTAGATTTAAAGCTAGTTGCACAAAGAACACAGAACCAGGAAACAGCAGATGTTTTGGTTGGTACATCTGAAGCGAATGTACCCCAACCTACACGTGCCCCTTCCCAAACTGCCACCAGCACAGCAGCACTTCCGAACCACCACCTGCAGACACTAATGGTAACGAGGAGCTCAAAGACCTGGGAGAGAAACTGCCATTCTGGAAAGCTGGAGGGCTCTGGAACAGCCCCTCAGCAAGGCTCTGTGGGCTGCAAAGGGATATAGTCTGACCATTCCTTCTTTTCTTCTCTGAAAACCAAAATGTGTGAATGCGTAAACACCAAAAGCAAGGTACTGATCATCAAGATTTTTCTAAAACTACCAAAGAAAGTAATTTTTGGTCTGTACCTTTTTCTGTTTTAAAGGAGTGCTCTGAGCTCTGTAATTTGATTTATCCTCATGCAATTTTACTTTAAAATTTTTAAAAAAGGTGGTATGTAATAATACAAGAACTGAGGTCTAGAAGGAAATTACATTGGAAATAAGAGTTCTGTGTGGATTTCTAAAGAGACCACAATCACAGACATTTTAGAAACACTTCAGAGGAGAAGGTAACAGCACACTGAAGTGCTACTGACAGCTATTTTGTCTAAATATTTAATTTTGTGAAGTTTACTCTTAAAAAGAAAAAAAGCATACTGACTCTTCCTCCCACACACCCCATCATTTACAGCAACTCAGACTGACATTTTTATACAATTCTGAATGACTGCATGTTGTGCAATTTCCTCTTTTACTAATTTCCATTATTCAATATAGCTAATGCACAACTTACACCTTATCAATCAGTTTTGGGAAAAAAAAAAAAGGCAATACAAACTTGTGTCTACAATTCATTAGAGTTGTGAATAGCTCATTGAACATGACTTTCACACACTCAGGCAATCCCACCTTCTGAAAGAACACGAGATAAGGTTACTTTAATCCTTCCAAAGAACTGCACTATTTTGCCTTCCTTTTATCCCTTTAAATATCCTTCCTAGTTAAGAAATTAACATTTTCTCTCATACAATTCTTACACAAATTGTACTTTTACTTTTCTGCATCTCTTGTTAATTACATGATGTTATCTCCAATAATCTATTCATGAAGCACAGATAACTTTGGTTACCAATAAAAGGGAAAACTTAGCATAAATTGCTTAGCACAAAGTTAATCTTATAAAGCAAGGAATAAAGAGGATCTAACAGCTATTATATGACTTATCAGCTTCTCTAAAAGGGTCACTACTTTTTTTCATGAGACTAATTAAATACCTTAACAATGTCATTGAAACTTCATGAATCTTTCAATAAAATACACCCTGCCTCTACAACATGTTTTCATTTATTAATCTCACTTAAAATGCAAAGAGCCAGGAGAACCCCATTGACAGTTAAGCAGGGCCACTCAGTTAATTCTTCTTATATGGTTTAAATGCAAAGAATAATGACCACTATAACCTATGACAATTAAAACTATAGCCATCTGTCACAAGATGTTAATCCTCTTATTTCAGCAGCTACTAGACTTTTTGAAAAGCTTTCCTAAAATGCCTACCTTCTGATGCAAGGAACTGACTTTTCATCCTCTTGTGTAGGAAACCCTGCTCATATATCTTGGATATGGTTCAAAAATTTTCAAGTAGAAATATATATCTATATATTCCACAAAGCATGGGTCCTCATGTTTAAGTTTCACAGATTTTTGTTTACTGGGCACAGCATACAGAAAGGGAATCACTCATAGAATTTTTTATTATAAAATTTATTTTGATATTTCTTCAAATACAGTTTAAATGACTCAGTAGTGTTCCTCTGATGTCTATGATAATCACATAAGTCCATTAAGGGGAACAGAAACCTAGCAAGCACCATGGATCTCCCAATGAATTTAGTATAAGATCACTTGATATAAAAATTCATGCCTTAAATTCATGCCAAACAAGGATGAAAATTAAAGTTCATATTGGCCATGAAAGTTAAGACAACAATTGTTATGTTACCCATATGTGAGTCTTTTCAAAGCTTCTGGAATACATTTCCTGAGGGGAAAATGCATGGAGATAGCCAAGTGCTGGTTCAAGTATGTGAACTGCACAGACCCTGGCATTACAGGCAGACTGAGTCTGAGAGAGCTGAACGTAATTTTTAATATTAAAATGTACCACCCAACTTGGACAAACTTCTCTTTGATACTACACAACTCCCCTAGACAAGAAAGAGTGTTGGGAGGTTTAGGCACAAGTCCAGATCATCTGTAAGAGAAATCACCAATGCCTCATTTTCACTGTTTAAGGTCTCAAAGCAGAATTCAGCAAACATGGAAAACCATTACAAGGAAGGAGAGAAAGGCATGGAATCTTCCTCTTCAGGAGGGGGGTGTAGAAGACTGTGTGATCATTTTTGTTTGGTGCCCTCTAACTTTTTAAGATTAAGGACAATACAAATAGGAATTGGAGTTAGAGCGTAAGGGACACTATTGCCATTTAGAATGATGACCTCTCCCTTCAAAGATGAGAATTTCATAATTGTTTTATTTAAAGACAATAAAATCCTTCGGCGTTTTTTTGGTTTGGTTTTTTTTTTGCTGAACGCTAACAGTTTTAGGGATCTGTAAAAAATTAGGGATCCAAAACCTCTGGGCCTCCTCTGCTCTCAGAACTAATGAGATAAAATTTAACAAAATTCATATATTTCCATTGGACTTAGAGATTTCTCCATGGAAATATTACCACAGTGTTTATTGACCTTGTATATCTTGGTGACCTGCAAATCACTGACAATTAGAAACAACTCTGTGGTTACAACTAAACTGGATCATGAATATTAAATTCAAGATTTCTACATTACACTCCAAGTTTGAAGGTGCAGTTATAATTAATTTAAAAACAATTGAGAATCTTAATGTGACTTGGGGATGATGCTTCTCCTTTCAACAGGAGATGCTCAAGTTGCTACAAAAAAAGTCAAGAAGTAGCCAGCTTTATAGAAGAACAAAAATTAGAACTGCTGCTAACCTGGACTTTCACCTGTATTAGCAAAGGACATTTCAGATCTGATTATTTAGTAGCCAAATTACCTGATTCACAATTTTTAATTGTGTAAGTAAATCTCATTTTTGAGGTGTTCTACACATCTCTGACCTTACAAACACATTGATGTGAAAATTTTACATACTCAGAGCTCCGTGGGTGTTTGCAGGTACTACTTACGTGTTCTGTAAGAAGGCCTGAACATTTTTTCCTTCTCGGGAAAAGAATCCTAGTCCCAACCTAGAACATTCCTCTCAATTAGTTTATTTTATTGTAAACAGTAATGACTTACTGTTTTATAATGAATTAAGTTTTTTTCCTTTCACATCCTAAAGAACTGGCAAAAAATGAAGGTGCAGAAGGTGAACAAATACCAGCTTATAGATTTACTTTTTTGTATTGTGACGACACAAATGTACTATATTCTCTTTTAAAAGGACGTTTTCTCAGCTCAGTAAAACAGCTAAAGACAACTATACTATCATCTATGACTCTCTAATATTATAGTAGATATATTTCAGTTCTCTATTCAGTGTTTAAGCACAAAATTACTCTTAGTGCATTGTACTCAGAAGGCAATTGTATATTTTAATTGGATTTCTTTACAAGTCTTGATTTCTTCAAAGTACCTCTTTAACAGTGCCTAATTAATGGCAAAATAGCATATGCATAATACCTTTTGCTCTTTGCCTTGATAAAATTTCTGCTTTGCTTACAATGCCTTAAAAACCTCAAATTTCATTCCTACCCATACATCAAAAAACAATGTACAATTTATATCTATATAAATAAAAATTTTTTCACTCTTGAGCACTGGCACAGGTTGTCAGCTTGTGGAGTGTCCATCCTTGGAGATACTCAAAAGCCACCCTGACATGGGCCTGGCTAAATGGTTCTATGTGGCCCTGCTTGAGCAGGGGGCTGGATCAGTTGACTTCCAGAGGTCCTAATCAACCTCAGCCACTCTGTGATTCTGTATTTAGTAGGTACTAAAGCTGAGCTTAAAGAAAATCCAGCATCATTAATAGAGAGGAAAAAAAAAAATCTACAACTCTGTTTTTAACTTGGCAGCGCTGAACAGCAATCACTTAGCAGAAAGGTGACAATAACTAAAAATTATAAATGCACAAGTCTTCTGCTCAATTTTAATATCTACAGAGCATGTGCACACTGGAGCTAGCATGACAAGTTAAAGGGTTACTGCATTTAGAAACCATCTATTCCTCTCTTATTTAATAGCTGTTACCATCATGTTTAGCTGCTGCTGCTCCTCCTGCAGATGGGAATTCATTGATATGATTAAATTTGATGGTATGATAATGTATGGTAATCGTGATTAATCAGAAGCCCACTAGCAAATGGAGGATGTTGGGTATTACGTCACCTGCATTTTAAACTGCATTCCCTCTATGCCAGCCTGACAATACTTGACAGCTGGAGGGATCTCATGCTGCATCTGCTTGCTACTACTTATAGATCTGATAAGAGAAAGTGCCCATCATTCCTTCACTATCTTAAGTGCTGTAATTATAGGGCTTTGCAGTCAAGTTGTGAAAACAGTACCTGTTAAAAACGAAAGCTTTTTGCTGGCTGCTGAACAAGCTCTGTCTCACATCTGCAAAGGCTATAATCTGAAAGAAATGTAATTTGATGCAGCAGTCTCATTCAAACATGATTTGCATGAAATGCTGTATAAAGCAGGATCCAAGAAATGTCAATCAACACCACCTGATACCATGTATCCTGTAAATGAAAACAAAATGCTTTCTCCACTACCTATGATCTGCCACTGCTACACAGCGATAGAGTGAAAATTTCATTTACTGTTACTCATTATAGTGAAGCCATGGCTAAAGCAGAATAATTGTGAGGAAGTAAGAGAATCATTTCACAAGTAGCAATTTTTATTTCCATTACCAGTTCGTCTCCTACATGTGTACTGTTGCAAGTGTATGAGTTACTAAGTATCACTCTAAAATGACTCTGTGCTCAGATGCAGGACTGTTTATAATTTGTCCTTACTGTGAGTAGTGCAGAATATGAGCCACCACCTTAATAACAGTTGCTAGAAAACCTTCACGTGTTTCAAATTCACTTATGGTTGAATTTGAAACAATCAATAAAAAATTTACTCCCTATTTGCATTTCCCACAACAAACAGCAAACGCTATTGCAAGGAGTTTTGTTTTCAAAAGCACTGCAAATTTCTGCCTCTACATCCTGCAAGAGGTGGCACAGCCACAGTCACAGACCCACAGTAATCCCATTAAACCAACCCAAGGTTGCTAAAATGGTGGTGTGGGCTGATCCATGTCAGTCCAAGGACCACCTAGGAAAAATAAGTAAACTGTTTTCTAATGTACTTTTTAGAATTAATTTGTAAAATAGTAATATATTCCTTTTTCAGTAGAAAAATTTCAAGCAAGTGGCCATGAAGGACAGCAACATCTGTTTTGAGCAATGACTGGTCACTTGTTTAAAAACCACTCACAGATTAAATCATGAAGTACTTAAAAACAGTGTCTGAATCACAAACAACACTCGAAAGCTCAGAATTCAAAATAGTTTCCAGAAATGGTGAAAAAACTAAATCAAAATAATCAACTGCCTTTCACAGCATCCATTTAAGACAACACCTCATGTCCTGGAGATCAAGTGGAAGCATTTCAATGAGAATATAAAAAAAGTTTACTAAGGTTTTTAAGGGGGAAAAAAAAATCATGCATTCTTCGAGATTAAAGATTATTTTAAAAAGGAGTGCTAAGTTCCAAAACCAAATCATATCAAAACACACTGGGAACCAAAAAGACACGTGATACAGGATATTCACAAGGGCCTGAGGACAAGTCACTGTAATAAAAGTCTTACAAATATTGAATAAAACATAATTCATGCAATACAATTCAGTATTTTCAGACTTGAATCCAACAGTTATGTGAAAGACACAAACCCAGTGCACTAACTAAGGTGTCCTCTTAAAAGAGAAAAGCTCTGGGCATTAAAAGCCACACAAATTAGTCACTAGACAGTCATGTCACTTCATCTTGTGCTTTGTGCCACTTCAGACCATTCCTGACTCCAGCTCTGAAACTCAAGTTGACCAAAGTTAATAAAATGTGTCTGTGGGATGGACATCTGCCTGGCTCACACCACACCCAGGGTGACAGGTTAAGGACAGTGCCTAAATCAGAATATATTCCAACTTCCTGAAAATTTTCCTGGCAAAAGGCATACAGCTGCATTAACAGACTCTGCTCTCTCTCCAGCAGTTTCAGAGGAGAATCCAGGTCACAGAGAGGGGAAATGGCCTCAGACACGAGGAATTCCTCTTTTCTGCCTTCAACAGGGTGAAGCACGTTATCCCCAACTTTCTAATCTCTCCAAATTCCTCAGTCCAACCTCAACTTTGGATGGTAGGGATACCTCACAATTTCTGGCTGAAGAACATTGACATCTCTCCTCTGCCACACTCTATCCCAAAGTGGGCATGACAACACTTCCACTTTTGTATGTCCTTAAAAAAATTGCATACATGTGCTACATAATATTATTGTGTTATTTATTAAGTTAAATAAATGGTGTTTGAAGCCACAAGCCTCTATAAACTTTTCTTCAGGCAAACACTGAAGTATTTCAGACCCAGAATGTGCTGGTGTGATCTGGACCATCAGCATAGCTCCTAGTTTCATACTCTATAATGATCTGGCCTCTATAATAATCAGTTAACAGCAGTCTTCATATAAAGCATTTAGAAATACCTCTTCCATTTTCTATTTAATTTCTTCTTCCTTTGTTCTACCCCATTTTCTTCACAGAGCACAGGAGTGGAAAGAGAAAATAGCCCACACAATAAACACTGGATGGAAGACAGGAACCACAATGGTCACTCTTGTGTGACAAAAAACCCACAGGCTCCATATATGCACCAGGGCATCCACAGGAATTAATAAATTGGTCAGATAACACATGAAAAGTTCAGAAGACACATACAACTAGCCTGTGAATAAAGACTCCTGTCACCTTACTCTAAATGGATCATTTCCCAAACTAGACTGTTATTTGTGAAATACCAACTGTGATGCTGAGAACTCGGGAAAAGGCATTTTAACCACTTTAAAGCAAAGGCAGATGACAAAAGCAAGACCTTCAGGAGGACTCTGCCAAAGAGGTCTGTTCTTTAAACAGTTTAAAGAAAAAAGGCAGTTGGCACTTGCACAGTTGCAGGTTAATTCAAACTACGCTTGAAGACTGGATTACTATGAACTACAGCCACCTGAAGAGTACTGTGCATTTCAGACAAGCAGAATTCACATCTTTAACTCCCAGTTACCACAAGTCCACCACATCTCTCAGCTGTGACACACCTCTGATCTATCATTCATTCAGTCCTTATCAGCAGCATATAGCTCTGAAATATCATTCACACTAAGTCACTTTGAATGCTTATAGAGTAAGAGACAGATAACTTCATTGATATCTTCAAGATTAGTGTAAATGTTAAAATAACTCTAAGCAGGGAACAGAGATTAATTTCCTTGCATCCTTTCTAGCACTTCCTCTTAAACATTTCATGGGTTAAGTTTTAAGAAAGGCATAATTGAACGATGAACTCTACACTGAAATATTAAAATTGAGATTCAAGGTTAAGGGAATTTAATCAGTTCCCACTCTAAGAAGGTTCAATCTTGATCAACACTACCCTGATGTAGTACTACATTATTTCCCATAATTTAGAACTCACACCATATGTTAACATGCTCATTACAACTTTGTTCAACCCTTCAATTACATCCTTCTGCAGAGGGTTGTAAGAATTAACCATTACATGGTTACAAGTCATTCCATCAGCCCTAAATTAGTAACACCTGGTTTCCAATAGATTTATGACTGACAATTGATTAGCTCTGATTGAAGCTCTTCCCATGCTGGGAGCACACACAGGCTCTCTGTGCTAAGAGGCTTCTCTCCTAGGTAAGAAGAGAACTCAGAGGCAAATTTTTCCTTCAGTCATGGCACTAGCCACTCCTGGTCTTTTCCTTGCCAAAACTTCATTACTTCCCATGTTTCCACCTCTGCCACATCCAATCAAAAGAAACCATGAAGTTTAAAGTGGAAAGCAGACTGCAAATATTTAATTCTAACCACACAGGTTTTTAGAAACAAAGTCATCAGAAAAATCAGTTGACTATTATCCTTTGATTATGCAATCCTGAAAACAAGAGCAAATTCAAGTTATTACATATCTAGAGATTCTTTATACAGTGAAGAAAAGGATGAATGAACTGTAGTTTGGAACAAGTCTTTGATCTTTTTCAAATGGCTTGTCAAAGTTGTCTAACCATTGCTGTATTGCTGTAAGTGAACATTTATACATAAACAAGTGAATTCTAATGGCACAAAGGCGTCTGACATGTAACAGAGCAAAAAAGGTAGTTCTGCAAGGTAAAACGTTAGTCAGAAAGTAAATTTGACTTCAGCTCAAGAGCTAACATACTACATTTAATAAAACAAACATGAGATATGTACACAGTGACACTTAATTCCTAATCCTAATATGACTGATAACCTATGCAAAATTTATAAAGTACTTCATAAGGGAAGTCCATTTTATACCCACTTTGTAACTCAGTGAGTCATGGAAAGATGAAGTAACTTTCTCAGGGTCATACAGCATGTTACCAGCTGAAGCAGAAAAAACCCAAACCAGTCAGGGCAACCACCAAATGACACTGCTGGATCCTCTCAGTTTAGACAGCCCTCCTCCTCCCCCTTATGAAAAATTTATTACAGTGACTCTTTTCTGGTGCACTGCTTATGTAAATAAAAAGGCAGCAAGCAGTGAAGTTTTTCCTGCAGGCTAAAGGAGCAAGAGTCCTTCCAAAAAATGTTTCATTTATTTTATTTCCTTCTAAAAACTGTTGCATACAGATTACCTAGGTCTGCAGTACTTCTTAACTTATGAAACCAAAAGTGAACAGAATTAAAATCTAATTTCACAGTCAATTTTGGAAAAAATTAATTTCCAATTTTTCTACACTGATGTAAACACACTTCAAAGATACCAGTTACAATGCCTTAACAGATATTCCTTATCCTCCAATTGCTTTAGCATCCCAAATTGTGTTTATTGGCAAATCAACTTCGTGGCAAAGAAAAACAAATGCAAGACACTTGTTTTCATAAAGAACAATTAAAATTGCTTTTAAAATGTAAATAAGGTCTCTACATAATACTAAAGGCTGTTGAAGAAAATTTCCTCTGAAAACCACAATACTTTAAATAGAAAAATAGCTCCAGAAATATTTTACTGGAGATAAAATGTAACAGGAATTGACTTAATGAAATTGCTGTTTTACTGCTTAACCTTGTAAGACTTCACAGAAGAAAAATGGCAATTCAAAAACTCAGTTTCTGTACAAAACATGTTCATCACAATTCCTCAGCTACATGTCCTGTATGAAAAGTATTCTGTACCAAAACCAACCAGGTCTGACACAGGGCAATCAAAAGTCACAGCAGGTTTATGAAATCTGCTTCTTTCAAACACATCTGATCTCTGTCCAGTAATTTACTGTGTGATACCACACAGATGTTCAGACATCTACTTTCCTCCTTCAACACTGCACTCATCAACAGAGGATAATTTTTATGTGTTTTATGTATTTGGGAAGCATAGTATACAGGTCTTTGTTTGAAAATATTTAAGGCAATATTGCAACCTAGGTTTTCTTTTGCTTATTTTGATACTTTTCAAACCATTTAAACTCGAAATCTGGGATAACAAAACTGAAATGATGAGAAAAGTTCTAGAAGCACGGACTCTTTCCATTCACAGAGCTAAAAAAAATATGAAGTGAAATTAGCCTAGTGAAGCAGCTAAGTGCCTTGTTCGTTTTCCAAGTTAGAAATGTAAGAGAAAGCAAGGTCATGCAATGCCAGTTCCATTTTTTATTTAAAAAGTGAGGGCATTGAAATGCCTGAAGTAATGATAAAAATGATTGCTGAGTTTTACAATAAATATATATTACTGCTTTTTAAGCTTAGGGATTATTTCAAATAGCCTTTTATTATATCAAATAAAATAAGGATTCTATTCATACAGAAAGAGTCAAGTAATAAAATGAAGCCCATATTCCTTAAGACAAGATGCATTCATGCCTCTCCCACTTGAGAGACTGGTTCAACAATTTTACAGTTAAACAGAATTAATTCTACTCTCAAAAATCCATTGACCTTAAGCTTTTAACAAACATTTTCAACTGCAGAGTGTATTGTCAATATTTACAAATCCTTAAAATTATATTTCACTAGAACAGCTTTTATTTGCTATATTAATATTTCCTTGCAAATGTATGCTTATCCATATCAGAGAAGAAGAAACAGCTGCTACTCACAGGAAATCTCTGGGGTCCTACAGCGGGTCTTGGTTGGGCGGGAACTGGCAGCAAGGGCACTGAAACAAGAAGCACCTTTTAACACCATTTGTTTTACCTAACAGTTGTTGTTATTTCCAAAAGCAGTTGCAATAAAAAGACATGATTAAAATCTGCTACTTTTACCCTCACATGTCACAGCTCCTACAATTAACTTTAAGCAGCCATTCCCTCCCCTGCAACATGCAACAGGGCAATTAGGATTCTCCTAGTTAATTTACATAATTTAGTTCTGCATTTTTCAGAATTAAATTGCTCCTTGTTG
Organism: Chiroxiphia lanceolata; assembly: GCF_009829145.1. Taxonomy (NCBI): domain Eukaryota; kingdom Metazoa; phylum Chordata; class Aves; order Passeriformes; family Pipridae; genus Chiroxiphia; species Chiroxiphia lanceolata. The sequence goes on from NC_045637.1 coordinate 147,732,038, forward strand.
CAGAAAGAAAAACTAGAATTGTTATTCAGCCAAAGACATGTCTTAGACAAAGCTGACAGAGAATTCCATGTTTCAGGTAGAAGGATACATGATTAATTTGCCTTCTCTACTTCATGCCACTCAACATTTCCTAGGTATCTCCCAGTCTCACCACAAAGCTACCAAAACAAGCAGGGACATGAGATACTAACTGGTATAAATCACTGCTCCTGAGGGTTACAGTGAGGCAGGCAGTTGCAATTAACAGCACACAAAAACTATTTAACCTGGCCTTGCCACCACAGTGCTTGTATGTAACTGATCACAGAACTGGAGATCTCAGATTAAAGACTGTTATTGAAAAAAGAGAAGAATTAGGAGACCCTTTTCTGAAAAATAGCTCCAAAACTAGTATTTCAGGAGGATTATAATGGATGACTTGCCCATACAACTTCATTTCAAACACCAGTCACAAAAAAGTATGTCCCAGAACATTCACTTAATGTTATGGCACAACACAAAAAGAGCTACAGCTGAATCACCCTGGGGACTGATCTGTATTTGAATCCCCAGTACAATGACAGATTTCCCATTTTCCAGTGCACTTTTTATTTCCTTTCTGAGTTGTCTAAGTGGTTAAAAACACCAATGTTCCCATGTTAAACAAAAAGCCTAGAAAAGTTAAATAAAGCACTTCAGACAGCACCGAATATGTTTGCTCATTTACTAAAATCTTTCAGTACATTTGTTCTTTCTTCAGTTTGTTTTTAGCACTTCTGAAAATGACAGGAAAACGTTTTCCACAGTGAAACACTGACTTGTAGACAGCTACTGTGTTACACTTTACAGTAAGAAAGATGCTAAGAAATGCAGCTAATTTGAGGGAGAAGTTGGGTGCATTTCCCAACACAGGAGTTTGCTAATATGCCTCAAAAGTTCATTTTTCCTTGGGAATTGAGGCACAAGAACTAATGCAGTCGAGGTTGTTTTTAATTCATGTTCATGTCTGGCTTCTATCCACTTTTGCTAAGTACTTGTGGTTTGCTGGGTCAGAGAGTGATGGGGTAAACTAATTGCAGCCATCTTTCAGCAGGGGAGGACTGTGTGCAAGCTTCATATCACGTTACACGAGAAAATGAGTTGAACGGTTTCATCTTGACTTCTAATGAACATCTGTCCATATCAAACAGCCATGGCCACCTGGAAAAAAACTGACAGGTTGCACCTGACAGACCTAGTCCTAAAACAGTTCAGGTATTACAGGTCAGGGAGGCACTGAGAAAAATAGCATACACTGGGAAATGTAGAGAAATGTCAACTGAACAGAGCACTTGAGCCTATTTCAGTATCCTGCCTCTGGCAGTAGCATATATAGAGAGATATATTTATATATTTTAAACAAATTAATTTATTACTCATGAAAGATAGTAGTTCAAACTTTGTGCCCTTTCAATCCTTGGACACTTGCTTCAGCAGCAAAGAAGTCTCAAATAAGGCCTCATTTTCTTGATGTCAAATATTCCATAGGTCTGAAAAGTATGTTTCAAAAATAATACACAGCATGTTGTAAGACACTATTTTAAGAAGATTAAATTGGCTCTTGCAGTATATATGCTATAGCTTCCAATGCTATACCTGAAACAACGAAGAAGCACTTCTCATGTTGATTACTTAGGAGAATTATAATGTGATTTATAATGTGATTTTTCCCAAGACACCAAACAGTTTTCAAAAGGTAAACAGCACCTTGAGCTGCCATAAACTGCCACAGTATCCTTGAAATAGATACTTGTGGTATAAACCTTTAAGGGGAAAACACACAATAGCTGTTATCACAGGTTGGATCAGTATTTCACAGTCCACCTATGTACAGCCCTCCAGCATTAGTAAATTGATCATACTCAAATCTGGAGATGCATTCAGTAAAAGTTGCTACTTACAACTCAAAAGTAGTTTATAGGATAGGACACAAAGAAAAGGGAAAACTCGTTATATGACAAGTAAGCAACTAAAAGACATGGGATTCAAATGCCACAGGAGGCACAACTGAGCACTAACTGCACAGTACCTGCAGAAGGTGTTTGCAGAAGCTCATGTTTTAGGGACTTGACAGACTGAGTCCTTAATCATTTATGAAGCTTCAAAGACTAAAAATAGTACAAATTCATTTGAAACAAAACTGACTTGAAAGTAACTATTTTTTTGAACCAAGATTCAAGGCTGGGCAGGGAGATGGTGGCCACAGTAAGAGATATGCCTTTGAAACATCAAAGGAATAAGCCAATGATAGGATTCTTCAAGAGTGCTTCTACTTCCTTTCAGGTTGAAGCAGCTGTCTACTAGAGCTGTTATATATGGTATTTTATTCACATGAAAATTTCATAACAATTTACAGGAGGTTTGAGTCTATTTTAGAAGATACTGATATACTCGATGCGCTTCGAGACTAACTCAAACCAAAAAGATGTTGAAAAAGTGTATTTCTATGATCTGCAGCTGGGAAAAGTGTCCCTGGAGCTGACAATTAGAAGTATGTTAGCTTAATCCTGCCATAAAATTAGAGAGCAAAAAATGCCAGTCTACACTAAAACATGACAGCACACCATTAAAATTACCAGAACCTAAATGTGCATATCATGCACTTCCAGACATGGCATTTTTAACTTCCAGGCATAATGCTCTCAAAAACAGAATCCCAATAAACTTTGCACCTATCTGACTGTATCCTCCAATGTGTAAAAACCTTCATGTATCTGGAAATATGTTCAGTCAAGAACAGGTAGGTCATCATCAAGAACATGAAGTCAATCTGATCTTTCATAGTTCCTGTTACCCTGAAATAAATGATGCTGTAAGTGAGACACATCCTTATGTTGTCAACCATCAGTCTCTGCCTACTGGGGCTTCAAGCAGATGGATTAAATGGAGGAACACTTTTTAAGAGGAAGTTTAGAATGGCATTACCTACACTGGAATTTCTATCTACCATTTGCCTGCAGTGACTGCTTAAAAGTTCATTTTAATATGCAAATACCATTGAAGATTTCAGAATTATCCTCATCTACCTGTAGAAGGCTCCTAATTTCAAACACACTTTCCTTAGGTGTGCAAATGTATACAAATGTATAACTGTACTGCTGCAGACTAAGAGACTAAGATGACCACTACTCTCAGTCACTGCAGAAGACTCAGCTTCCAATACACGCTCTCTAATCAAGAAGATTAAATTTCTACAGTGAAATGAGGATCTGCAAGTGAAGACTGAAAAAGAGACTATGTTCAAGAGACCTGCAACAGCCATGGTACCACAGACATAGTGGGAAGGCTGAGACACGCCTGAAGCTGCCCAGTAATGTAAAAAAAATTCTCAGATAAAAGAAAGAAAATACACAAGTATACTTCTGACATTAGTCAAAAGCACAAGTCCTCAACAGCCATTCCCAGCATTAGGAGGACACTTGCTCAGCTAGATACAGATTTGTTGACTGTTTCACAGGGAGAGAGAAGAACAGTCTAAAAGCAATTTTTGCTTCTCACAAAACAGTAACTTCTACTTTGGGAACGTTAGGAAAATGCACAGAAGGCATAAATCCAAGAGCAAAGGATCTTTTGGAGTGATTCCAGATAATCTGTCTTGATGCATAATTTTGTAGAAAGCACCACAGGGAAAAGCAAAATAAGCTCTACAACACAGCTACTACACAGCCATCTGTGAGAAGCCTAATAGATCCCCATATACTGGCAATATCCTACCCTGCCAAGTTCCTGCTTTTCATTGGTTAAATAAATGAAGCAAAGATAGCACTGGCTTGGAGTTCTGCTGATCTGAAGGAGGAAAAATATAGAAAACCTAATGGTAAATATGTATAAATATGTATATATCTAATATGTATATATTAGATTACTTTATCTAATCCCAACAAAATCACAAATTAGAGTTATGCAGGAGTCTTTTTTTATCCTCTTAGGGATTAAACACTTCCTAAATAAGAAGTAACGTTACCAGCTTTGCTGAAAGCTACCCTAAGAAGTGTAGCCCACAGAGTGTTTGTGTTAACTTACAGAAAAAAATGTACTTGCAGGCTGTGAATCAAATAATTACAAATGTGGCTCTGGAAGGAGAATTGAGGAATGTATCTTGTCAAGAAAGGACAGCAAACTGGTACCTTTCACAGAGCAATTAAAACACAAGTAGTGCCTCAGTACCCTCCCACTGAAATAGGTCATTCTGTGAATGCTTGGCTGAAGCTGGAATGAAGGGGGAAATTACAAACTGCAGTACTTACCTAGTTTTGAGAACTGACATTTATTATTTTTAAAAAGCACATTCTCTTTCCAGCTTCCATTTTTACTGCTCTTGACAGGCTTTACATTAGAGCAACAAACATAACAGCTGAAAAGGCTTTGCTATTTTAGTTGGCGACAGTCCAACAACATTATGGTCTTACTTCAGGCAAAACATTTGTTTCCAGCTTAAAGAAAACAACAGCAGCCTGAAGCACATTTCCATGCAGTGATAAACAAACAAACTGTTGCATCTCTGGCAAAGAATAAGATGAGTCACTCTTGCATGACTGGAAAGGTGCTCAGAAAGCTCACCTTGTACAGGCGTCACTACTGTCCCCTTGAAATGTGGATTTATGTGAATGTTCTTCGGTTGCTGAGGTGTCACTGGAGGTGGAGTCATCATGATTCGAGGTGTTTCTATCGGAGGGGGCATATGTAGCCCTGGAGGAGGAGAAGAATGATGCTGATGCTGTAAAGGAAGCAGAGATTGTAACTGTTGCTGCTGCTGCTGCTGTTGTTGCTGCTGCTGTTGCTGTTGTTGTTGTTGCTGTTGTTGCTGCTGGAACAGACTCATAACAGGTTGCTGGTGTGTTGGAATTAACCTCTGTGAATGAGTCTAAAGTCAGACAAAAGAACAAAGTCACCAGGCTTTAAAGTTAAAATATCCTGACATAAATGAGCACAAAACCAAGACACCTTTGGAGAACAATTAAGGCCAACTATGAAGAGAAAAACTTCTTTCCCTATATTAACTGGAACTGTTTAGAACTATCAGCATAGGAAAGCAAAGGAGCAATCGAAGACATTTATGTGAAGGAGAGAGCAGAGAGCAAGGAAGCACAGAGGGCATGCAGACAGACTCACTTATTTTAACAGTGAAACTGTCTAGTTTCATATGGTAGCATTCTGCATGTTACTGGAAACTGTCATCAACTGCAATAAGGTACATGTGAAGATCACTGGAAATCTGAGTCCAGGTATCAGAACAAATCCACTAACTTTTGTCTCACATACAGAAGAGCATGAGACAACAGACCTAGGACTAGCAAAAAAAGTCAAAATACAAATTAAACTAGATTCTTCAGTTATCAGTGCAGCCAACCTATCCATATTGCTTGAAGAAAAAACTACTTTAAAGATACCTTTCAAAGGTACCTTTCCTAGCACAGAAGGAAGTCTCTTGCTGCTCAACACTCATAAACAAATGGCCAAAATCAGTTCTAATAAAAAAAAAAAATGTTTCTTTTCAGAGACATTCTTCTGCCTCTGAACTCACTGACACCAGATACTAGTACTATCCAGTAACTTCCAAAGGGTAGTGAAGAAGAGTCCCAAAGAGGCAACCTTTTAGCAACAAAGATGTCACACATTTTTTTTAGCAGCCATATACATAAAGCAAACCAGCTACATACTATACACAAGAAGATACTGTGACAAGCATAAAATGTTTACAACATTTAAAATCAAAATAGCTAGCAAAGACTGCAGCAAACCAGAAAAGTAAATTATTCAACCTTCACTGTTTTAAAAGCATGAAACATTCTACTGCAGGGCTCTCAACCGCTGAGATAACACCGACTCCTGCCAGTGACCAGCACTTAGTTACTGCTGTTGGAAAAAATCACCTCTGTTTAATACAGACGACCTTGTCCTGCAAAGACATACACAGGCCTTGTTCTACAATCTCAGTTACCAGTACATTTTATGCAAGTGAACAAAAATAAGTGTGGGCTACCTCTTGATCCCACATTTGCTGGAGTTGTTGGGGTTTTTTTGGATGAAAAAAGTCTTTTAGATTGTGACACAAAGCACAGGGGGAAAAAAGCAGCAACAAAGTTTAACTTCATCTGAAATCCCAAATAATAATTTATCTGCTAGGGAAGTAATGATTGCCTTCCTAGGGTTTTATTTACCTCCATGGCTGACAGGCAAATAGATTTTTTTTTTATTATTTTTTTTAAGAAGTGTCACAAAAAACATTTCTTGGACAAAAACCAAGAAATATTTTACAGAATAATCTTTTAAAACTACATTACTATTACAGAACATGTTTCCATGTTGCAGGTAGAGGACTTCTCAGAGGAATTAAGTTATTCCTCCGTTCTCATGCAAATCAGCAGGTTAAGTCTGACTGTGTTGTAGGAGTCAAAATGCACTTTACATTTGGAAGCACATACTTCACAATCATCAAGTTACACAAAGCCATCCTGCCTAACAGAAAGCAAAAGGTCTACACTGGAACATATATTCCACCTTTGCAAAAATTCACGGTTTAGAACGCATTTCTCCATAACTTCCTGAAAGGACGTTCAAAGAACACTAAGGATTAAAAGGTACCATTGTTGATGGCTGGTTTGGCAGCAGTGCAGGCCTGTGATCCTTTATTCTTCCCCTATCATTATTGTCTCTCCTTTGTTCTCCCATTCCGTGGCACATAATGGAGCCTCCTCTTCGCCCTCCTCTCCTGGAGCCGTATCGTCCCTGTTTAAGCTGCCTTTCCCTCTCTTCAAACTCACGTAATGCTGCTTGGGCTTCTGCAGAAAGCTCTGTTAAGAGAGAAAGGGGGAAAAAATATTTTAGCTTTGCACTGAAAAGAAGGAAAATACAATGAAAAGAACACTGCTAGAACTATAGAAGAATCCCTGCACTATGACAAAATTTGCAGGCACTTTGATCTCCTTTAGGTGGCATGTTAACATTTCATTGAAGACATCTCTAAAAGGAAAAAGCACAGATACTAGTGTCTTTTGCACAGGCAAAAAGCAGCAGATAAATGAAACAAACATGAACAAAGAGGTTTGGTTGTTTTGTTTTTTAAGATGGTATTGAAGTTTGCCTTCTGCTGTAAGAGGTGGATGTGGCTCCTCTCAAAGTTTTATTGCCTTAAGCATCTCACTTATCTGCCAAAATGTCAGGTAGGACAATGAAACCTCCAGTAAACTTTACCGTAAAGGATCTGCTGAGTCTTACATATAAACAGATTTTATCCACTAAACTCTTCTGCACATTGGTCTGTTCCAAAGAAGCACTTTCTGATGGCTGAAGCGAGTTTCCAGTATGTAACTAATTACTATTTATTTTACTGTATGTGGTTTAAGACCCGGCTGTACTTCACAAGTGAGCACAAATTAAAATCTGTACTCAGCTCAAGACAAACACATGGCTACTGATAACATCCACCCAACTCACATCACAGGTAAACACCAGAGAACAGAGGGTACTCAACAAAGACTGACAAATTTCCTTGAAATCTTGGACAACGCTGACAGAATATTAAGAGAAAAAGTATTCAGTAACAGACCCAGGTAATGAAATTACTGAAAATGCAGAGAAAGTCTACAACAGACTTCAGGAAACACACCATGGTAGTATGAGCAGTGCCACTCACCAGGCCTGAATCACCTAAACAGGATAATAAACTTTACCTCAAACATGCAGTTGAGTCTTTTGCCATTTGCCAGTCAGATCCCCAGTTACCTCTGATATTGACTTCTCCCTCTAACAAGACAAAATTAAACTACACTAAAAGAAACAAACTCCTGACAAATAAAAACATATTTTGAATTAATATAATATATACTTGGCACTACTACACATAGTGGCTGCAATATTTGAATATCAGAATAAAAATAATTTGTATGTGGCAGCTGAGACAGTAGTGCTGCATCTCCACTAGATATACACCAAGAATATATAGCTAAGGCAATTAGAAAACTCTTACAGTTTCCTGCGAGTCTAAAAGCCAAAGCTACTTAAACCACCCTCTTAAACATCTTCATAAGTAATCTCCATTAGTCTTTGAAGTTGAGGATTGACAGAAGGGCAGAGAAGGGTGAGTGCTGTGCATTCCCACTGCGGCCGTTGTTCTTACTTGGCTACAAAAACTACCTGCATGACTGAGCTGCAAAGACTGTAAATTTGCATGTCCCAGTTTTCAGAAGTATTCAGCACCTCCACAAAGCAGTGGCTTTTTAAAGGAAAAGTTCAGAACTTGCTGATGGCCTGTAAGAACACAGCAAACATGACAGAATTCTAAAAGCTCAGGATCTGCCATAGAGTTTCCTATTTCATTTTTGTGTGTTGGTGATGAGACAAGTTTCTCTTTGTCCTTTCCTCTCCTCTCTGACACCACAATCAAATGGCATAAAGCCTTAGCAGATACTCTTATGAAACGCTACCTCTGCCCTCAAGGCACATGCCTCGAGACATCAGCAGAGCCCAAGACAATCAGGCTTTATCAGAAACATCTCACAACATGCTTTAGAAAGAAGCAAGGAACCACAGTCCCTCAAGTCTTAGTATGGTATTATATGTGCACACTATGGATTTCTGAGGAAAATTAAAACAAATGTACTCTTGTCTAAAGCAATCAAAAGCATCAGATGCAACTACAACAACCACCTTAGTCACCTTCGGTTGTCAGGGATAAAAAAGCCAGTTTGGTGGGAAAAACACGGCTCTAATTTCAAGCCTCCTTTCTCTCCACACCTGCAGCAAGTTCTGTTTCTTCAGAGGCCTAACAAGCATGAAAGAGCAAATGTGGGCTTTGACTGCTCTGCCAGAAAGATGGATCACTAGTTCCCATATACATAGGGGGGAAAATAGTGTCACTATGTTGCAAAGGAGTAACACCTTCCTTTAAATTCTGCAGGGCATACTGGATGTGCTGCTAGTTGGACAGTTGAGCTTTTTCCCCAGGAATAGGGCAGGCAGGACAATTTCTCTGCCATCTTCCATACTAGAACCCTGAACTCAGCAAGGTTGCAGTCTGGAAAACAAAGCTCAGTCACTTCCACAAGTACCTACCACTGATAGTCATGACAGATGATAAGAAGCAACTTCCTGTTATATAGAAGTCACATGTGAGGAAAGCAATTTTTAATGAACCTGGGAACAGAGCTAGACTTCCTAAAAGGCAACATTATGGCCAAGTCTCTCAGCCTCTAGAGCACATATTGAAGAACACTGAATAGAAACAACTTCAGAAGAAAGAATTGGCTGCTGTAAACAAAATTACTTCAGAGTACTGTGCTGATTAACCTTAGGGAAGGGATGACAGCATCCATACAAAGGTCTTCGATGTGCTTTTCACTCTCTTTAAAATGAATAAATTGTCTTCTTCTTCACTTTACACAAAATTTCTCAAAGTTTAAAGGTCATGTCCTTAAAGGCACAGTCCACGTGTTCAGTTTTTCAGCCAAGAAAGTGAACACATGTGTAACACCAACCTTGGAAAAAACATCCCAACCCAAATAAAAACCCTCAGGAATTCACTGCAGCAAACATCATTGCATTCATACCACATCTATGACCACAGAAGTACAATATAACCACTTGATTTTTTAAAAAAAGAGATTACATCAACATCAAACATACTTCCCTCACAGCATGCCATTAAGGCAACAGTGTCCTATAATTTCACTTAGACACAAAAGTGCAGGTTCAGAACCACAGAGACAGACTGCAAAAGTCAACACTCATGCCATGAACACCTCAAGTGCTGTATATAGATGTACAATCACCATACAGCAAAATATAGTCAGTTCAATTATTAGCTGGGCTGCATGTTGTATTTGAGAGCACTGTGCCACAAATACAGAGATCAAGGAGAGAAGATAACATGGAAGATGGTTTTGCACAGAGGAAGAAAAGAAAACAGTCCTTGTCTTCCCTGAGAGCAAGATCACATTGCTAACTAGAAATGAAGCGATGAGCAGAGGAAGAAGAGATTGGCTTTCCCTACAGGGCTTCTCCCCTGGCTAAAACCTTGTGTACAATGTGGTAAAAGCACCCTGGGCCCAGCTGGATGGTGCCAGGCTCCCTGCACAGGGTGTGCAGGCTGGGGCAGCTCTGGCTCCTGCCTGCACCAACCCTGAGCACACACCTCTGCAGCTACTTCTGCCTCACGCCGCTCCCCGAGAGCAACAGCACTGCAAACCCACAGATCTGAAAATCCCAGAATCCGTATTATCCTGGGTAATGCAGAGATTTTCAACACCAATCACATTCTCAAACAGCTATAAATATATATATTCATTTACATATATATGCAGCATGTTGCAACTTTTTTCTCTTTATCGCCCAGATCTGCAAACTGACTACACTCTGTGCTTCTGCAACAGGACAAGAGTGAAACCACTCAGTTTAATTTCCCAGTCATGCCTGAAATCTCAGCCACTAGTCGTCAGAGTGAACATAAGCCAACTAAGCAGGGCATAACAAAAAGTACTGCCATGTCCAATTAACCTTTGTTAGCACTTTGCAAATGGTTCTGAATAAGTGTAAGGGTTTGGTTTGATTTTTTCTTAAATTAGATACAGAGGGGATACTTTAGTTTGGTGATACCAAAGACATTTTTCCTCTTAACATTCCTTAACAGGTAACTACATCCAGAGAATAATGGCAATTTCCACTCTGGGAAGACTTCAACTACATGTACTGAAAGAAGTTACATATTTCTTATCAAAGGTGGCAAACTTGATATCACTAGAAATCAACTGCAAAGCTGTCCTACAGTACCTGTCCTCTGGACTTTGCAAAACCACTATTTACATTAGCTTGGATAAAGAAATGCTTAGGAAAGATCTCAGCTACATTCATGAGAACACTTTATATTTCTACATCTGTTTTACTGGCACACACTTAGTCTCATCTTGACTGTACAGTTCTCACACACACAGTTAATGCAGTGAATCAGCAATTATTTTTCTGGTGTCTCTAAGTGTCAAGATTAATTTCACTATCGCTGGTAATAAAATGGTTTCAAATGACATCTTTAATCAGTAAGTAAGAATGCACTCCTCCAATAGAGACAAGCTGTCACAAAAGGTCACCAAAATGTGACAGGATGGAAATTACGTTTGTAACTTCAACTGAAATGTTAATTCCTCTTTAAGTGTTTTCTGAACTATGTTCATATTTTAGAGTAAGGAGATGTAGGTCTGCAATGAAATTTCATTTTTAAACTACAGCATCTGTAAAAATTTGCTCTATAATCTCAAAAGGAAGTAGATACTTATATGCAAACAAGAATCTTTTGTGGTTTAACCTTCTACCACATGGTCAATCATCTGGTCTCTTTATCAACAAATTAACAAGAAAAGCTAGTATGAATAGAAACCATTTCACAACAGCAAGATTGTATTTTTTGCCAAATACTAGTTTCAGAAAAACCTCTTTATAGAATCATCCACCTTTGCTTCATCTCTTCCTTACATCTCAGTGCTATACCCCAAATCACTTAAAATTACATTTAAAAATAAGTCTAATTCAAGCCACTCTTCTTTTAACCTGTAGTGGAGCTTGACTGTTTTCTCCTCACTGGCTGGTATTTTTACATTAAACTGAAGAATAAATCCACAGATACACAAATGCCCATGCAATTGTCATTTACCTTGCAATTATGTGCAGAAATTTAGTTATTCTAGAGCGCTCTTGTTTTTGCAATACTCTGTTTTGTAAAGCCATCAACACCTTTTGTATAAATAAGATGTAGTCTGTACGTGGTATGTAAACACACGGTCTTATGGTTGTAAACACATTTGGAACTTACCTCAGCTAAAATACCCCTTGCCCCAATAGACCACTCTGTGCCTCTACAGCGTTCCCTTCAGTCTTACTCTAATCAGAATCAATTCCTGATTGTTAAAACAATGCTGAATAAAGGCCCTAATACATGCTTTGCCTGACATTGCAAGTAAAAGCAGCTATTTGCTAAATATGAACAACAGAGGAGAAATACCTTTGATTCAAAATCAAGCACTGACATCTCTCACAGCATGACACAGAATACCACTGTGAAGGTCTAGTTCAGCCTCCTCTGCAGCTGGTTCCTCACTGCTCATGAACAAGTCCTCTTAGCCACAACACCTCTTTACAGAATGAAGGCTTCTCAATTTTTGCAGGCATAGTAAAAGCCCAAATCCCTTGCATTCAGATTAAAGAATTAGTAGGTTATACAATCCAAGAGAAAAATGCTTAGAACTAGCATCCTTTGCAAAGCAAAGCTTTTAAGGTAAGAGGAAAATTTCATCAGGATGAGTTCTAGTACTCTAGTATCTGCTGTGGGAATGCAATTCCAAAATGTCCTGCTGTGCAAAGACATTGACTCATCTGTAAAGAAAGTAGAAGCACCCAGCTTCTAAGTTCAGGCTGCATGGCACCCTCTTAAAGGATTCTGGGTGAAGAATCCATCCCTACAGTCTGCCAAAACTTGAAAGTATCATAACACACATCTTCTCCCAGTTGTATCTGACAATTAGCCAACAGTACCTGACAATTTACCTTCATTACCAGTTCACCTCTCTTGCATATCTTGATTCTCTTCAAAAGATCAGGGCTTTTTTTCCATAGTTTGAATTGATATTTTGGTTCAGTAGCAAAACTATGAGAATGATACATCTTTTTGGAAGCAAAACTTAATTTCTGCCCATCTTCCTAATACCTTAATTTTAATTTTACTTATTATTTATTATTATTGCCACCACTCTAAGTCCAACATGAGGAGGTTATCCCCAATGGGGTGGGTACAATACCAGTACTATATACCTGAATACCCAGGGCACATGAAAGATCTTTAGTTAACTCTCAAAGCCATAAACCAAAGTGATTTTATCTATAGACTAAAACAGAGCAACTGCAAGAAAGCTCCAAATCTACTGATTTGAAGTAGCAATGGCAAATTCATTAGATACATTAAGCAGTGTTCCTAGAAACAAACACTCATGTTTTGTTACTCAAATAGGAAGAAATTATACCCTTTTAGACACTGCCTAAAGGATTAAGGGGCTTTAAGAGATCCAGATTGTTTCATGTTAGAAAAGCTGAATCCAGGAAAAAAAGGGTTTCCATGTTTTCTAACATACTCCCCAACAAGTTACATTTTCTCTAGGCCAATTCAAGAGTAGGAACACAACAGGTTCAGAGCATGCTTATATTCCTGGGGGAAACCAGCAAACGTGTAGGTATTTCACAACAGAACACAAGTAAGAAGATTTGTTTTATCAGCTGAAAATCACCCAAAGAAATTCCTTAAAATGTATTCCAGCACAATACGTAGCGAAGCACAGACCAGAGAGCTGCTGCTTGAAGACAGGAAAGCTTTTCAAGACACCAGTGAACAAATATAACAATGATTTTCAAAACATGATATGTTTAAACATTATTCTCAAGGAGACAGACACCACACGCACTACAAGACAGGACATACGGCTTTGGACAATTTGGATATAAGCCAGTCTAAGTTAGAAGGTGACTGTTCTACCTTTTGCCATTAAACTCTTTTAGAAAAGCCTTTGCAAGCCTGTCTTTTCCTTTCATTCGTTACAGCTCTGCGAAACAGTCCATTGCCACAAAAACCTCACCCAAAGTTTCTGGAATGTTTCTCCTTTCTCTTGTCACATCTGAGAGCCTAATTATTGTTCCTTCTTTCCGTTCCGTTTTGAAACGTAATCGTCCGGACTCTTCGTCATCATCCTCCTCTTCGTCAGATTCTTCTTTTGTTTCTTCTTGAAGTTCCAGAGATCCAATCGCTGCCTAAATCACAAAATACGGAGGACACGCAACGTGAAAAATCTATTTTCTCGTGATCAGTGTCAAAAGGCAAATCTTTAGTTAAAGGCCCCTTTGAACAAATTTTGCTGGCATCACACTTTGTGCTCATGCATAATTCAGTGAACATTTAAGAGCTTGGTGAATTTTTTTTTAACATAGAAATATATGAACTATAGAATACATTATAAAGTAAAATCTATTTAGAAAACACATTTTGCTGCAACATTTCAGGGAATTTTGAAATTCCAGTTAGAACCTCCATCCTGATTAGCAGCTACTTCTTCACATTTTAGCACTGAATTCACTAAGATACAAACCTGAGATACTGCCAGTTTCAAGTACTTTAAACAGTAAACCAATAGGGTCTTTTTTTTTTCTTCATTTTTTTAACAAACATCAGTAGCTTGTTGTTAAAAAAAACTAACAAACACCAACAAAAACCAGATAACCATGCATCTCAATCTTATTCCTCTAGGTATGCATAACTGTACTTGTAGTTACTTTTTCTATTCCTTGAATATTTCCTACTTTTAATTCAGCAACTGATGAAGAGAATGGAGAACAGCATTGAATAAAATTTGAAAATATTAAATTTGTATTCTGGAATGCTACTCCCTTTCCAGTTTTCTCTATAACAGAGAACATTTATTTAGATAATGTCCCAAATGAAAAGGGATCCCTCTCCTTCAAATTAATAGGGAAAAAAAAAATCCATTTCATTTCCCTGTGCCTGATGAAAATAATGTTTCAGAATGTTACACAAGTTATATTTGATGTCAGCAGCTGAAAATTAGAAGTGTTCTAATACAGCATGATTTTCCATAAAATTTTTCTGTTACTGTGTATTTGGTTATTTCTTGTACAAGCCCATTTACTCATTTCTTAGAATTAAAATGCATGTGTAAGCTCTATGCAAAGACTCCAAATACATTTTAACTTTTATGCTGCTTGAGGACCAACTACTAAATGAGCGAAATCTAACATGCAAAAAATGGTTTAAACTTCAAATTAACCAGATCAGTGCTGAAATTTATATGAAAAAAGCACAGCAAGTGTGACAGTCAGGCAGACACATATCAACTCACAAATCAAGAAAAAGAATTAATGGAATTAGTTGTGCAAGAGACTGCAAAATTCCTTATCCAGCAGCCCAATTTCATCCATAACCAAAAAAAAAAAAACATGTGAAGCAAGACCAGAAACAGGATGATCTGGCAAGACACTTTCTGCTCTAAAAGACAGCACACCTTATGAACTCCAGCTCAAAGCTACTATAACTCTGGTCTGGTGAATAAATGATCTGTGTACTTAATTCCTGGGCTTTAATGGACTCCTGATCCCAAGTTATTTTCATTTAATCATCCCCTTATCTCAACATGTTTTTTATCCATTCCCACATCCAAGCACTACACTTTCTGACCTCACAAAAATGCTTTAAGATATAGCTAAGGAAGCAGCCAAAGCCTTATACTTCACAAATGTATTTGTTTTTATGTAACAATTTTATTTAAAAAAAAAAAAAAAGCTAAAACCAGACAGAATAGCAGGCAAAAAGCCCCAAAACTTCAAGAGTGAAAGAGATATAAACCTCAAAAGCAAACCCAAATTGAGCACAATTGGTCTGATTAACATATCCATGTATAATCAAAACACCTCTGAGGACAGGCCGTTGAGACTCATGGAACAGAGGAGGGATGTTAGCAAGGAAAGAGATGCTAAGGTGGTTTAATAAAAACAAACAAGAGGGAAAGACAGGCTTAGCATTTTACTTTCAAAAGAGGGACTCTCAGAAGAGAAAGGAGTAGCAATATCTCTATTAAATCTATGGTTTTAAGTATCACAAACCCCATAATTCTACTGTATCAATGCTTGTTTTTAGAAACTTTCCTTTCAGGATCAGGATTTGGAAGTCAGAACTGGAGCAGCTCTTTTGCAAGACATTGATCTCACTACATTGAGCCTCCTGTTTTACTTTAAAGCATAAGCCCCAGATATCCACTCTCTGTGTCCATGTCCATTAAAAGCTCTATTGGAATTACAGTTTTTATTAACCAAAGACTGGTCTCAAGCATGTAATCTCATCTGTGAGTGCAAAACTTACTTGTGCAAGGCTCTATGTGTAGCTCAGACTTCAGAACCAGGACTAGAAAATCTGATTAGAAAGAATCAGGACTATGCAGTCTGTGTTATCCTGAAAAGTTCTGCTATGTTTTAATGAAATGCTACAAAAACTACCTGTGGAAACTGTTGCCTTTTGACAACTACTCATTCTGGGGAAAAAAAAAATCCATTCTAAAAGGAAAAGAATACAAGTTGTAATAGACTACAAGACAACTACTTACCTATACAACAACAAAAAACATTTCTCAAACTTTTCTAGACTAGCACTATTCTGTTTCTAGCCACTTATACCAATTCTGCAGCCTTCTGGGTCTGACTCCCTTTATTCATCAGCATAATGTCATGCTGTAAACAAACAACAGCCCTACAAGCATTAAATATCAAAGACAAAAAAAAGAAAAAAAAAAATCAAAGGAGTGGATAAAAAAGAAGGCACCAAGGAAAGGCAGTGCTGGAGGATGCTAACTGACCCATGTCCAAGTCTGATTACACGTGTTATTGAGGGATTTGTATTAGTTGCAATGGAGACACAAACATGTCTGACAGCCAACCATATGTTCTCTCCATACAGCTCCAGGAAAGGTTAGCTGAGCTGTGTAGGAGCACACACCCTTCCCCTGCAATTTGTCCAACAGTTGGAGCATGCAAGACTTCTAGATGAGCTTTTCCAATTTCCAGCCAAACAGGATGAGTAGTTTTGCCAAGACTATAGTATATAAAGGGATTCTATGTTTCAAAAAGACACAACTGCAGACACAGAATTAAGACACACTAGTACTTACAGGATCACTTCTAATACTTGCTAATCATGAATATCTCTGCATGTACATACACGGCCCCTGAATGGCCACTTCAGGTCACTTGACTGGACTTGCCAGCCAAGGCTTCTGGCAGCTCTCCTCAAAGGGAGCTTTACATTTCCCATTTTGACACCTTGCACAAAGCCACCAAAGAGCTTTGCTGACCCTTACAAAGAAAAAGAACGACCTTTCTTCTACCACAAGGTCAGAGGTTCCTGCCATTCTCATTAAATAATTATGCCATAAATCCCAGTCACTGACCAGAACTCCTCACGCTGGGCTATGAACTACTGAGAAAGAGTGAGTGCTCCTGCCCAGACAGCTCACCAGGCACCTGCAGCAGTGGTAGCAAACACAGCCCAAGGAAAGCAGGAGAAAGCACTGCTCAGCATGATCCTCCCAAACATGCCATTATCAAGTGTTCCGGACAGCTTTGTGCCAGAGACTGGTAAGATGTTGTAGAGGCTAAACCAGAAACTTTACAAAGGTGAAACAAAGAACTTATTGAGTAGCCAGAAAACAGGCAGTGGAGGCATCTGCTAGAGGCTAACACTGAAGCAGTAGCAATTGCTCAGTCCTAGGGAATCAAGAGATAAGCGGGCAGATAAGGGGATGTTACACCTATTCCAAGGGCATCTCAACTCCACAGATGAAAAATGAGACTAAAATAATAAACCTAAGTGCCTTTAAATATGTTTTAAAATTGGCTGCTTTGATTTGCACTCTTTTCATCATTTTCCTCCAGGCTGACAAGTAGTGTCTTCAAACTTGAACAAAAATACTAAAATGCAGAAGTTTTGGCTACACACAGAAGGAACAATTCAGACAGATGCATTGGCCTTTTTTTCCCCAAGCCTGTATTCTATCAAAAGAAAAGCAGTATGTAGGACATTTTCATGAAACGTTTTCTTGATTAAAGTCCTCTACATTTCTTATCAGCATAACCCAAGACACGGTTTAAATTTATGCAATGACAAATCCCCTATCATACACTTCACAGATTAGTTCTGATATAAAACAAAGAAATCATGAATTCTAATTTCAGGAGGGTTTATTTTTATTTCATTTTCACATTCACGTTTCACAGAAGTAATTAGTGATATTTTTCCTCTAAAAATATTTAGGACATGATGCCTCATGTGACTGTTCTACCACACCTATTTGCTGTTGAAATTTCTGGGTATTGAGTGGTTTTGCTTTGTACCTTAGGAACGCAAAAATATTTTCTGAACCACTGCTACATTTTTCAAGGAAGCTCCACAGAGAGTGTTATTTATTTAAAATCCAAGGTTCTAAGCACTGTTTCAAGCACAAGCTTTACCTGCCTTTTCCTCACACCTCCCACCTTGAGTGCCACTCCTAACAGGTGTCTAACTTCCCATAGTCACTTGTTTCCTCCCATTATTTTCCAACTCCTCATCCAGTCAGCTTTTCTCTTGGTTTACAGAATTTCTTCATGCAATCTAATAAGCAGCTTTATTTGGTTTTAATGTGGGAACTGAATAAAATACAACACCAAACACTCTTCTCGGTCAGCTCTCTCAGTTGTTCACATGCCAAATTTCAATCAGGAGATAATAATGCTATTTCTTTGCATCCATTACAGCTCTATTCCTGTGTTGCATTTTTCTACAGGAGAATGCCAACTTTAGCCTTGTTTACAAGTAATGAATGTTGAGATTTAAGGGAGAGTACTGTTATATAACACTCAAATAAAGAACACTCTTCAGAGCTGGAGGTGGCGTCTAACCTTGCAATAAAAAGATACTCTACAAAGGTTCTCTCTCTTAGTGGTATTCTCATTTAGAGAGTACAATTATGAGCCTGCTGCCAAATGTAAATAAGCTACACATTAAATAAGAACAGAATAAAAACATGCTACTGTTTTGGGAAGAAAAACCTGGGGCAATCTGCAAACCATTAGAATAATGCCAGAATGTAGAGTAAGCAAATAAAGATGTGGCCAAAATGCTCACATTATATGATGAACAAATTCTGTAAAAGTTCTATTAAGAAAAACAATAAAAACTTTCATTAATGGTACCTTTTGAATGAAAGGAATTTAATTCTGAATTGGATGAATTTAGACAACATCATTATTACAGAATTCTCATTAGTTTGTACTCTAAAAATGAAGCTGTACTTTTTTAAGGTCATAAGTCTGACAGTGAATCTCAGCTATGTATTTAATTTTACATGATGTACATTGTGTCCATCATCTTAGACTGTAGCTGCAGAAAGCCCAAATGCATCACTCCACCTCCAAAATGCCAAAAAGAAAGTGTATATAATCCAGTGAATGATCAAAACGTGTTTAGACATTACACAATTCTTTTAAAGAGTAGATTTAATACTTGTGAAGTAGCAAATAACTACATTAAGGTTTATTTGGTACAACATGTCATGCTTGCAACAGTGGAGGACTGAACAATGCAGGTGGTCCCTTTCAGTGCAGATCTCTGCCTACCAAGGAATGTTGTTTTACCAAAACAGGTTTGATACAACTAGACCATCACAGCACACCCACTTGTAAGAACTTCATAGAGTAACACTGCTGTGTCTTTGAGGAATTAATTTCCTGATGAGTTAAAGCTCCAAAGAGGAAACACACTCTGACTACACTTCTCAGCAGGTAATCCATTCAATCCTATTTAATTAAGAACTGGAATAAAAGTAATATTAAAGCAGATTCCTGCTGGGGAAAGAAAAAAAATCCCCCATCAAAAACTTGCTGCAAATTAAAAACAGGTATGATACCTCTGTTCTGGGCTATAATCAGTGACTGTCTATGTGGCACTCTTTCTTTCTCCTAAGCAAAGAAGTAAAATAAACTTCACAGGAACTTCAGTCCCAACAAAACTCCTTTCGAAACAACAATCTAACCTTTGCCCTTCTAAAATACTGAACTTTCCATGCTCACACTCCTCCTCAAAGGGGGATACCCAAGAACTGTATTTACACTCCCAATGGCACAAATGATCCACCTGGAAAGTGAGGCATCACAGCTATCAGAGATTTAACAGACAGCATGCAGTGTTACTGTCATTCTCCTACCCAAAGAGGCCTCTGAAGTTACTAATGTTGAAGCCAAGACTAAATATGCACATTTTGGCCTATTCCTTATGGTTTTCATCCCAAGGGAGAGAGGGCATCTGATGTATCTGACAATATAGATGCTATCACAATTCATCTTATACAAAGAGTAATACAACCAATAATTCAACACTGGCAAAGTGCATCAGTTCTTACCCTGTAATAGGTACAATTCTATGAAATCAATCTCTAAAAGAACAGTTAAGTTTCCGTTAAATTTACAACATACCTCTTCTGATTCATTTGCCATTGTCTGGGATTCTTCCAGCTCCTCATCAGCTGTATATTCTCCTTGTTCTTCCATTGCTTGCTCATTATATGATTGCATGTAATCTTCATCCTAAAGCAATAACACATGAAGGTGAAAAGACACAGGCAAACTGTACAGAATTGCAAACCCATGGAGATGTGGGGTCTGGCTACATTGTTAGACTTCCAGGCTTGAAGAAAAGTACTGTCTCTATCAGAACTGTCAATTATAAGTGAAATGACATATATACAGCATAATTAGCAGGGCTTTTAACTAGACCATAATTTCAACATCATCAAAATTAAAGTAGTTTTCACTCAGATACCAATGTCATAATAAAGATCCCATCTAATACTGTTTGCTCCTTCTTCTATACATCTACATCCCCCATTTACAAATTCATGAAGCAAACACTGCAGTCCTTTCTTACCAAAGAAAACATGCACATATACATTAACATCAGATTTTACCCCATCAGAATATAAACATTCTTAAAACACTCTGCAAGCACCTACATATGAGCAGGTTCAACTCTGAAAAATTATGAACATAAAACTAGAGCAAAAGCTTTCCTAAGTAAGTTTGCTTGTATTTTAAAACACCTCACTGATCACATACAGTTTTAATTAAGATTAAATCACTTCACTAGCAATTAAAGCCAGTGCATGTTCTCTAATACGCTGCTTAAATTATATTGAATTATGCAGGTGACATTTTCTGAACTAACCTCCAATCTCTTTATTCAGGTTTAGACAGTTCTCAGTTACAAAAAGGATGAACGAGCAGGACATCAATCACTTTGGGATATTAGCACCTTAAAGATGTCTTTAGCAGGTCAATAATCTTTTCACCTTCGAAGGACTTTATCAGATCTTGTCTAAAGCCTGGATAAAAGCTTTTGCATTAAGTACTTCTAACAATTGGCAGTGTATCTCCACCACACAAAGCTGTTTTCTTCCTTAAGGATACAATCCTCAAGGTCATGATTCTCAACTGCCTTCCCGCATGACAAAGGAGCATTACCTACCGCCAAACAAGCTGTCAACACAAACTTTGTCACAGCCTAGATAAAGAAACTGGCAGACAGTGATAATAGGTCTAATTTCCCCTCCTCCCTAGGGAGGTAAACAGATTTTAAATCAGTCTAAAACCCCATGCACGCAAAGCAATGTTATCTTTGAAGATACAATAGAAAGAAACTCACTGGAAATTCATCGAGGGGTTCATTGATTTCAAGGTCTAGCACTTCATCTTCTTCTCCAGGCTCTTCCCCATATTCTATTTGGTCTTCTGTCAGTTCAGGATCATTGCCTTCATAATGTCCTTCCTCTGCATACTCTGAAGCATATTCTTCAGGTGCTTCAGATTTGTCATAACCAATTTCATCTTCCCCTTGGTCATACTCAGATTCATGTTCTAGTGATGGATCATTGATGGACTCAGAGATTTCATATGATGCCAGCATGCCAGACGTGGCATTGAGGCTCACTGTGACACCTGGAGAGCTGTGGGATGGGGGGGGGGGAATTCAGAGGTTGGAGTGTAACAGTCAACTACTCGCAAAGATTTAGCAAAACAAAGCCAACAAACACAAGTTCTCTAAGTTGGTGGACAGAATTATACCCCATACACTATTTGACTGCATGCCATGTTCTCACAACGCATACTGTACTGCAGCTTATCACCAGCTGCAGGCTATTTGACCAGGGGAATCAAAAGAACCAGATGGTTTAGCAGGTCAAACTGGCAAAAGTCCTGCTTTGTCACCAAGGCAGACTGGATTCAATTTTAATTCCAAGACTAACAAAAAATACACAAAATTGCTATAACTGCATCTGTTTTCCCAATCTTTCAGAATATTCTAGTAAAATATTTTTTACTAAATGTATTCATGTTGTTCATTCTTGATTATCTTGAATTCAAAGTTACATTTTTATGACAGATTTAATGTTCTACTTAATATAAAATACATAGTCAATAACTGTAATTTAAATGCCTGAGACATTCTTAACTTAGTAACAGCACTGGCACAGACATTGAAAAAAAACAATCAATACAAAAACTGACACGTTTATAATCTGCAGGCAAAGCAAAGCTCAGAATTTACTGTTTGCAACAGCTAGTGCCATCAACACATAAAAAAGCAACTAACCAACTGCAGACAAGTTAGAAAAGCAGAGGGAGGGAAGCTCTTCTTGATTTCAAGGCTCAGGGTATAATGAAAATAGATTTTTATTTTTTTTTTTAAGTAACAGTCGTATTTTTCACCATTTTCCTACATTTGGGAGAAAAAGATCCAGGCAGCTCTGAGCTATTTGCATCTATAAGACAGGGAAGATTTAACACAAAAATGAAGACATTATGCAGGATTATCATTATCCTCCCAACTACAGAAGCATGAGGTTGAATGGAAATAGAAGGAAAAGGGAAGGGCTCTCACTCTCTGCCAATAAAACTGCTAAAAATGCAAAACTTGTCTACAGAAACCTGCTTCCACTGAGCAATATTATCACACTTCAGATACTTTCTTATCACTCATGTGGTTACATAGCCACTCCTGCTGCCCAGGGGTCTCAGGGAGGATATGCAGTGAAGTGACAGCAAGGACCAATAGGGATTCCCTCTTTTGAAAGGAACAGTCCAACCCTCACTACTGCAGGAAGGAAAACAGCAGCCAATGGACAGCTGGATGGCTGGAGCATTTTATCACACCACCATCAGTCCAATAGAATGACAGAACTCCTTATACTACTGAAGGCTAAACATAGGTGATCTCTGAGATATAGATATATCAATGTATGTTATATATACATTATACCCCTTCAGATGACATGACCTGCACAGCGTGCAACAAGTAAAGAAAAAGGTTGGAAAAACACACAGGCCATTAAAAGCAGCAGTGGTATTGCATCACTTTGGCATCACAAGCATCTTCCCCCCTGCATCAGTCCAGCTTGAAAAGTAAAAATGACAAGACACTCATTTTGAGTTGTGATGCCCATAATTCAGCTGTGGAGCTGTATTCACAGGGCAGGATCCTCAGTGAACTCCCGTGGAAGTACCTGCTCCAGCCTATAAACTCTGTATATATAAACAAATTTTCTGCTGTGTAATTGTACACAAACAATTAAGCCACAAATCAAGCCTCGCCAAGTGTGTAATTCCCCTCCTCAGGGTCTTAGGAGGCAAGATATTTTTAAAAGAAAGACGGCAGAAAAGGATGTCACAGGAGAAGGAAGCTTATAACAATACTGAGGCTGCAAAGAGCAAAGCTCTGTAAATGTTTATAATGAATTCTATATGCATGGGAGATGACACCATCTCTTCTCATAAGCTTTTTGTAGATTTGAGTTAAATTTTTGAGATTGAAATAACCAAAAATAATGTTACTGATATGCAAATAATGCTACTGAGTACATTAGATATACATCACTAAGTAACTGGCTAAGTAAAAACCGAAACTATTTTAAGCATATAACAATAACTTTAGTTTAGCAGTTATCAGTAATCAGTAGTAGTAGCCATTAATAGCTTTGAGTTATCCAAAACAAGATTCAGGAAAGAAATACCGAAATTCTTGTTCCTCTTCATTGTCACTTTGCAGAAGATCGTCATTCAGCTCTTCATCTGACAAGTCTGACTGATTCTAGGTTTCAGAAAAAGTCAATCATGAATATAAAAGATATAAACTTTTAACTAACTAGATACTGAAACTACTGAAACTTCTGAATACTAAGCATTTTTTTATGAAAAACACGTCTCAGACTAAGACCATACCTTCAAGGAAATGACCCAATTTGATAAGAAAAAAAAACCACAAGACAACAAATCTTAAAATACATCTTTGGTAGTCTAATGGAAACTTACAGAACTCAAATTTGCCTATCTATCAACATTTTTCACTGCTCCATTCTCAAATACAGCCAAAGATGACAACTCGCTTAAGACCGGGAAGGAAAAAAGCTCTAGTTCATGGCCTGGTGACACTGATGCATTAGGCAAGTCAAGAAAATGCATGAAGTTACTTTAAGTTCTAGAGAGCAAAGATACAGACTGGAGAAAAGGATATAAAGTTGTTTCATTTTTTTTTTTAATAATTACCCACTCAGAAGAGATATCTGCAGATTTGCTAACCAGCATTTCCAACCCCTTAATTAAGAGGCAGAAAGGTTATACAAAGGTAGATTTATCTAGAAGTATTGGGATGAGATTAAGTAAAAGGAAGTTTAGCATAAATAGTTCAGGGAAAACTTTCTGAGAAATCTATTTTTACCCCACCATATGTGTCCATACCCACAGATACTCCCCTGTAACATTGCAAACTGAAAAGAATAGAAAAAGCACAAGGAAAAATAATACTTTGGAGAATCTAGTATTAGTTAGTATTCATATAGATAATTTCATATTTTTTAATATAAGCAAGCAGCTTTATCAACTAGCATTCCAATTACAAAGATACATACAATGTTAACTGCAGTTATGCTTTTCATAACTGCATAACACACATCTGCAATCCCTATAATCTTGGAATTTTATTTTCTTTCTTAAAACAGTACATGAGACTAAGGAACTTCCTATCTTTAATAGAGAATACTTACAGAATAGTTTCAAGAAGCTTCTTTGCAAACAAATAGACTGTGGTTATAGAAAACTACATCAAGTGAAACTCAACTCTTTGTTTCTTAACAAACCTATTAATCTCCAATCAAATCTTAAAAACTACTTTCTAAATGAGTTCATTTAGCAGATAAAATATAAAAAGAGATGACTAGCCAGTTTGATTTTCCAAACAGGAATTCTGTCTTCTCCTGCAGATATCTGGCAAACCCAAACATACATATAGTTCTTTTCACAGAGTTCAGCATTGGAAATGGTTATCAGCATGAGGAGTCTATAGCAGACATGGTGAGAACTTGTTTGTGTTATCCAGTTCCAGCTGCTCCCATGTTTTTCCCCTCACTGTAAAAGGGAAAATCCTCCACCTACTCATCAGAGAATGCAATAGCAGATTGTGCACACTGAGTGTAATCTTTAACAGACATCACTGATTCCTTTTTTATTTACTCTCTAGTAAATACTGTTGATATTTTGATAAGTCATTTTTAATAGCCACGAAATCGGCACTTGCATTAAATTCTCCAGCATGCTAATCAGCACTCAGGAGGCCTCATTGTTTTTTGGTTTTGTTTTGTGGGAGGTTTTTTTGTTTGGTTGTTTTTTTTGTTGGTTGGTTTTTTGGGGTTTTTTTGGGGGGGGATGTTGGGCATTTTTTGGTTTTTTTTTTCCCTTTTTTTTTTAATTGTTAAATCAATATGAGCTACAGGGAAATTAATTTTGAGAACCATCTCCTGTTTGGACTGTGTGTTATGAGAAGAAATACTATCTCAGAAAAAAGTAGTTTTTCTAAAAGTTGTATTTTAAAAAGCCTCACCTGGAGGTTTGTCACAAAAGGAAACACAACCCTGGGTGCAGAGAGCTCTGGCAATAGGGCAGAGCTCAGGTACCTGTGGCTGTCAGGCTTTGGGGAGGTGACCACAAAATATATGAGGTCGAACCAAACACCTGAAGTGGGTAAGATGAACAACATTCACATTTTAATATCTGCAACAATTCACTTTAAAGCACATTTCTTACCTTTTTTCCAGTTAGCAAGTCCTCTCCGAGTAAGTCATCATCAAGTTCACTGGAAAACAGTAAAAAATTTAAGAAGCTGAACCTTAGAAAACAGAAACAAACACCTTACAGGGTACATGCCTTAAAAAACTGACTTGAGGAGAATTGCTACAAAGCCTGCACAAACCCTTTCTTTTAGCAAAGCATTCAAGAAAAACAGATACCTATTTTCAGTGGAACAACAGACCATACATATTACCTCTGCTGTTGCAGAGTCATTTCATTTCCATGTGCTCTCCTTTCCATATCTCTACAACCAAACAGAGCACAATGACCCAGCCAAAATGCAGGCACAGCCAGATAAAAACCCAGGTAGCCAGGTCCCCATTCTAGATCCTACATTTCAGGGCCATTTTGTCCAAACTGCTGATTTCCAGTTCCTAAGGGAGGAAGTAAGTGAGAGTGGGCAAAACTCAGTCTACAGGTCACCATGTGGCCCAAGACAGACCTGAGCAAGAAGGTTGGGAGGTCAGCTGGCTTGGGAGCCTGGATCTTCCCTAAAGGCCAGGCTTAGGCCTAGCTTTTCCCTAAATACTTTACTGCCTCCTCCTCAAGCTGAGGGTAAGGTCAAACAGACACCTACAGGGTGACAAAATCAAATGCATGTTTCACCACTTTTATAATCATGCCCAAGAATTCAGGAAGCACAGAAATATCTGGCTTACAAAACTTCTGTCATCACGTAGCAACTGTCCCATAAATAAGATTTAACACAAAGAATTACACTCCAGACTAGTTGAACTTTAGAAAAGCTGATTAATCTCATTCTTCTTCCTTCAGTGAAAGAATTATCTAGTGGCAGGAATAAACAGATTCCCCTGTTCTATAACAAGCAGTTGTTATTGACAAATGTATGTAGTAGAATATGCATGTTAATACTTAAATGAGATGCCAGTGCATTGAAATATGAGCTGCTATTTGACACTGTTTCTACCTGTATACCTTAAAAAACAGAAACAAAAACCCCAAACCAACAAAACCACCATGCCTTAGATAGTGCATAAGAACAAAATTCTTCAAAGCGAGAATGTGCTATAGGAAAAGAACAGGAATTTCTATAAGAGTTCCTTAGGCCTATATGGTAAATACTTGAAAATGGGGAGGCACTTCCAAGACATAAATAACTGCTAAGAGTTGCTTTTGCAGATGGATATGTCACTCTCAGAACTGATTATTGTACAGATAACATGGGGGTGGGAAGGGGGAATAAAAATCTTGTGGGCTAGGAAAGAACAGATGATACACCAAATCAGCCCTAAATAGGACATTATTATCAGTACACAGAATTTATCCATGGTTACTGATCTCAAATATTTCCAGGAATGACTGAACATTAACAAATAGCAATTGTTTTGTGCTCACTTGTAATATTAAACAAAAATTGGGACATAAGACATATGACACGTTCCAAAGAGCAAACTGACTAGAATTTAAGCCCTTTATTTCAGAGACAGGAAACTCTACCTAACAGAAATGGTTGCAGAAGCATTTCCTACTTCAATTTTGTCTCTAAAAAAAAAAAAAAAAAAAAAAAAAAAAAAAATCGCTAATCTCTTCAACTGCCAGTAACCTGACAAATGCACCAAAGGGTTTGAAAATATTTCCCAGCACTATGGTCCACCACTGACAGCTTTTAATAAAACTGCACTAGAGAAATTCCAGAGGATGGCAAGAGTGTTACAGCAGCATTCGGAGACAAAAAACAAGTCAGACATTCAGATTAAGAAAAGGAACGGAAAAGAAAGTAAAAGATGAAATTAGTTTTCTAAACATAGTTAGGGATATTAAACGTGTTACTGAAAAACATCCTCGATGTGCTTTTTTAGAAAAAGATTAACATTTGATGAATAGAAATAACTGCAAACATATTCTAGATTTTTGAAGCTTTGTCTTATTGCTTGGCAGTCAAAAAAAATGGTGCCAGCATATAAATGAAGCTTATATCAGAAACAAAAGTCTTTACAGGATGCCATTCAAAACCTCTAAAAATATTCAATGTTATTCAGTAGTTTCATTAATGAATTAAGAGAAGAAAAATGACCATAACTTTTTGAATAAACAAAGTAACAGTGAAAAGCCTGCATGGTAAAGCTGTGCTGTCTCAAGGTTTCTAACACAGCCACACTGTCTGAAGTTCTCTCTCAGAAAGAGGACCAGAAGTACTAAATCCAACCATTAAGAAAAAACAAAACAAACTAAGACACACAAAGTAAGTAAAACGAAGATACTAAAAGATCTCAGACCAGCTGACAAAAACAGACAAATATGAATGGTTGCAATTTGCTACCACACTAAGCCACATAAAATAATCTGACCTGGAATAAAAGTACACATCTGTGATAGTTTCACAGTCACTTCAGCCTCACTATCATCAGGACACAAAAGTTTCCAAACCACAGTACTAGGAAATTTTGGGTTAAGGTAATATAAGAGTCCACTGGTTTCACAAGAAACAGACCCATTTCCTTACATTGCCTCAACTTGCAATACCTAACATTCCCTTCACTGAATAAATTCAGGACAATAATAATAAAAAAGACAGACAACAACCAGTGGAAAGTTTTCTGCCAGCATAGAGAAATGAGCAAACTCAGTAGGGTCAGAAGAAGCAAAAGTCAACTACTAAATCATTCCTGTCATCTCGAAGGAAAGCACCAGAAATGCAGGTTTTTTTCCAAACCCAAGCTTTGGGTTACCTAAAGAAATACATATACAAATGAACACCCTGTGATAAAGACGTCAGAGTGGCCCTCTCTGGCCTCCAATTTCATGAACATGCCTCATTAAACATGAGCAGCAGCAAGGATATAAATGTTTCAGGAAAAGAACTTGTGAAAAAAATGTAATGGGAAAAATTCTCCAAGAGCAATGTTACATTTGTATCCCAAATTACTGGGGCCTTCCAACTATCAGTTATCACCTCCAGTGTTTGAGAAAGGACAGATATCGGAAAATTCAAAATTATTTAAATAACTGGGGGATGTGACTCAGTCAAGTAACAACAAAGTAAGAGCTGATGGTTGATCAGGATGTGTGACTAACAGCAGAACTCCATCTCCCCCCAAAACAATACTTAGGTTGCAAAACAAAGCATGAAGGATTAAAACACCCTAAGACTACTGTGTTCATTCAGCCTTTTTTCCATCTTCAATAAACTGTCCTATACTGAATTAGGCCAGTAGGTTAAAACTTTAAGCAATTACATTAGGCAACAACATATCCACGTACAGCATTTGTAATTGCCAAGTCACTCACAGAACTTAACACTTCCAAATACAGCTTGGCAATCTGAAAAGAATAATAATATTTAAAAAACAATATTCCAACACATGCAAATAATATTCTACTAGACACAGTTGTAACAAAAAAAAAATTCTGAAATTATGAAGCTCTGGAATCTTCTGCTCTGCACCTGGAACCACTTCTCTTACAACTTCAGTAAGTCGAAGAACTGCATTTTTGATATTTATCTTAAGTTATATGCAGGTAATAATAAATACATAAAGTAAAACTTTTTCCTAAAACTGAATCCTTGTGTGCTTCAGAGTCTCAGCTTAGGGAAAATACTCTAAAACCTCTGTCAAGTCCTATTAAAAACAGCTTTGCTGCAGGAAGTTTACCACTGGGAATAACTTCTGATGCAATGGTTGCTTGACTCATCCCAATTTTCTGCAGTGATGAGTAGGACAGCTAAACCCAAATGTGACCAGTCAGCATCTAAAGAGCCCACCTATTCACACCACAAAGTCAGCAAAGGCAAAAAGTTCAAAAAACATTCTAATACAAAACATTTTGCTTTCAATACTTATTTTAGGGTTTCTGAATACCCAGACCTGGGACTGGGAGGCAGCACAGTA
The DNA here is from genome assembly GCF_009829145.1 of Chiroxiphia lanceolata. Lineage (NCBI taxonomy): Eukaryota > Metazoa > Chordata > Aves > Passeriformes > Pipridae > Chiroxiphia > Chiroxiphia lanceolata. Next base: position 147,761,650 of record NC_045637.1, read on the forward strand.
CAGTGACCCAGCCTGAACAAGTTATTTTAATTCCATTCTCAAACCAGAGCAGCTCCGTGGTGCAGTTCACCATCCAACCCCTAACAGCTGTACTGGCTTGACAGAGAGCAGAGACTCCCCACCAGCAAACAGCAGAACACTCTGTAAACTGGAGCTACTGTCCAAATTCCTTCGTCACACACTTGCCTCCTGGAGCAATGAAAACTATCCACTTAACCTAGCAGAAAAGCATGGAAGAGGAAACTAATCCCTCTGGAATGACAATAATTGTAGAGCACTCCAAGGGCTCAGCTGAGTGGAAAACTACTTAGAGTAAAACTTGTTTACTACAATCATTTCAGTGATTATTACAGCAGATAACAATCTATTTGGAATGGGTTGTTCTTTTTTGCCTTTTACACTGAAAACCACTGGCAAAGTCTGAACAAATTTATTACTAAAAAGGAAACATAGAAAAATAACACAAATAAGTGAAAAGTTCCCCCAGAAAGAACAGACCAGTCTAGCCAGCAGCTTGATTCCTTTCCCAGCCAGATTCCTTTCACATAAAAAACCACATTTATTCTCCCGCCAAAAAAAAGCAAGTGCACACACACTTCTAAATGTTTACAAGCCACATTGTTTAAGAAGCCTGTACCTAAGCTCTAGTACTCTTCCCCAATGTAAAACAGAAAGCAGGACTGAGGTTAAGAATTTAAACACCTAATTAAAAGAAATTTAAAAATTAAGTTGAGCAAATTCAAGTACTAGCAAATTCTAACTATTTAAATCACTGAGATCTACTACATATTTAAAAGGAAAACCAAGACATTAATTGCAAAATTGCACACCACAAATACTTTGTATTTATCCAATTTTAAATGGTATCTATTCACAGTGCTCTGCATTCCTCAAGGCAAGTACATGTTTGGCACGATCCAGCATCGGCTGACACATGCAAAACCACCAACATCTTCATTAGTATCTGAATGTGCATCACTCTAAATGTTAGAACACAAAATGCCAGAATGGGAAAAGAGCAATGCAATTCAGCACACAGAAACTGAACGTGAAAATATTCTACCTACCTGTCCCAGTCGTCATCTCCTGCTCTTCTTCTCCAAGACCTTTCTGCACCAGGCTTATCAAACTGATCAAAGTCATCATCTGTAAAGAAGGTGATCACGTTAAATAATTCTTACTGAAATGAGAGGTTTCCAAAGCAACCACACAGATGGGATTTTATGGGTGGGTGTGTGGGGGGGTGTGTGTTGTTCAGAAGATGCAAAAATACCTTTTTCTACCTTCCAAGTTAACATGAAGTAAAAGCAGACAAATACCCAACACAGAATCACAGAATCATTAAGGCTGCAAAAGATCTTTCAGATCACCAAGTCCAACTGTCAACCCAGCACCACCACCACATTCACCATTAAATCACATCCTCAAGTGTCACATCTACATGTTAGCCAAACCCTTCCAGGGATGGTGAATCCACCACTTCCCTGGGCAGCCTGTTCCAATGCTTTACAACCCTTCGTGAATTTTTTTTTCCTAATACCTAATCCAAACATTCCCTAGCACAACTTGAGGCCATTTCCTTGCCCTGTCCCTTGTTACCTGGGAGAAAGGACTGACCACCTGGCTACAGCCTCCTTTCAGGGAGTTGTAGAGAGCAAGAGGGTCTCCCCTGAGCCTCCTTTTCTCCAGACCAAACCCCCCTTGTTCACTGAGATGCTCCTCACAGGATTTGTGCTCCAGACCATTCACCAGCTCCACTGCACTTCTCTGGATTTGTTCCAGCACTTCAGTGTCTTTCTTCCCATGAGGGGCCCAAAACTGAACACAGGACTTGAGATGTGGCCTCACCAGTACCAAGTACAGGGGGATGACGATGGCCCTCATCCTGCTGGCTAGGGTTAGGGTTATCTAACCACAAGCCAGGATGCCACTGGCCTTCTTGGCCACCTGGGCACACTGCTGGCTCGTGTTCAGCCACTGTCAACCAACACCCCCATGTTTCAAGAATAAAAAAACCAATATACTACACAGCTTTCCCTCTTCTCACTGTTGAGGTGAAGATTACCCAAGGAAAAGATAAGAGTATGAGATAAACTACTGGAAAATTTTGCCAATGAAGGTCATTCCATAGACAGGAGCTTCCCAGAAATGCACAAAACTGAGATGCAATGGAGGTGAAGGAATCAGTGTCTACGAAATCTCCGCTTGCTTTGTGGGCCACGAGCTCATCCCCTACCCTGAACCTGCAAAGGGACTAAACCTCAGGTCAGCACAAGGTAGGTCAGTACCAGCAGCCCAATACAGAAGAGGGCAGTCAGGTGTAACACACCATGAATTATCTCAACTAGGGCAGTAAAACCACTACAAGCCACTGAAGCAGGTTACACTGTGTACCTAAACAGGCACCTGCCTTCCCAGAAACAACTGGTGCTCCTTATTTCTCTCAACAAGTACCCTTAATTTAGCCTACCAAATCATCTTCCATAGCTTAGTTCACAAATTAATATTTTGCTACTTAAAAATATTAAAGCTTCCATTTATCTGCAGAGGAAATGCAAAGGTCATCTGCTCTGTACAGACATCATGTCTTGTCATCTGTGAACTGCAAGCACATACCCTCAGAAATACTGAACCCTCACTCTCCCACCCTCTGGCTACAGCCTGACAGGGAATGCACACCTGGATTCACTCTCTTTTCACACACTTTAATGACTTTGGTAAGGCTCAAACAAACTGGCACATAGAAGTTATGCTCAACATAGGAGGAAAGCTGCTGCAGTTTAATGGTCTGCAAAACACAGAGGTTGAGCAATCCCATCCCTGCAGTCTGACAGTCTGAACTGGTGATCACTAAGATGCCATTCATCCTTCTGACTCTGTTTGCATTCAACTCTGGCCAAGTACAATGCCAAGGAACAACTGTTTCATTCGACTGGGTTTTCTGTGTTTGTTTGGCTTCTTAAATAAACCTTCAAAATCAAATCTGTCTTCAGTTCTTTAAACTCAACCCAGTACCCTTTAGTGAATATTCCCCACATGCAATGATAAACCTATTCACTTTTCATTTCATATTATCAAAATACAGAAGTTTGAAAGGAGGTAGAACATTAAAAAGAGAAAATTCAGATCTTGCAACATCACTAAATGAAGAACTTTCAAACCAAAAAATTTCAGTCAAAAATAGCTGTGAAAGTAAGATTGCTCAGTACAAATTATTATGTATAATGAGTCAAGTGTGGCAACTCTTCTGTTTTGAAACCAACTAGGGAAGAAATAAATAATTCCCCTTGATCAAGTTCTCCCCTTTACTATTGACAGGTAAGTTTAGATTTTAACTCATTTTCTATATTTAAACTAATTTACCTAGGCTAACACAATTGAATCAATTGTTTTACATTTCTCTGCTTAAACACCTACATATTACAGCCTTTCTATTCCAATTCCTATTTCACCCACAGGGGAAAGCCAGACAAATACACAAACATTTCCCATCTTCCTCTTGAATGCTAAATTATCCAATTTTATGGTCTCTGGGAAAAAAAAAAAAAAGGGGGGGGAGGCCACCTTGCTCTCCTTATGGTCATTCAAAACCATGCTGCAGTGACTGTTTTAGTGCATTGACATTTTAAGGGCACAAATATCCTGTCCTGTCACTGTTCTTACAGCTGGATTGCTGTAATCCACTGACTTGATGTAATCACTGCCAATGATTATTTTTTGAGGTAATGCACCTGATTTGGCAGCACCCCAAATTACAAGTGTCCACATATTGATTAACACAGCTCAAGACAATGACAAATCAGGAAGACTAACTTTCTTTTAAGCTATGCCTGCTTACTTGCAAGACATATTTTTTCATGCCAGGCACCATGTTAGAACCAGGGAGCTGTGCTATAAACCAATCTCAGCTCTTGGTACACAATTCTTTCAAACAGACCTTCACATCAGCCAGGTTTAAATCTAAACAACATGAAGTTACACACCACACCCTTCTTCTTTTAAAATCTCTGTACAGCAAAAAGAAACACTTTTCAGTAAAGTTCACAGCAGTTTTGCAGGTCAGATATCTAATTCACAGCCATAGAAGTCTTTCAGCCTGTTATTACTGCTAGTGAAGAAACAATGTCAAAAGAGGGTCCAAGTTCCTGGCAAATTTCTAATGTGGACCTGAACCCCCACCACTCAGGCAACATCACGAACCTCCTGCTCTTCCAGTCACTCCCAATTTCTCACATCCTATCCCTTATTTATGAGCAGCTTCTACCAAAATTCAAAGCTGAATTACATCCAGCAAAGCCCTTTTCACAAGTCCCCTCCAGCAGGATGCATAAAAAACCCTCAAGAACAACTGGTCAATCTGTGTGTGGTGACTGCAGCTTGCAAAAACTGCTCCACATGTGTCCTCACTGCCTCCCTGTTCTCATCTCCTCTCCCTCTCTCAACACATGTGATATAAAGATCTTCAGGACAGAAGGAGACAGCTTTTCTTTTTTATTCTCATTTGTTCTGTGACAGCTGACACTGACAATGAGTGTTACAAATTATGCCATTTCGACATTAAGGAGCACAAAGCAGGTTGTAGCTTTCCTTTAGAAAAGGAGGTGACAACAGTCACACATCTGCAAATAGCATTCCCTGCCAGCCTCATCACTTGTGAGACAATAAGCACTGCACTGGACACAGGCCTTGCAGCTGCAGTGCAATGTGATACCTAACAGACATCCTGAGGCATCACTTTTTTTCTCCATTTTTGAAACCACATAGACTTTCATTTTTCTTCTACCTGTCTAGGCAATAACATTGGAAAACACCAGTAAACAACAATCAGCATAACATCTATAGATGTTTCGCCTTCAGAAACTTGTAAGTGAATGTTTGTGCCAAGGGTGGTTAAATGCCTGTAAAACATTAACTTGTACAGAAATAAGAACACTCAGCATCAGCAGGGCACAAAACCACTGAGAGTAACAGCCAAAGATTAATTTTTTATTAAAATTCTCAGTACTACTGCGTGGGAGATGAGAAGAAAAAAAAGTGAGGGTGTGAATCCATGAACATAAGCTTTTAAAGCATAAAAATGTCTATTGTAGGAGTTGGAGGAGGTTCTCTACTTCTTCCAGTGGTCTCAGTGCACCATACACAGCAACTGTTGCTAAGACACGCGAGGCACCGGCTACAGCTCCTCCCTCCAATTCTGGCTCTCCTGGCAAAGCTCACCAACATGATGTTTGTGCATCAGCTGGGTACCAATTGGAAGATCCTGACAGCTGATCATTAAACACATTAAACCCCTCTCCAAGGCAGAACTAGAAAGTTAAAACAAACAAGCAAACCCAAACCAACAAAAAAACCAACCAAACACAACTTATCAAATACCAGAAAAGCATTAACTGAATAAGCAAGGAGAACAGGCCAGTTATAGAGGAAAAAAACCCCCAATAATCCACCACTTGGCTCTTCCAACTGCAGTTCTAAGAAAACCACCATGATCAAAGTAGTACAAAAGTTTCAGGATGCTGCAGAGACGGACTAAAGCTGTTTTGTTAGACCAGCCTGCCTTGCAAGGCTCTGACCAGCTGTGAACCAGAATAAGCACAAAGGCAGCCAAACACACTTGGGCCCCAAATTAAAGGTTCCTATTTTCTTTATACTTACCCTGGCGTAGCACCAGCAATGCTGCAAGTTGTTCTACACAGCTTATGTTCTGGTTTTATGATATATGCTTAGAACTTGTATCTTTTTTTCCTGTTCAATAAGAACAGATCATCCACTCTAGAAATCACAAAATACAAGCCTCATTTCCTCTTTGGCTATGCTGATGGCAGTTTCCAACTCTGTGGACAACCTTTCAATAAAACCTTCACTAATTCTTCTTTGTAAAATGGAAGTCTTAAGCTACACAGTCAGTCTCACAAGCGTGGGAGGTGAATCAGCAGGAACACTGCAGAGCTCTTAACAACATAAAATGTTACTAACATAGCCTAAAAAGGTAGTCCCACATAGCAACTGTTGCTAAGATTGGAGTATTTTACTGCAATGAGATGACCGAGACTTCAAGAGGAGGGAAAAACATTTGATGACTGCATTGTTGGTCTTCCCTGAAATCCACCTGAAAGCTTCCCAGAACACCAACCACATTCTGCTTCAAACCTCAGCACTTCCAAATTTTGTGTTTTGGTTCATTTCAATATTACACTATCATGAACATAAAACATGCAATAAGTTTTAGGCATTGAAAAAGCATTGAAGATTTCTCCTTATCCAAAACAAGATGAAGATGTCACAATGATCCTACAGTTCAACGGATAAAAACCGAACTACTCACTCTTTGCCCAACAGGTCTTTTAATGAAGTCACTAAGCCTTATTTTGCTTTGGGGTAAAATAAAAATAAACCCTGTGACATGATTCTATGATAGGTAAGGGAGCTAGTTAAAATTAAAACAAAACAAAACAGAAAACTAGAGGGAAAAAGCCATTTACCACATGAAAAAGCACTTCTCTATCTTTCGAATAATGCTGATCAGAACAAGTCCATCTTGCTCTATCCCCTTAAAACACCAAACATGACAACTTGACAGCATTCCAACACAAGTCTCTGGATTAAAAACAGTTTACCAGATTATCTTTATGTAATAGTTTATTTCTACAAAATATTTTTCTTCATATTTCATTGCAAAAGGTTATGCAACACATAAGTACTGCAAAAACTTCTATTTTCAGCACCTGAGCACACCATGTAAAAACTGCCCCACAGCGAACTGAACGTTAGTGTCTCTTGCTACGTGATGCAACAGAATGACATCACGGATTCAGGTTCGGTTCCTGCTGACCTGTGTTTTTTCCTGATGCTGTCACAATTTGTCACCAGAAGTTTTCATGCAGCTGGTGTTGGCAGTACAGTCACACTGCCAACCTGTGTTACAGACACAGACCTTCCTCAGGCAACCTAACAGGGCATGAAGCCCACTATGAATCCAGTCCCACTTACTACAGAAAATCAAGACCATCACAAAAATCACATTCGGTCTTACTACCACATTATACACAAATACACCACATTCATGAACAGTTTAGTTTATCTGTCAGGAACAGACATCATGTAGCCTTCACACTGGTAAACAATTACTCATAGAAGCCTTAAGTATTTGGTGACTAAATATTTATAACAACCTAACAATTGCCTAACATGTTCCTCAATTACTGTATTTTATGTTTTCTTTCAAATTACTCCTATAGACAGAACTTAACTTCCTCTAAGAAATAAAGCAGAAAAACTAACTTCTACAGGAGAGAAGTTCTTTTTACCTTCCCAAAACCAATCTTTTTTTGGGAGTTTGTCATGATACAAAGCAAGTCACTAGCAATAAGCAAGAACAAAACTAATTGTAATATGCTGCCTGGAATTGAAGCTACAAAAGAAACCCCAAAACTTACTTCCAAAGTTTGCTTGAACTAGAAAACATTTTCTTTGGAAAAACAAAAGTGCCATAGTTCTTGTTTCACAAACACTGAACAGTGAAGGAAGGCCAAGAATTTAAATGAAATCCACATGAACTTGGTTCCCAAATGGATTGGGACACTGATGAGAAACTGCAACTCCCCAGAAACTCTCCAGTATCCTTCACAGTCATCAATAGTTAAAACTGAGGCTGCATAACAGCAGAACTTAACACAGGACCAATTACTACTTACCTGGAGGTTTTTTGATCAAGTCACCATCTTAAATTATTCTGGACAACAAATTCTATGTGACCTAAAATCTGAGGTTTAGTATTTGATACAATAAAGCCTGATTTGGCTCTTGCAAAAACAACTGATATTAAGGCTATGTTTAATTCAGATGACCTGAAAAGACAGAACATTCAGAAGAACACGACTTTCAGTGAAAGTTTGTCAGAAAAGCATAAAGAGATTAAAAATTGCTGTGTTTAAAGGAAATCTCCCTGCCACAAGCTCACTGAAGTAGCAATGTTTCTTGGCACTATTTCTTAGCACAATACTAAGTGTAATACCATGGCACTAGTTCTTGGTACAACAGCCCATGAGCACCTTTGTTTTTTATGAACTGCAAACTCTACATAAAGGCCTTTAGCACTTAGAGGACTTTTAATGTGTGCATGTTCCAATATAACTCTTAAATATTGTGACCAGCTGCACCAGTCCATCTAATAAAGTAGGATGCAATAACCACGGAGACCAAAATACAGGCAGCACTTCACCCACTTTCATCTAGGCACAAATGCAGAATCTATTTCCAGTCCCTGTCTGCTGCTGATGAATAGCCTGAAGCACAAGTTCAACTGAATTTGTCACTCTGGAGATTTTGAATTGGACAGTGGCCCACAACACTGAGAAAGGTGCTTGCTGTGCTAGCAGTATAAGCTTTTCTCCTATTTTTATCAACGGCTTCACAAGAGGTTTTTAAAGCCATTACATTGCTAACAGTACAACAGCAGCCATCAAGTATGTTCAAATGAAATCAAACTGATGACAGCTTAAGTTCAAGCTGGAGGAATAATGTAACAGGCTCGAGGTTAGAGGAACACCCATTCTGTTACTCTTGGTACAGGACTTCCAGCAGGAAGGCAGACATGTGGATGGGGCCCTCTTCAGCTCCTCCTCCACCCCAGCCTATGCCATGATTCACACCCCAAAGACATCTACACCCAAAAATCTTCTAGGCCACTGAAGTTCATCAGAAGTGAACTAAACTGAAAATAAGAAAATTCATAATAGTTTTCCCTTCGTTCAGTATGGCAGACAATGAAGAGGTGCTTCTGCTTTGTTTTGGTGATGGTTTGTTGCTTACTCTGAACCATCCCTCCCTAAATGAGACTAAAATCCAGCTGTAAACTGACTGCAGTAAATACCAAGAAAAAATTTCAGCATCTATAGAAAACGGTTGTTACATTACACTGTAAACATATGATCAATAAATCACAGAATAGTCCAGGTTGGACGAGACCTTCAAAGACCATCTGGTCTCCCATGAGAAAGGGAGCCCAAACGAGACAAATTATCTAGCACCCTGTCCAATCATATCTTGAAAACCTCCAGTAATGGAGACTCCATCGTGTCTCCAAGGATATTTTCCCAGTGACTGACTGTTCTCACTGCAGAAAAAAATAGTCTTTCTTAAATCAAATGAAGCCTCTCCTGGTGCAACTTGTAGCCATTGCCCTTTGTCTTCTCCATATGGTTCCTTGTCAAAAGAGAGCCTCTATCTTCTTTGTACCCACCCTTGAAGTAAGATTCAACATGTTTGCTCTGATTCTGATTTATATGAAAGTTTGAATCGAAGTTTGGGAACCACTGTCTTACCCTTATCAGTAAACTAATGAGCAACTTTGAGCTCTCAAGGTTCCTCATCACCAACACACCTACCCTGAATTTCCATGTTTCAACATACAGCCTTTCCAGAATCAGGAGGGTGAATCAGGCTGCTTAGCAAAAGAATTTGTGAAGTAATATGAAACTGTGCATTACTCCCAGAAACTTCAAGACCATCGCTTGTAAACTTTCGAGTTTGTTCATGAAACGTGTCACCAAAAGAGCCTTTACCTTCATCCTCAGAAAGTTTTGCTGCACCAATACACCTGATCACAAAAGTACATATGAATATTTCATTATTATCTCCCAAGAGCTTAAAAGGCTATAAATGACCAATGAATGAGTTCACACATGCTGTCCAACAGACAAATCACCTTCCTTCCATCAAATGTATTTAAATGTTCAGCCACAGACATTTCCCATTTCATTTTTCAGCCCTATAATATATCCTTAACAGAGGATATATTAATCTTTAATCTGCACCCTTAAAGCCAAAACTATCTCATTTTGTAAATTGTTACCCTGCAATGTCAGCAAATTAACATCCCAATCAATTTTTCCAAGACCTAATCTGTACTAATTTGCCAATCATTAGCCTTTTTTTTTTTTTTAAGAAAACACTAGGGTGCTGTTATCTCCATATTTTAAAGCATTTCCCTCCCACAAAAAAATTCTAAAACCAAATCCCAAACATTAGTTTCTACAGTTAAAACTTTAAATGACAAAACCATCTAAGCCAAACAACCACTTAGTTCTGAGCTTCTTTCCCATGCTACCACCATTGACATTAGATAGTAGTCCCTTTCCAAAAAGGGTTGCACGTTCCACTTCTGTAGGTTCTAGACTCTTTTTACTGGGTTTTGAAAGTGTATTTAACAACCTCAACCAGGAAATTTCCCTGACTAGTCACATGGACACAGGTGTGGGACACCTCCGGGTTTTTTTCATTCAGCAAGTGCTGCAGTGACCACCAAGACTAAACAAACACTGTTTATATGGGGCAAGGATCACATTTAATTGGCCACCACTTATGGATGAGCCCAGTGTTAACGCTGAACAAACAACTGCTTGTGCCCTCTTAGCACAAAGGGATCCCAATTCAAGAATAGACACAAACCGAACTCTACAACAAAACAAAAAAAATCAATCTTGAAATTGCAGTTTCACCACTTTGTTGAAGGTTGCCTGCTGCTGCATTGCACCTTTGCCCATGAAACCAGGTTCATTCAACTTGCACCAGTTTTAAACACGAGAACCAAAATGCCTCAAAAGTGACACTTTCTTTAAATTGCTGTCCTCCACAAAAATTCCTGACATAGAACAGAAATGCAAAATCTGCTGTCAGATCTCATATAACTGACCTGAACCACAAAAATGAGCATAAATATTTCTGTAAGATAACTTCAATATTGCAGTATATTTAACACTATTAAAACAAGGGTCAAGATATTTTAATATTTGGTCTTTTACCAATCAGTGCTGTCCTTCCGAGCCTTCTTCCCAAAACGTCCTCCTAAATTTGGGAATTTCTTTGTAACATTTACCTTTAGGTATGGTAACATTTACCACAGGAATTGTAATTGTAATTCTGTACTTTGTTACCCATCAGAGTACCCGCGGAGCAGGGTCTGACACTGAGGCGAGTGAGTAGGGGATGAGCCACGACTCTTCTCGCTGACAACATACAGAGAGTAAATCACCACAAACTTTTGTACAGACAAGGACAAGTGGGTCAACTGACAACTCTGAGCAGCCTTTTTCCAACCTGCTATTCCTAGTGAAAGCAAGGCCCAAAGCAGCAGAAACAGACATGTTCTCTTAACTGTATCTCTCTTGCATACCCAAGTATGACCCTGGTAAATCTTTCTTTTAATCACTCAACCAAATATTTTCATTTTAGAGTTTGCTTTATATACCAATCAGAACCACAGAGGGTTTTGAGCTGTCATTTAAAATGCTATGTGTAGAGGTGGCCTTAGTCAAGAAAAAGCACAGTGAAACACCTGAGAATCCTGGGGTCCAGTACTGACTTCATTTTACACTTTTCAAGTGAGACCCTTCTACTTCTGGACAGTCTGTAAAATGAATTATAACCACACCTCAGATTAGAGATATGTTACTTAAACACATCATACATTGCACCTGCAAAAACTATGGGAACGAATACCCACCGTCCCCGAAGGTGTTTTAAGGAAAGACTGAACACTTAGTGCCACGGTGGTGCTGGGTCACGGGCTGGACTCGCTGATCTCAGAGCTCTTTCCCAGCCTCGCTGATTCTGCGAACGCCATTAAGTACAACACACCCATCCCCCCGGAGGCCCCGTGAGTGGCGAGGCCGCTCTCCCCTCGGCCCTGCCTCGGCCAAGGGGTCACACCAGCTCCCATCGCCGGACGCCGCCGGCTCCCAGGGGCAGGAGCGGCGCCCGTGGGGCCTCCCGCTGCCCCGGATCCCGCCCCGCCGGCCCTGACCACGCCGGCCCCGCTGCCCTCCCTCCGCGCCCACCCCAGGCCCCGCAGGACCCCCCCGGCTCCCACAGCGCGCTCCGCCCCGGGCCGGCCCCGCGCCCCGGGCGAGGCCCCCGCGCACCCACCTGCGCCTCCTCCCAGCGCGGCAGCCATGGCTCTGCGCCCCGGCCAGGCGGCGGCGCAGGCGGCGGGTCGCGGCAGCGCCCCGGCGCCACCCGCCGGAGCGGCGGGTCCCGGTGACGCCGAGGGAGGTGCCGGGGAAGGACGCGGGGAAAGGCTCGGACTCAACTCCCGGCGGGTCCCGCTCCCGCCGCCCGAGAACAACAAACTAACACAACATGGCGGCCGCCGCCGCTGTCGCCGCCGCGGTGCACCATGGGACGGCGGCGGACCGGGGCCCTCCCCCCCGCGGGGCGGGGCGGGCGGGCGGCGCGCGCCGCTGGTTGGTCACTCCTGCTCACCCCGCGTCCCTCCGCGCGTGCGCGGGGCGGGCAGGCGGTGCGCGTGCGCCGCCGGGGTGCGGGGCGGGGGCAGCGCGTGCGCGGGGGCGGGGGCGTCCTGAGGGCGGAATGGCCGCTGGGACGGGGAAGGGAAAGGGAAGGGAGGGAGGAAAGAGAGAGGGGTCATCTGTCCCGGCTGCGTGAGAAGGGGGACAAGCAGGGGCTTTACCTGCCCTGGATAAACAGTGGGCAGTGGGAATGGGAGGGAGAGGCTCCCACACCTCCCTGACGAGGGTTTGCAGGTGTGTCTTGCCAACGTGGGCGGCTGCTCGCACCGCCTCTGGAATACCTGGCTCGCGTAGGATCGCAGAGTCACGGAATCAGTTAGGTTGGAAAAGACCCCTGAGATCATCGAGTTCAAACTTTTATTCAACCCCACTGTGTCAACCAGACCATGGCACTGAGTGCCACATACAGTCTTTGCTTAAATATCTCCAGGGTCGGTGACTGCACCACCTCCCTGGGCAGCCCATTCCAATGTCTAATCACACTTTCTGTGAAGAAGTTCCCCTGTTGTTAACTTGAACCTCCCCTAGGCCCACTTAAGACTCTGTCCTCTTGTCCTATCACTGGTTACCTGGGAGAAGAGACTGCCCCGCACTTGGCTACAACCTCCTGTCAAGGAGTTGTGGAGAGAGAGAAGGTCGCCCCGAGCCTTCTTTTCTACAGCCTAAACACCCTCAGCTGCTTCTCACGGGACTTGTGCCCCAGACCCTTCACCAGCTTTGTTGCCCTTCTCTGGGCATGTTCCAGCACCTCAATGTCGTTCCTTAACTGAAGAACCAGAGCTGGATGCATTGAGCTGCATGGAGGCTTCATTAGGTTGTGGGTGCAGCATGAACCTGCAAGTTCACCTGCCTGTTGGGTGAGAAAAAACCCATGAGTTAGTGGGGTTAAAATACACCACGAAAGGGATAGTGTGGGGACAGTTACATAGATCTGTGGTCCCCCATCTTTTAAGGCTTGAGTGTACAGGGGAGTAACACGTATAAACTGAACTAAACCAGTTCAGACCACATGGTTCTTGCTTCTCAAACGTCACCCGAGCACACACTGTACAGGTTCAGTGTTGCAACATGCTCGGTCTAGTTCACTGCAGGCTGTGTGTCCTTCTCTGCTGTCACTCTAAGCACTTCCCTCCTGGCTGCTTGGCTCCTCGCTCCCCTCTCCTTTCCAAAGGATCCAGTGATCGCATGCCTGCCAAGTGTATCAGTTTGGATCACTGATCCCACAGAAAATCAATTACCTAAAAAAAAAAAAAAATCTTCCTTTTGAGTTTCCTTCCTGCTCCCTCCTGGTATTAAAAGGGGAAATTAGAACTTGTGGCATTCTGCACAGACCAGGTTAAGCACAATATAAAATTATGCCACTGCTTGTGAAGAAACCAGATCTGATCTAAAACAGTTTAATGGAGCCTACTATAACAAGACTAGTTCAAGTAAACGGCGAAACTTTCCCAGTTGGACAAGTCCTCATGGAAATAATTAACAATGTTAGTATTTAAATTATCGGCGTTATCTGATTAAACTCTCGCTATGAGAATAGGGAAGTTCTCATGTCACTTTGTTCTGTGCTCCCTGCAGACTTGTCTCTACATTGCATTTGATCTCATTTTTCAGGTTTCCTTCACAACTACAGGAGCTAGAGGTTTATTCTGTATGTATTCCTACGCTCTCACAGCCGAATTCTGTCTTTAATTTAGGAAATAGACCATTGGTAGGTGATGCTTGCTGATAATTTAATACGTAGTCCTTCAGACCTTCTCTGATTGCCTGACGTAGGAGTGATGAGTGAATACTAGAACTGTCAGTGGTAAAAACCTATGATGATTTCAACAGGGGCAGGATTTTCAGTTGCTCTTTAGTATTGATCTTTTTTAGTGAAGCTGGTTTGCAATACAAAAGGGTTTCGTGGCAAAGGACGGAGTTTCCTGGACCCTCCAAAGGCAGGATGGAGGAGAAGTGTGAGGGGCGAGACTCAGTCAGTTGCAGCTGCAGCCTGTTAAAATTCACAGATGTCTCGTCATAATTCTCTGTATCCCTTCTGTTTGAGGCTGGGAAATTAGGTGTTAAACATAAGCAGTATTCACAATGAGCAGCTTTTCTGACATTCAGATACATAGAAGACTGTATTTTATGGGTCTTTTATGCTCTATATTTTTGCTCATTTTAATATCTAGTTTGATTGCTATGACTGACACTCCAAATAGAACTCAATTTACCATTTGCTTAACACACCAATCCAATGTTAAAGAGGAATAACAGAATACTTAACTATTATTTTGTTAATATACAGAAACTTCAGCCATTTTGCACAGCTCTGGTACAAAAAAAATGACCATTCCCAGATATCTGAACTTCAGTAGCTGTGGAACAGGGACCTAAACAATAATGGCAGAGACAGGTATGGTGACTCTGCTTACCTTCGCTCAGGACTTTCTGTGAGTTTTCAAATTCCAGGAGCTAGAGTTGCTCTGGATTCTATACAAAAAACTCCAAATTTTTCTCAGTACTACATACCCTGTGCTATAAAATGCAAGTGTGCTCGTGCCTTTTTAATAAGTTAACATACTTGCAGCCTCTGGAATCCATGAATTAAAATTACTTTATGTGAATTAGTCATCATCACTTTATTAAATACTTTTGAAGGTTCTGCATAAATAATATATTTGCCTGTGAGACTTCCAAAGCAAATCCGTTTGCAGTCGGGAGTGCAACAGATTGTCTTGCAAGGCGATTAAGTGAATAACAGAGAACTCCAGATCCAGTAATTCTGGTTCTGTTCTTGCTGCATTACTGGGGCACTTGCTTTGCGTCTCCTGCCCCAGATTTCCCTTTTTAAGCTGATAAGAATAGTGCTAAACTTCTTCTTTTAAGCCTTTCAGTAAAAACTGTTGTGTCCTAACTTCTGTACATTAAGCTGTTTCCACAGCAATAGTCATTATCACTTTTATTTATACTGGGTTTGGATGTTAACTTTTTTTTTTCAGAATACTTAGTAGCTTATTTTTGGAGCAGGCACAATCATTTTTTTTATGTTTTTTATATTTAAATCATTATTTATTTTTGCACACACACTCAAATGGTTAAAAATCACCAGTCAGGAATCCAGTACAGCAGCCTTTTGAGTTTAATTCCTTTAAACACTTAAAATTAATATGAGGGCATTAAGAACAGTGTTATCAACAGCAAATTGTTCCTAATTCCCTGGAGAAAATGTGCTTCTAACTTATTCTTTTAACCATAGTTACCTCTTCGTGAGCTTTCTTTCTAGTCTGGCAAAACCAGACTGTGTTTTCACAGCATGAGAGGCTGGCCCAGAGGGGTGGTCCAGTTGAGGGTTGAACTTCTCAAAGTGACACCCAACTCCGAGGCACCGTTTTCCATTCAAAGTTAAACCTGTCTTTGGATGAATTCCTCCAAACCAGACAATAAACAACTCTTGGGTTATTTCACAACATCCTGTGATGCAACAAATGTTCTGTCACACTTGACAGGAGATTCTGGATTTAAAATGTACAAATGAGGGGTACAAAAGCAAATTCACTCTCTTGTAGGTGTCATGTAGGGCCTGACCTATGACCTATTGGCAGTGGCAGCAATCGTAGGAGGCAGCAGTACCTCTTGAAAGATAGCCACAGGTGAAAGATGCTTTCTCTTTGAGCAAATTCCCTTGAAAGGCAGAAGTAGATTAGGAAGTGGAAAAGACTTAAAAAAATAATAAATTTCTTACTTAAGAAAAGAGAACAGCATGAGGATTAATACAAAGTATATGGAAAACTTTGTAACAAAGTATATGTGATAAACTTTGAACAGAAAAAAATTCTGAGTGTTTCAGCCCCAGGACTATCTGTAGTTTCAGAGCTGTGGGCAGTTTCATGTGTGCCAAATTTTGATATCACTGTAATTTTTCTTTCTGTTTCCTTCTGCATTCTTGTTACATATTTATCCCCTTGTTGCAGCTTGTCTCCCTTGTTGTCTGCAATCCACTTGATGCATCTTATTTCAACTGTAATTTCTTCAGAGCGATGTGACCCTGGGACCCCTGAAACAGCTGCAAGGGTGGAGAACAGGAGAGCCTGTGAGCTGAGAAATGGGCTGAACAAGCAGTATGTCAAGTGTGTTATTAATGTGTCACGTGTGGAGTCCCTAGAAAACTGATCAATCACCAAAGATCAAAATCTCAACAGAGATTTGTAGTGTAAAATATAAAAATTATTACCAGCTCCAACTGGCTGCAGGGAGGTTTGGGCTTTACTTTGGCTTCTGAACTGAGAACAGCACTCAGAAGCCTGGGTATTGCTCTGGACCCCAGTGTTTGCAATATATTTTAGGGATCTAGAGAAAAGAAATCAAGAAACACCAAGTGTTAAATATATTACAGTGGCTTATTTCTAATTTTTTTTTTTCAGTCTGGATACTGGAAGTCTTAATGACTAAGCTTTGCTTCATTTCACCAGGAAGCCCATCTGGTGTCAGGGCAGCAGGGGAATTGGGGTGAAGCTGACAAATGTCAGTCCTTCCTTGGAAGAATGACTCAATGCAGTAGAAAATGTCTAAGATCTCCCATTCTTAGGTAAAGGAAGTGGTAGCCCATGATAAACATATCAGAATAAATAAGTCTTGGGAGTGTTTCCCAAGATTTCCTGACAAGGAGCCAATGTACAGCATTGTTGGCCTTGCTCAAATGCTGAGCTTTGGGAAGGGCTTGCTTGGTCTGGACACAGGCCAGGCTGTAAAAGAGCAGAAGGACATGTGATGGCTCTAGGCAAACCTCAGAGCATCACAAGGAACTCCTGTGGCTCAGATTCTTGTGGCCCATACCTGTGAGCAAAGCCCCATGCTTGGTGGAGCCCCACTGAACACAGAGACATTGTGCAGAGGTACCAAATGTCAGTTTTCATACAAAACTTCCAGATCAGAGTTTATGTTCCTGAGAACTCCTCGTGCCAGAAGGCTATAATCCTGTTAAAAGCCTCTGGGAACTACTGCAATGCAAATAATAGTAGCAATAATTAGCTCTGCTTTAATTGATACTGTGTATTCCTCAAATGTCAGTGAAAATTTACTTTGCTAAGCCAACAACTTCTCCCCTGGAACTCTGCTGACTTTACCAGAATTACACGAGGGGTGAGTTTGGATCGTTGTAGGTTCCTGGCATAAATTATCAGCTGTTGATTCCTTGCCCTTTAAAACTTGGCAAGCATACAAGAAGAGTTTGCCAGACATGCAAGAACTAGGTCTATGCATTTATGGGGAAATCCTTCGGGACCATGCACAGAAAGGAGTACAATTTGCTAGAAGTACCCAGCTGTGAAATCCAGGAACTCCCGCACACAACCCGAGCAATTTAGAGTGTATTTAGCCTGGCATTAATACCAGTGGTTCCTGGAAGCCGTATGCCCTCAGCTTTGTGAAAGCATGAATGTGATAGTAACAAATGCTGTAAATGTGTGGAGATGCTAAATTTACAGAATAGTCATAATAGGGAGGATTTTGGTTGGCATAATCTGGAGTCAGTTTATGGTTACTCCTGTTTATCCCAGTGGCTAGGAGTTGCCTCCACTTAACATTGAGAGTGTAGGTCTGAGCACATCATTGGCATAAATAAGTAAAGATAACACAGTTCAGAGCACTCAACATCTTCAATATGAACGTCCTCATCTGGACCTTTGTCTTACTGGGCACCCAAGAATTTTGATGCCCCATCCTTCATGAACAGCCTCTACCCTGTCACACTGCTGCAGCTGTGTGCTCAGACACTCCTTGGGGATTCTTTCTAAGGGAAGGATAAATGTTCCTTACCTTTAGTTGTCTGAAGCTCAGATGCCTAAGCTAAGCTCGTTGTGTGAACCTCCTTCATTCAGTTAATTAGATGGACTGAATGACTGCTCTTAGCTTTGGGAGACAAATCTTGAGCAAAGTGAAGGGAAATAAATCTCAAGCATAGAGTTGCTATTTTGATAGTATTGGGAAAGATTAGTGCTAGTAGCAGATCTTGAGTCTAAAATTTTCCATACTTACCAGGAAAAGACTCCTGTCTTGTAGAATTTCAGCGCATATTACAGGATTAAACAATTTCTGTTTGTTAGGCCTAATGGGTAGTGGGTTTAGGCTGTAATGGGGTCTTTCAGAGACTCAAAGACACAATGCACCTGATTTGATGGGTTTATATGCACAAAAGTGCCGTGGCCAAACAGACTCAGGAACAGATCACTCTAGCACATTACCAATAAGCCAATTAGTGAAATGAAGCATTGTAAGTATTAGGCTGCTTTATGCAAATATGTTTGTGTGGAAGAGAGAATCATTTGAACTGGGTTTAGCATTCAGGAAGACCTTGCCAGTATGATATGTGGTGATAGTTGCTATAGCTGTTATTGATCAGTTTCTTTTTTCACCCCATATGTGTGGATGTAAATGCAATGAGTGATGTGAACCTTAATGAACACAAGGATGGTCAGGATTTAGACCTTATCATGTGGGTTTTTTTCAGTAGCTACATTTGTTCAGCAGTTTTCACAACATCTTCTAACATTAACTTTAGTTATATTTGTTTTTCCATTGCAGTGATTGACAGCATCAGTATTTTATTTGGGAAAATCCACAAATTTTTCACATTCAGCTAAGTTCCTTACCAGGAAGAATGACAGAATTAGGCCTTACATATCAAATCAGTTTCATTTGGGGACCTTAGTTTATCTAGTTGATCCAACAGATTCATTTATCACAGCCCATCCACGTTAATCTGGGCACCTTTCCTGTAATGAGTTCCTGGCAGCCCAGGAGCACGTGATGGAACATGACCCATTCCAGAGGGCTCAGGTACAGGATAGAGATGCATTATCCAATGCAGCAGGGTCTGAAGTGCTATCTTGTATAACAAATTATTGACTTCATTGTACATAGTACCAGGATTTAATTAAGCGATAAGGCCCATCATAGTGGCCCTTTATCTTGCAGATAAGGATTTACCAAGCTTACCCAAGAGGTCTTTATCTGAAAGATAAGAAAAAGGTACGTAAGGTGCCTTCTCCTGTTTTTAAATCTTTAATTGAAAAGACCTTATTTTTTAAGTTCTAGGCTGTTGTCTTTTCTTCGTGGCTTAGTATTAAGGATTCAGATAGACTTTTATAAGGGAGGTTGTAATAGAGAAGAATGTTACCAGTGGCCTTCACTGGGTGAAAATAATAGGATTAATGTAGGTTTTATTCACAATGCACCAGCTCTCAGCTGAAGTGGAAATTTAGCCTTTGATTTGCAGGAGATTTTCCAGTGACTTCATGATACCATGGTCATGAAAGAGATTCATTCATCTCTGATTTCAGAGGGTTATTATTGTGATTATGTTGTAAAGTTTAGAAAAAGTTGGGATTGCACAATAAAAGAAAATGAGGGATGAAGATAATTTCAAGACAGTTCTTTTAATGACTGTGTTGTCAACTAAGCTAAATTATGCCTAATTTTCTATCCTTTACCTATATAAGCAGAAAACATATAAAGAAATTAAGGATAATACAAAGAACTGGCACTCAGAATAAGATGAACACACTGGAAATCACAAAATAATATTACTGCTAATGCTCAGTGGAGAAAAACACAGAGGAAATTCCAGAGAAAGGAGAGAAGGGCATATGTTTTTTATGAGAAAGGCACATAAGGGCCACTGCATGGTTGAAAACAGGACAGGATCTTTGGATTTAGCAGATTTAGTCCCTAATGTTACAGACACTTTTTAATAGAGTTCTTTCATAAAGGTTCAAGCCTTTTTTAGAAGTAGGTCCACCTCTGTTAGAGGAAGCCTGTTATGCAACA
This sequence comes from Chiroxiphia lanceolata, assembly GCF_009829145.1. Taxonomy (NCBI): domain Eukaryota; kingdom Metazoa; phylum Chordata; class Aves; order Passeriformes; family Pipridae; genus Chiroxiphia; species Chiroxiphia lanceolata. The sequence continues at coordinate 147,781,764 of NC_045637.1, forward strand.
TCCTTATACTAATAATTATCTGAGATCTTCCAGTTTACAGTATGACTGTATCCCTGGCCTTTCCATACTTGTTTGTTCTTAGTGCTGATACTATCTTTTAGCATAAGTGACATTTCTTCCTTCCCAGTGTTTTTCCTTTCCATCCCCATCTAAGCCCATAAATCAGTCAGCCTTTACTACGGTACATAAACCAAGTCCCCCCTGGACCATTCTGTCCTTGCAGGTCCAGGAGTGACAACCACCAATTGAGTCCGTGCCCCTTCTGGGACCAGGGACACATCAGACTTGCAGCTCGTTCCACCTCGAGTTGCTTTGTGTATGCTCTGTGAAATTCTCCTGAATTTCCAGACATCCAAGAACCTAAGCTGCCACATACTGGAAATCCAGTAGATTATTGCCCAAAGCAGTTGTCTACCACATAAATTGATAGCGTTGGCAGCTCTGCTTGTGAAAGACCCCCTGTTCCCCAGATTGTTAATCATCCTGCTCTGCACCTGTTCCAGCTTGAATTCTTCATGCTTGAATGGGGCAGTAAAGCAGAGTCTGAAGGGATCAGGTTGTGTTAGAAGAGCTTGGAGCAATTCAAGCCAGGACTGAGTAGCAATTCTAATGAGAGATACCCTCCAGGTTACACGAGAGGCAAATTGCCTCGGTGGTGAGTGGAAGTTTGTTGTGCTGCTTTGAGCCTGTTTGTTCAGGAACCAGGGGATTTCATTTCCATTGTTGACAATCTGACACCTTTTATAGGCAATTGATTCACTTTTTAAAAAACTCTCTGGCGTGGAAGCAATAAGTGAGTGGAAAGGTGTGAATTAAAATGTGTACACAGCTAAAGACGATTACTCAGATATTTGCTTAGACCTGAAATCCCAGATGTGAAGCTGGGATTATTCCCTCTTGCTCCAACTACCCTTTGCTAATTGCCTCCTGAGTAATTCTGCTGTGTCTTTTTTCTTATTTATTTGCAACTTTGAAAACTGATTGAGCTTTCTGCCTCAGAGAAAGCTATAAGCACAGTCCCTCACTCTAATGTACCCCATACAGAGTTCCCTTACCTTGGTGTAGCCTCTCATGCCTTGAAGTCGTTCAAAGAGGTCTCTGCTGCCTCATACTCTAGAGAAATCGGTGGAGCTGCGTCCACTGGCTTCAGCAGAATAACTTACCCACCACATACTTTGTTTTTATTTCAGTTTGTGTTTATAGCACTCAGGGAAAGATTTCACCTGAATGCTACTCACAGGCACTTCTGCTGTCCTCTTCTTCCCTAAAAACTAGGGAACAAATTCAACACCCTTCTCTTACATGTATTTCAACATGAAATTATTTTGCTTCGTACATCTGAATGCTATCTTTTAAAAAGGGATTTTTCTTCCTTCAAATCGCACTCCAGTGGGAGCTGCCCCAATCAGCAATGTGTGTGCTCTTGCTCTCTCTCTGTAGTTGTTCCATTAAAGTAGTGTGAAAGCTACGACTGTGTGTCCACTGTCATTCTGTATTAGAAGTCAGAGGTAGGGTAATGATATGCAAGGTTGATCCTTCTGTAATACTTCCCTTGGAAGTGCAGTTCTGCCGTTTTTGCTGTCAGCCTGCATTTAGAGTGCAGAGAGTGCTGCATGACTTGAAAGCAGCAGTAGGCAATTCCCAGTCTAAACCTTAGATATTTACATATTTATGCTCACTTCAGTGGAGTAAATATGCTATGAATAAACCCTATTATGTTTGAAACGGTACTTACAGTATAATAAAAACACACAGTACAGTGGTGCAATCTCAGGTTTTCTTTTGGTGTCAATGTGGGCATAAATTTATTAAATTACATATTGTTAACATTATATTCAGCTTCCAGTGGTGCTTAGAATACCTTGCAGACTGTGAGAAAATAATGAAGGAAAAGTCCTTTAGTCTTTAAACAAAAACTGAAGAGAAAACACTGTCTGTGGGTAAAATAGTTCTGATAGAAATGGCCAGTCTGTCAGGGGTGACTCTACACCTTTGTTATTATTACTTTTGAAGTTGTGTGCATTGGAATGTGCCATCTAATGCAATGGATTTTTTCAAAGGACATTGTCAGGTGTTGCTGATACAATGCCATGATGTTGCCCATGTCACAACCTTATGTTCGTGCTATGTTCTGGGGAAGGAATTGTTTGATACCCACCAAAATTTCTCAGAGTTTCTGTTCTGGAAAAGGTGGTGGGCTGATGCTTGGGTTTGCATGGTCCCCTCAGCAGTTACTGCAGCATTATGCTGAGGGGTCCCTGTGAGAAGAGAATTAGTCTTTTCATTTTACAAAAGCCCCAGCCAGAACATCTGCTTTCTGTTCTGAGTCTTATGACCAACCTTTTCCATGACCTTCCTCAAGACACGACACTTTCCTCTGCTTCCATTTCCTTCTTGTCTTTCATGAGTGTCTTGTATACTCTTCATTCAGTATACAACTGAATTTTAAATTCTTTCATTATTTCAAAGCAGTGATCTGTTTCTCTGTGTGTGCAAATCTTTATCACCAATATATCATCCAGAGGAGTCCTGAAGAAACCAACAGGCTGCTCGCTGTAGGAAGCTCTGTATCAGGCTCCACATCAGTGTAGTTATGTCTTTGCTTTTACAGCTTGACCTTAAATCCACTGAAGTAGAAGAGTTTTACATTACCTTGTCACAGACAAGCCCCTAATGTTTGCAAAGAGCCTTTCACTAAAGCCAAAAGTCAAGTTTTACTCCATCTGCTAGATGGTGTATGAAGACTACCCATCTTAATTGGAATAGTCATAGGATTTTCCATGGAGTATTTGACAGCATCCATCTAGGCTCAAGCTTTCACATTCATACATGACCTGTATTACAGAGGGAACTTCCAGGCTGAGAAGCAAACTCAGAGGAGCTGAAAGAAGTGTAACAGTTTTGTGTACGTCCTCCCAGTACAGGGCATGAGAAATCTCTTACAGAGAACCTAAATGAAGGAAAAGGAGTTACAGGAGTTGCAGAGTAAGGAGAGTTGAAAAATAAAAAAGCTAAGGAACTATAAAAGCTGTAAAAAGACGACGGATCTCTGGCTAAGCACATCAGAACTCAAACCGTAGATAGTCATGTCAGGTTGTTGACAATAATTCAGGCTTTGCTGGACACAGGGATTTGGGCTGAATCCAGCAGTGTCTACTTGACAGAGAAAAGATAAGATCAATTAAACACTTTGAAATTTGCCATTGAGACTGAAATGTGCTTTTTAACTTTGAGGGAAGACTGAAAAGACCCACCTCCAAAAGGCATTTGATGCCCTTTTTTTCAGACAAAGTATTATCTGTGAAATTTCCATGTGGAATACTTTTTAAGAAAGACAAATTTTAATAGGAGTTGCAGGAAGAAGTTTGTGCCAATGCAGTCTGCAGCCTTAGACATGCAAGGACTGTGTGTTGGGTGTGTGAGGGGCAGAAGAGTTACTGTGACCTGTGCTTATCTCAGGAGAACACCTTCAAACGATGCTGAAGTGTCTGTGCCTACTTTAGGACATAAAACATACAACTCGCCTTCTGTGGAGTTGGCATGCTGTGACAAGTGGCCATTTCACTTCTCATAGTTGACCCTCTGTTCCTTTATGATCCTCATGACTGTGTTTTCAATATATTGGTTGTCTCTCTTTGTGTGCTTACTTTGTGAGTTCTTTGAGGTAGGGACACTCATGAAAGCCAGGAGAAGGGAGATCCCAATCTCAATAAGAGAATGAAATAAAGAGCTCATAAGAGCATCACTTTGGTCAGAGCTTGAAGAAGATTAAGGATCAGTATGCAGTTCTACTCTGAGGAGCTACTGGCAAAATTAGCTCAAGAAACAGAAGTACCTTGTGTACTGCCTTTTGTTGAAGTCTGGATAAAATTTGCTTGTATTTCTTTGCAGTTTTGGTTTAGGGAAAATACAGATTTCTTTCTGTTAGGCATCAATGCTATCAGGACGTGTTCAGATTATGATACATTCACAGGTACGTTCACATTCCCATTCAGTCAGCACAACCATTTACCATAGGATCATTATTTAAAAAGCAAATGAGTCCTCAAATGAAGAGAATGTATACACCTGTATCAGTAAAGAGAAGACATCAGAGTTTACTCTCTGGTCCTGGGGATGAGTGCTCCAGCTCACTGAACTCATTACCCCCAGAACAGGGTGACCAGACTCTCCTCACCAGTCACTACTATCATTCTCATTTTAAAATTAAGAACAAAATTATATGGGAGCAGTAGGGGTCTATAGAGAAATATCTACTCCTCAGCTATTGCTAGAAGCCTAATGTAACAGGAATCAAAGTAGGCTCATTTTTCAGTCTTCTCAGGTCTATGACTACAGATGGATATACTCTCTGTGTTACAATGCAGATCAGTGTAAAGATACTGGCAGGGACTCATTTGGAACTGGCTCAGGACCCAGACATAGACCAGCGACATGAAGCTCCAGATACAGCAATTCATCACAGTCATGCTGCTTTCCAGGCAGAGCGGTGTAGACCTTCACAAGGATGTTGTCCAAGATCAGAGAAGTTTGATGTTATTGCAAAACTGATTTCCTCTCCCCTAATTCTCAGCCTCATACAGGACTATTGGGTCATTGTTCCTCTCTGAGGAGGTTAGATTTCATTTCTGTGGCGAATCAAACACAAATCTCCAGAAGACTGTTGTTCTACAGAACACAGACTGCTGGCAGTTGTTCCCAGACTCAAAGGCCCATAAAATAAATTATGGGGTTATCAACTGAGGAAACAGCAAGATACTTTCAAATTGTAACAAATGTATTTCTATATTGAGTCTATTAAACTGTAGTGGGTAGGATTTTTGCCGTCATTTTCAGTGAATAGAGCCCTGAGAAATTTGAAAGCATGAAGACCTTGAGTTGTTTTTATTTTAGAAAACATGAGAAATGGTATGCAGAGAAAACTTTTGTACAAACCACAATAACTTGACAGATCTTCTGCTGAGGATAGAGCACACCAGAGCAAACCAGTATGTCTTAATTAATAACCCTGTCTACTCAGTACAACTGCAGTAATACTAATGATTTCCTGAGTAGTCTAGACTGAATACAAGGCTTTTTAGACTTCTGTTTGATTTGTTTTTTCAGAACTGTAGTGTTTTGAAGATAAATAAAAACTGCTAATGAATATGTATATGTTTCCTGATGCAGAGTATTTCAATGAATATTCTAGGGCGGTTTTGTAGTTTGCAATGAACATGCTCCTTTGAAGTTTTTACTGATCTAAAAGTGTAGTCATTATGTCTGGGTCACACAGAAGTTTACTGATTTAGTTAGACAAAGAAACTAAGCTTAGACAAAATATTTCAAGACGTGAACCTTTTTCAACCTCAAACTGCAAAATACTGTGAAAATTCTTTTCAATAGCTGCAAGATAGTTAAAAATTCGTTTAACAATATGGAACAAGCTTGAGTTTTACGTCTTAGAGAAAAACAACAAAATCAATCATTTTCTCATTGCTTAAACAAGAAAAGTGAATGAATTGAGAGGTTCTGGAAGACAAGGTCCATATGAAGGTGGAATGGAGACAATACTGTGCAGCGTCTGCTGTACAGCCTGATGACTTCATGCCCTGCTGTCTAGGGAGACTGGTGGCAGCTGGGCTCTTGGGGAGCAGGTGTCCCTGATCTGCAACCCTGGACAATCCCAGGACAATTGCAGCACTGGCTGCAGGGCTATTTGCTTGGTGACTGTTCATGCGGTCTGATTTCAGAATCACAGCTATGGGAGCATCCTCTGATTTGGCTTTGATGGGAAGCCAAGGTGAGTGAGATGAAGTCTTCAGTTTGACTTCCAAAGCAGGGGAAAAAAAATGATGCACTCAATACTTAACATTAGATTTCCATTTCTTCTTTGTGTTTTCAACCTTCCAGTGTCAATCAAAAGGCTTTAGTGAGCACATCATCCTGTTGCATAAGGTACTGCAGAAGCTCAGGCAGCCCAGCCACATTCAACCATTTGGGTTGCATTTGAGGTTGTTTTGGAAGTAGCATTCACCTCTGCCATGGGATGAGGGGACTATGTTTACTTCAAGAGCATTTATAAGAATTATAAGAGAGTTGACTGCAGCCACTAAGGCTGAACTCATCACAAACTGCTGCCCAAACCTCCTCATAGGCCCCAAATCCTTGCACTGGATCTCTCTGGAGCAGACGCTGCTCTGTGTGTGTGTGTGTGTGTGTGTGTGTGTGTGTGTGTGTGTGCGCAATACTCCTGTGACACAATCAACTGGGAATTAGGGAAACCTTATTTTTACTGATGACTTAAAATAGGATTCAAATTCCCTGAGGGGGAGGGGACCGATCCTGCAACCAGCGGTGCTCGGGTCTGACATAAGCACAGCACTGCAATCCTGTAAGACAATTAGCATTACAATCAGCTTTACTGCATCATCCAGAAATCCTGCACTGAGGAAGTGTCCAGTGAGGTCATTTCATGCCAGGTGATTCACCACGGTAACTCCAATTCCAGCCCCACCGTGGTGCTACCTGGCTGGAGCTCCAGTCAGGCAAGGCAGGAGGCTCTGCTGCTGAGGCTCCATTTCTCAATTTGTTTAGGCCCCTGGTGTCACCTCCCGGGATGGTGGCAGTAGCAGACCTGTGACGTACCAGCAAGTGCTGTGTCTCTTCAGCGTAGGTGCCAGATGCCAGATGCCAGTGGAAGGAAGGACACTTATTGATCCACCTTGGGCTCGAAATGAGTCCAGCCTGAGCTCAGGTTGGGATGCCTGCTTCCCCACGGAGCCTGTGGGTTTGGGGAAGGTTTCAAATCCAGCTGATTAAGCTGACAGGTGTCAGGCTGCAGCTGCAGAGCAAAAGCTGCTCTGATGGGAGCTGCTGACCTTCCTGTTAATCTGGGGAGAGCCTGCTCAAGCAGAGATTTGCAGGGGAAACTGCGGTATCATTCACCTTCTCGATGTTTTGACTACGTCAGGTTTGGCAGCCATTAAAAAAAAAAAAAATTAATATTTTAGGGGTTTTTTTCCTTGAAAGCATTTTGTGATAAGTTATTCAGAAGCCAGAAACTGATGGCCACATTTCTCTCTTTCCAACAGGAGCTATGCTGAAATGCACATTCACTGCCTGTCATGGGGAAGCACTGTCTGCTCTGGTACCAATGGTGCTGACTTTGCATCGTGCCTCCCAGAACCTGCTCACCTTTATATTTACATTGACAATATGAATCAGCTCAAGAGCACATTTTAGTCAGTGATTGCACAAGTACCAGCTCGTGGTGAATCCTTGTTTGCACAGCAGCTGTGGAGTTGTGTCAAACAAATTATTCCAGAAAGTTCTTTTGCACCATGCCAGGCCTCCTGCAAAGAGAACGGGTCAGTGGTGCTGTTTAGTGCCTAAATTTAGCAAAAGGGATCTTCTGCAGCAAATTAAGGGGACGCTATTATCAAACATTTCTAAGTTTGAAAGCCAGGCTTTGTTGGGCTAAACATCCTGCCTACCAGTTTGGTCTTGTTCCAGCAGTTATTCCAAGAGCTGACGTACATGTAGGGTTTGTCATCGTTCTGACTGTAAGAAAAGAATGAGCTCTGAAACCCAATTCTGTGAATGCGTATGCGGTGGATGTGTCTGGGTGTGGAAGCTCTGGCTGATAGAGATCAAGAAGAACATCAGTGCCAGGTTTTGTCTTGTGCCTCCCAGGAGGCTCAGCACAAGACAAGGAAGGAAAACAGCTTCATAATATCTTTGCGTTTCTGGGTTTCGGGACTGTTCCAAAGGCTGGCACAGCTGCCAGCCTTCACCCCAAGCGTTGCTATAGCTTATAGATGCTGCCCACAGTTGCCCACCAGCTGCTATGCAACCCAAAATAGGCTCAGCACAAAGCACTCCAGGAAGCCCCCTCTTCTTTTCCCTCCATGTCCCCTTCATCCGGCGCTCTGATGCGGAGAGGTTAGACCAAAGTGAAGAGGTTAACTCGTGAATGAGTTGAATTAATTTAAATCATATTCAATTTTTTTTTAAAAAGCAGATTTTCTCTTGCAGACTTGAGATGGAGCAGCACTTAGTTTTGCTAACCATTCTTACTATTTATTTGCAGTTCTTAAGATAATTTTAATACTCACTTCATCTTTTTTGCCTTGTTGGAAATAAACTGAGCTGTTAAGGATTTTTTTCTTTTCCTTTTTGTGTCTGCTTTTCTGCTTTTCTTCTTGCCACTCTGTAACTATTTAAAACTTTTTTGGTTATTACAAATAGTACAGGGAATAATAATAATAATAATAATAAACCAAAACAAAACTTTAAAATGTTACTAGATTGATGGCATTTCTTTTTCTTTTCTATTTTTACAGCACTTCCAAGCCTGAGAAATTTTGAATTAGGTCTTGATCCTACAACCATGTAAAAAATTGTGTACCATGTCAGAACAAAAGTCCGTCTGGCACAGTATTTATCTCCAGGAAAGACCAGTAAGAGATATGTAGAGCCAACACCAAAAAAGGAAGCAAGAACAATTATATGTACTCAAAATATTTTCCATACATTTGTCTGAAAAGGGACGAACCAGAAATTATACCTTTGTTTCACTCTTGTCATTGCTATCTTGCTTCTTGGTACAAGATCAAGGTTCAAAGACAAGGTTAGATCCTTTGCTTCTGTTGCTAAATTTAAATCATGAATGACTACAAGTGATCGTTGAATTTGGGGGTTTCCCTGAAATTTCTCTGAAATATTTATAGGCATTCTTGTTTTCTAAATGCGTTGTGACCATTCAGCACAGTCTCTCATGGAGGTGCTGAGATGTGGGATGCAGCCATGGTGGTGTGGGATGAAAATATTTCATAAAGAGGCAATACTAGTCAAGGAGATTGCTGGATTGCTTGGATGAGAAATTAATCTTATCAGAGCCACTAGAAAATGGAGAGGATATATATTGAGAAAATATGTTTATAAATTTTCAGTTAAACCTCTTGAAAAATGTTGGAGAAGAGCAAGAGCTATTTGTTTGCTTATTCTTTTCGTATTCATCTTTCCCCTTGGTGCTTGCTCTATTTCTTTCTGAATAAATTTCTATCTAAAAAATTTTGCACAGTTTTACCCTCTATATAGCATTGCTGTATATCATGGTTTAGCTTGAGCATCCCATGCCAACATCACCTTCGTTTCACTGCAGAGAAGGTAGTCCCTGATCACCTCACACAGGTATCTCATGAGCATTCCTGGTGTTCCTCGTATGCTATGTTACCCTCTCTAAGAATTTACTGAAATGAGAAACCATTCCACTGATCAGTATAAAAAGCCTTACAGGGTGCTGAAGGGTCTGCTGACAGAACAACAAGGTACCCCAGCCCCACAGCCTTGATCATGTTATATTATGCTCATGCAGATGCTCTGCTTGTGGAGCAGGCTTCCCACTCTCATTTGCCTGTTGAGCTTCTGACAGTTTTTCTCTCTCATTGAACAAGACGTCCTGCATCATACAAAAGAGGTGGTTTTAGTGATATCTTTGAGGTGCGAAAATTATAAGCAGGATTTGCTGCCTTGAGTTAGTATTTAGTTCCCTGCCATGAAGACAAGCACAGGATGGCTCCTGAGTGTTACTCTACCAGGCCTGCTGCTAACAGTGTTTACCACAACTTTACACTTACTTCTGAGATAGGAGATGAGCTGGAGGGCCTGGAGTGTTTCTTCTCGTCATCCCTCAGGTGTATTGCTCTAGTTTTGTCGTCCTCACCAGGACTTCTATAGCATTGCCATGAACCAAAGGTTTTGCTGTTGACTCTGTGAAGCCATGTGATGTTTTCACCCCTTGCTTTAGAGCAGAACATCATGGTTGTGATATGCTAGAGAAAGAGGCTGTCGGGGAGGAGATGGGGAGGAGAAAGGGTAATCCTTTCCAAGGGAGCTTTCCAAGGATATCTGGTCAGCTTTAAGGGAGAACAAAGCTGCCTTAACACTTGGGTTTGTTGCTGACTTTTAGGCTTGGAAAAATGCCCATTTGGCTGCTGAGGCAGCAGCCTGAATTGTTGTGCAACTTGGCTGTGAAGGGAATGCAAAGGGATTTCTTCCCCTTCAGGTTCACGCATCGCTAACCATGCCAGGCGTGTTGCTCTGTACTGTACACCCTGAATGAATAAACTGCTCCTAATAAAGAACTGATGTTGCTAATATCTTCGTGTAATTTAAACCAAGGCTTTTTGAATTTAGCTCATTTGGGGAAGAAAAAAAATCCACTGATGTTGCAAATGCTTATGCATCTGATTAACTTCGCCGCTTAGCTTAATTTGCAGGATCAGGGCCTTAGCTATCAAGAGGCTACATGGCATTACAGCCCTTCTATACATCTTCATTAGAGTATCTTTCTTACGAATTTGCTTTCACGCGTATTTTTACAACCTCAGTCATAAACTGGATTGTATCTGCCAGCAGCAGTGTTTAACTATGTCAGCTCCTCAGTGCCTGAGCTAATCCCTTGTCCTTCTTGACAGGAATCGGGGGGAGTGCTGTTTCCTAAGGATCGATGCACAAAAGTTGTCATGTTGCTGGTCATTTGCCTAAAATATTGAGGACATCCTGAGTTTTTATTAGGGCTAGCATTTTTGCCCATTCAGGGTTTTTTTTGTTTGAGTTTTTCTTTCAAATTTTTGTAAGAGCAGAATTGTTGTTTTTCTCCAAATGTACTTATTTTCAGGACTGAAAGTGGTGGGATTTTTTTCCTTTTTTGTTACTTCTATTCCTCTTTTGTCTACATTGGCCTCCCTGCAGTTTTTATTCTTAGTTTTCTATTTTTTTCTCTACTTCTGTTCTATCTTCTCTTCCATTTCCAATTTTTTTTTTTCTCGAGTGACACAATGGAAAAATAGTTCCTCACAGCTTTCTCCAGCTGCTGCAGCTGCTGCACCTCATATTTTCATATTTTAGATCTGGCAATCCCAGTGGGTGTCCATCTGGGGAATTATACAGGTGCAGAAAGGAGCAAATGTTTCTCTGCTCGAAGGTCTGCTTTATTTCTGCCCTTCCTGGTGTCTGAGGACATGCTCCCTCAAGTGGCAGCTCCCTCTGAGGTGCCATGACTCTTGGCTGTCCCCCACCCAAAGCACTGTGTGAAAAGCTTGACAGAGGCTGAGATGTGAATGCGGATATTAAAACACAAAGACTTCATTTTTTTAAGGGTTGTGGCCTAATCCTTTCCCTCCTGGGGCCCTATTTTTTGGAGTCCAAATACTTGTTACAGGACTCATAACTTGTAGAGGCAGATGTAGCACTGGCAACCTCCCAGTTGTAAGAGACATGGAGGAAGATTTCAGCTCCATGGGCCTCCACATAAGCACTGGTGAACTTGGCCTGTGGCTGAAGCATCCCCAAGCCAGGAGATCCTGCCAGCTGTCTCCCTGCCATGCCATCAGAGATGCAGGTGCAATATGTGGGCACTCAAAATAAATGTGTATGGGCAGACCCTGCTGAGAGCTCATGGCAGGCAGAGCTCTGCTGGAAGTTTCTTTAGATACAGGGATTTACATGCCTCAAAGATGTATGTGTATAAGATATCTGTTCATTTGAAAAGGGTTTTATGAGTTGTTAGGGCTGTTCCATGGGCATGTGGAAACTTAAATTAGAGCAGAAATAAGTTAATGGAGGAAGTAGAGAAGAGATTGCAAATTAAGTTATCCTTTCCATTAGTCACACTATTCTACTGAAGTGATTTCATGTTTTTATTTGGTGACATCACTTGGTAAATTAAACCCCAATTCTACAGTGTGAGATGGGAGGAAGGAGCCTTAAGTCCACACAGACTTCAAAGGTGAAATCTTCGCATAGGGCATCTTCCCTCTCACTGCAGGAACTGGACACCAGTCAAAAGTTGCATTTGGATGTAAAAATCCAGGATGAGCAAGTGTTGGTCTTTTGGTACCTCCGGACCACTCTGTGGCACCTCTTGCTCTCTCCTAATCCCTCATGGTTTCTGGGCCTCCTACCTGGTCCCCAGTGTGGCTCATCTGGAGCAGGCAACACCTCACCTTCCTTTGTGGATGCACAGAGCCTGGATGGAGCAGGCATGGGGAGCAAGAGCCCATGAGGCTTTGCCAAGATGAGAGGCTTGGCTGAGGTCTGTGTTTGCTGAGGCCAGCTTGGCTTTTGTAAGAAGTAATAGGTAGAAAAAACTGCTGGTCCCCCAAACTGCTGCCTGCCAAGGCAGCATCCAGTTCTGAGCCCTGAAAGCAGGTTTGCAGGAGGGCTGAGCACCCCTGGCTGCTGGGAGCAGGGCTGGGATGAAGAGGGAAGATATTTCTAACACTGGTGTAAAAAATTGTATATTTTTTGTTCAGTTTTCAGAAGCACTTTCTGGCATGCCCACCTCAGGAATGCTTCCTTATCCCCAAGGAGCTGCTTTGCTGCTCCTGCTGCTGACTTGTGTCTTCCCAGAGGAGAGCACTGCTGCTTGCACTGGGGAATGCCACTGGCTACTGCCACCTGTGTGATAAGAGAAGTGCTGTGAGAGCAAGACGACCATTTAATTTCTAGTGAAAATAAATACAATTGCAGTTTCAATTTTGCTTGACTGAAATACCTGTTCCAAAGAGATTGGCAAATGGAGAGTGATCTGGATGGGTTGGCTTTGCAGTCCTCTTTCTGTAAAACCTGCCTTCCTAACCAATGTCCATTTTCCCTAAATCTTCTTATTTTCAATAAAACTTCCAGGTACAGTCCCCTGTCTGTAAAACCTTCCTTTAAAACTTCCTGCCTTCAAGCTCTGAAATGGACTCAGTCACACTGGAAAAATGTCAGCTCAATATTAAAAGGTGCGATAATCACCCCTGAAAAAAAGCAGAATTATTGATGCTTAAGTCAATAGCTGCCTATAGCCATTGGGGGACGTGCTGCTCGCTCCATGTTTGCTTTTTCCCCTGCAGGACTCAGTCAGTCAGCAGGGCACGGTTTCCTTTGCAGTCTGGAGTGCTGGGGATGCTGAGTTTGGTTAAGTGCACACCAAGCCTCCATTGAGAGCTGTGACATCTCCACAGAGGCAGAGGTGGAGGCTTTGGATTATTTTTCTGCATCTGAGATTCACAGTGCTGTTGCCAGACAGTGATTTGGGGCAAGCAACACCCACAGCCAGCCAACAGGAGGGTCAAATCTACAGTGGGGCTGCACACCATGCTGCATGGAGGTGCACAACCTCCTCCTCCTCAAACTCTGCTGCTGGAGTTGTTGCTCAGTGCCCTGCAAACCAGAGGGGTTCTGGGGACCTGCCCTCACTGGTGTGGACTGGATTTGTTTGTTCAGCTCATCTGTGCACTGTGACCAAGGTGCTTGGGAAGACCCGTTCAGCACCCTTCTTCCCAGGCGTGCTTGTCGTGGTGGTGATTCCACCTGGCTCCAGCTAAGAAGGCTTTGGCATATATTGACAGTAATGCACACAGGGGGAAAAACTCCCCATCTGTGGTCATGGAGCGGAGAGACGAGTGGCTGCCTTTCTTAACAGATGGCATAACAAACTACACGAAAAACACGTCCCCCTGAGACATATAACCTGACATCAGATAGCTTCAACAGCATATTGAAATAAGTCCTCCCCGATGATCACTGTGGCTTCAGACGCAGCCATACCTCTCTCCCTGAGTCCCTTGATAAAGCCATGGGTGATGGAGGCACAGCAGTTTTGAGAGGTCCCACCCTGCCGCCTCTGCCGGCAGCCGGATTTGGGGCGACAGGCTGAGCAGCGACTGAGACGGCCCCCAGATGCTGGGGACTGGGGAAGTGGGGAGCTAAGATGCTAGCACTTCTCTGTAGGTAGTCTTTTTCAGGCTGAGTAAGCTCTTTGTTCTGAGAAGTGCTTACTTTAAACATCTGCGGTAGGAGTATTAGTGTTTTACTTTGGGGATAACAGACTTGGACTAAATGGAAGAGGAGCAGAACCACCTTGAGGAACAAGCTTTCAGAAGCTGCTTTTGCGGTTGGGAAGCTCTATGTAGTGGAACGCTGCCCTAAAGCTGGGCAGTGGGCAGGTCGGTCATTCTGGCCTTCATGGTACTCTGGACTTGTGAAGCAATGCTCAAATGTGACCAAATTTGAGAATTTGGGAGCTCAAATCATTGTGCTCAGCAGCCCACATAGACCCATCAGCACCAGAGGTGCCTGGTATGTCTGTAGGGACCAGGGCAGGGCTCCCATTTCGTGTCTGCCCAGGGCTTGGGAGGCTTTGTACCAATACAGCAGTGATCCACACATTGACTGTGTCCTCAGTGATAGCAGAGAGCGAGGAAGAAGCAGAAACAGCCCACACGACATGCAAATAGCACCAGCATCAGATGGAGTGGGAGCTGGTGGAGAAACAAACATTAAATTAATTTAGTTCACAACTCTCCTGTAGGGTATGGGATCTCCCTGTTTTCTCAGGAAGAAGTCTAGAGAGATTAATGTCAAAAAGATCCACTAATTTTGATGACCCAATTTGCATGCCTAATGACCTGATTTTTCTGAACACTTCAGATTCTCTAGCATTTTATGTGCTGGAAGGACAGTGCCCTTGTTTTCTTTCACAGCAACGAGTGCTCAGCAGTTTTGTGAATCAGAACTTGGGGTATTTTATGCATTCAAAAAACAAAACCCCACACAATTGCCAAGACGAGGCTTTCAATGTATGGTTTGGATGACTTGGCAGTATCTCAGAGAAAGTCTTCAGCAGGGACAGAGGCAGCAGCCAGTGCCCCAGGACACCATTCAGCTGCCTTTACCATGTCTCCTTCCTCCTCCTCGAATTTCCTGCCTCGTTTCCTGGGCAGCTTCCAGTTTCAGCAACAAATGAGAGGGGAATTGAGTGGACACAGGGCTCTTTCCCAGCAGATGCTAAGGCAGGCGTTTATGGACTTCCAAGATCTTGATTTGAAAACTTAATATATTTGTGTGATTAACAGAAGCAGCTCTGCAGCGTTTAACATCCTGCTTTGCAGACACTGCTGAGCTCTTTGGGCTGGAAGTTAGCTTAAAGAAGACTGAAGTTCTCTATCAACCTGCACCTCAGGAAGTCTTCCATCATTCCCATATCACCATTGGTGAATCAGAGCTCAAATCAGTCCAGCAGTTTAATTACGGAGGTAGCCTCATCTCCTCGGATGGTAAGGTTGACACAGAGATAGACAACAGGTTAGCAAAGGCATATAGTGCTTTCGGAAAGCTTCATAAAAGAGTTTGGCGAAATAAACACTTGAAGAAAAGTACAAAGATCAGTGTTTACAGAGCCATAGTGCTGTCTACTCTTTTATATGGATCCGAATCATGGGTCATCTACCGCCACCACCTGCAACTCCTAGAACGCTTCCATCAGCGCTGCCTCTGTACAATCCTAAACATCCACTGGTCAGATGATGTGACCAATACATCTGTTCTAGAACAAGCAGCAGTCACAAGTATTGAGGCCATGTTGCTGAGAAAACAGCTGCGTTGGGCAGGGCACGTCTCCAGGATGAAGGACCTCTGCCTCCCTGAGATCTTGCTTTATGGTGAACTTGCCACCGGCTGCTGCAAGGGAGGAGCCCTGAAGAGAAGATGCAAGGACTCCCTGAAACAACATCTCAGCCTTGGCCATATTGATCAACATAACCGGTCTACTCTGGCCTCCAATTGGGAGGTCTGGAGACACGCCATCTATAATGCTGTGGATGCTTTTGAGAAAGCACACAGGATCACCCTTGAGGAGAAAAGACAATGCAGATAGAATCATGTCTTGCAGAATATACCAGCTAAGGAGTCTTTCTGCTGTGCCTTTTGCAACCGGACTTGTCTATCTCGTATTGGCCTTTTTAGCCACCAGCGCGCTTGTAACAAATGTGGGTAGAGCCCTTCCCAAATCTTCATTTGCGAAGCCCAGCCATGATGATGATGATGACTTCTGTATAGCACAGCATCCTCTTTTTAGCTCTCTTATGGTTTGGTACATTAGATCCCATTCTGATGAACTTACACTCTGTTTTAACATATCGTGGAATCACAGAATAGTTAGGGTTGGAAGGGACCTCTGGAAATCATGCAGTCTAACCCCTCTACCAAGGCAGTGTCACCTAGAGCAGGTGATACAGGAACACATTCATGTGGGTTTTGAATGTCTCCAGAAAGGGAGACTGCACGACCTCCCTGGGTATCCTGTTCCAGTGCTCTGCCACCCTCGGTGTTAAGAGGGTTAGCACCTCAGCGTGAGGTGGAATTAAATTTCCTGTGATTTAGTTTATGGCCATTGCTCCTTGTCCTGTCACTGGGCACCACTGAAGAATCTGAGACCATCTCCTTAGCACCCACCTTTGAGATATTTATATGCATTAATGAGATCCCCTTGAAGTCTTCTCTTCTCCAGACTAAACAGGCTCGATTCCCAGAGTCTCTCCTCATAACAGAGATGCTCCAGACCATTAATCACCTTTGTGCCCTCTGCTGAACCCTCTCCAGTACCTTCTTCTTGTACTGAGGAAGCCAGTACTGGACACAGCACTCCAGATGTGCTCTCACTAGGGGTCAGGAGTAGAGGGGCAGGATCACTTCCCTCGATCTGCTGGCCACTGCTTCCTGATGCACTCCAGGATCGCATTGGCCCTCCTGGCCCCAGGGCACACTGCTGGTTCACTGTCAGCTTGTCACCCACCAACACTCCCAGGTCCTTCTCAGCAGAGCTGCTCTCTGGTAGGTCATCCCCCAACCTGTACTGGTACTTGGGGTTATTTCTCCCAGTGCAGGACGCTGCACTGGCTCTTATTGAACCTCATTAGGTTTCTCTCCGCCAAACTCTCCAACCTATCAAGGTCCCCCTGAATGGCAGCACAGCCATCAGGTGTATCTGCCACTCCTCCCAGCTTCATATCATCAGCAAATTTGCTGAGGGTCCATTCTGTCCCTTCATCCAGGTTTCCAATAAACAAATTGAATAAGACTGGACCCAGTATTGATCCCTGGGGAACACCAACAACTACAGGCCTCCAACTAGCTTCTACTCTGTCGATCACAACCCTCTGAGCTCTGCCATTCAGCCAGTTCTTCATCCATCTCACTGCCCATTCACCTAACCCACATTTCCTGAGCTTACCTACAGGAATGGGAGACAGTATCAAAAGCCTTGCTAAAGTCGATCTCGACAACATCCACTGCTCTCCCCTCACTGACCCATCCTCCCATGTCATCATAGAAGGCTATCAGATTGGCAAAACATAATTTCTTTCCCCTTAGTGAATCCAGACTACTCTTGATGAGCTTCTTTTCTTCTACGTGCTTGGTGATGACCTCCAGAATTATCAGTTCCATCACTGTGGCTGACTGGCCAGTAGTTTCCTGTGTACTCCTTCTTGCCCTTTTTGAAGATGGGAGTAACACTGGCCTTCCTCCAGTCATTGGGCACCTCTCCCATTCTCCATGATTTTTTAAAGATGATGGAGAGTGGCTTAGCAAAAACACCTACCAGCCCTCTCTCAGTGGGTGCCTCCCATCAGGGCCCACGGATTTATGGGTGTTAAGTCTGTCTAGTGGATCTCTAGCTCCAACCCCCTATGACCAAGGGCAAGTCTTCCTTTCTCCAGCCTTCTTCTCTTACCTCTGAGGTCTGGGGCTCCTGAGGACTGATCTCAGCAGTAAAGAGTGAGACAAAGAAGGCATTCAGTAATTCCACCTTCCTGTGCCTCCCATTACCAGGACACCCATCTGATTCAGCAGCAGCTCCACATTTTCTCTGGTCTTTCTTTTGCTGCTGATAGAGCATCTCTGTAGGTTCCTTCTTGGGCTCTGCAGTTGTGTGTGTGGTTTTGAACACAAGGAGGTCCCCAAAGGCCACCACTGTGGTCCTACAAGGAGCACTGCCATCAAGAGTGGAAGCTCTGTCCTTGCCAGCTCCAGCACTGTGCCACCATGGTGGGTATGTGACTGGGACCAGATCAGAGGACTGACCCAGGCTAAAACCTCAGGCTGAGACTTCATCCATGGAGCTGAAATACAAGATACATTAGATTTGGACAGGCTGCTGAAAAGGAGCAACATCACTTCCAATGTTGGCTGTACCTGTTGGGTTGTCTGGCAAGCACCCAACAAGCTATTCAAAATATCTTCTTGGGTATTTGAAGGGTATTTGCTGTTTTGCTTATCCTAGCATAACTTGATCCTCGGTGTGAGGAAAGCCTATCCTGTGCCAGCAGATTTACTTTCCCTGCATATACATATGCCAAATGCATCCTGTGCTATCTGCACAGTGCTCTTCTGCACTGGACAGAAATCCAGCTCTTCTGTGTGAAGTGTTCAGGTGGCTGATCTGTACCTGGGCTGATCTATATGACCCACAGAGAACCTAAAATACAGCAGCCTTCAGGAGAAACGGTGTGGACTTTTGACTGTGACATGTTACACATGGATTTGAGGCAGACAGTGAAGGAGATACACTGGCGGCTCACTTGAAATCAAATGTCAAATAAAATCAACACAATTTAATTAAAAGGAAAAAAAATCTTTCCAAAAAATCTTTGAATTAGATTGAAGACTCTATCTCTTAAGAACATACTGCAAGCTTAATTTTTGGTGTTACAGTTAAATAAAGACATACTTATCTGATTAGCTGTAATCCTCTCATGTTTATTCCTTAAGTCAGAGACTTTATAAAAATGTTTCTGAGATTTAGAAGTGGGACCCAAGGACAGTCAGTCTGCACCTGGTCTCTGCGTCTGATTGCTGGGAGATATCTCTGTGGTGTTACCAATGAAAAATTACTCAGCTGTTTTGAGAATCTCTGTTGTGCTCAAAACTGAAATGTAAAACAAACATATTTCTCTGTCTCCTTCCATGGTTACCAGTCCTCACCTGAGTTTTTTGGACTTTCCCTTCTTGTAACAGAACTGGAGCATAGACTTGACCAAAATCCCAAGACTCTGTGATGAGGGGGTTGAAATTCTCCTCAACCATAAACAAGAACCTCTATCCCACAGCACCGATCCCACGATTCAGGATCCCTAGAGGGGAGTCCTACGTAATGTCCTCATTTCAGTCACTGTCATCCTTACCAGATGAGCACAAGGACTGTGTTGTCTGTGTGATGTCTTCTTGCAGTCACGCTGGGACTCCATCACGTCTGGAGCAGTCACCCCAGCAACATGTACAGTCAAGGCAGATGTTGGTAGGGAAATCCAGTTCATGACTCATCCCATGTCTGAAATAGGTCAGGTCTTCAATGGGAATCACACTCTGGATCTTGCTTCCCTGGTTACAAAGAGGATGTGTCTCCAGAAGTCTACATTGCAGATGTCTGATGGTGAGATAAAACCCATCCAAGAAGACTAATATTATCTGTCACACTCATATTCTGAGTATGGAAAAAATTAATGAAAATCTAGTTGGCAACTGTGTTTTTAGACATTTAAAACCAAACACCAAAAAGAGTTGAAGAACATTTTGCAGATGGTTTTCTGTCTCTGCTGTGCTGGGAGTGACCGAGCTTTCCCTTGCTGCCATTAGTGGGAGCCATCGCACAGGACAGGGCAGGACCCGTCTCTGCTCGGGGCTCGCTCAACTTCGGCGCTGGTTGGGATTTTCTGCTGCAAAAAATCACAGAAACCAAAGCCTCGGGGAATGTTTCAGGTGGTGGTTTTTTTTTTTATTTTTTTTTTTTTCCCATACCAATGATTTTGTTTGTTTGGGAAAAAATGCCTTTTCTAAGGACCAAATTTCGTAAGACTGATTAAGGAGTACTCTGGCCACTTCATAGTAAATCTTCAATATGTTTGAAATTAATTAGTTAGAATTTTCACTTTTCAGCCAGAAAATTGTCAGTGTTTGACCATTATTTCCCCCTACACTCATGTACTCACACCTCCTTTGCCTGTGAGCAAATGTTACCTACTACTAGTGAAAAATTGTTAGGTTTATAAATCTCAAGAAACAAAACGCTGGAAGGTCTTCAGTCTTTCTATCAGTTAACCATTTTCTCAAGTTTTGTTTTTGTCTCATGGTAAGAGTCCCATAACATATTATATCAGACATCACAGTCTCACAGCATTGCACTGATACTGTTTCTGAAGCACCCGTGGTAGGAGAGGAAAACAAGTTTGTAGGCCACTGGAAGAATGTTTAAAGAACACAGAGCCAGAGGTCTTTCAGTTGTCTTTCCCATTTGCAGTATAATGGCGTATACAAAGAAACTGCTCCTCTCCGTGTGTTAATGGGGCTGTTTGTGTTTATTGCCCCTGCAAGCAGCTCCACTGTGATACAGAGATGCTCTTCCTCCTCGGGAAGACAGTTGGAAGGCTGTTCCTTGAGTCCCTTTCCCAGGGACTTCAGGAGCAGTCTGACTTTCACTGAAGCTGGTGACAGTGCTGTTGCTCTTGGAGGGGGTAGGATTAGGTCCTCCCTGCTCAGCGGAGCTTTATTATGAAATCTCCGCCTGTGCTTTTTAAGCCACGCAGATAAACAATCAAAAAAAGCTTTTCTAACTGATTTGAAAGCACAGCTGTGATAAAGGTGTGATAAAAGGACCAGCTCCAAAACCTATGTGATCATGGTGGTCCTAGCATGAGTTACAGCAACATTTCACATATCTGTTTATTTTAGTTAAAGAAGAAAAGTTTCAGTTACTGTAGACTTAACAGATTTTTATCTCGCATAAAATATGCTTAGCAGAGGACACACTTCAGTATGGTTTCATTGTTAGCAGACCTTTGGCAGTTCATGTCAAATATCAGTATAATGGTCTTACACACACTATTGATTTAATGACAACTATCACTGCAAGGAATTGATCTAATGTTTTCATTAGACTTAAAAAATGTTTTAACAACAAGTTCATTCAGAACTGGATAATTGCAAAGCCCTACATGGCCAAAGATCACATTCCCCACAGAAGTGTAGTTTAGATGATCTTTTTAGGAGATAAGTAGATTAATAATAATAGAGGCACAGTTGAGGGAAATAAAAGCTAGTCTTCATGCCTTAAAAACATAAATAAATTGAATTATCACCCATTATGTTACTGGAGGGAATTTTCCGAACTTTTGAACAAATTTTAATGAATATGCAATGGTATTTTGCTTGCCCTTTTAGGCACAAAGTAACTTTTTGTTGCCCTCTTCTTTTTGTCTATCCTTTTTCTTCCTCATCCCATGGACATTAGCAGAGGTAGGTTTCTTCTGCTTGGGTTGAATGTACAACTTTGTTAATTTTCAGCAGTAGTAGCATCTTTTATCCCTTGTATGTGAACAGGCCAGGGAGAGGCATTTTGTGGCAGATTTCAGGACATGCTGTCCTCATGGACATAATGCTGAACTGTCCTCAAGGAAAGTTTCCCATCACTGACTGTGACTGAAACAATGCTGGACCGGTTAGTGGCTCTTCATGAGGGCGTGACCTAAATATGGGTGGAGAAACAAGTTTCCTGCGCTGATGTGGAAGCTGCAGACATATTTTCCAGGTGACTCCAGATGACAGTAATTTTCTTGTCAAACTATCTTCAACCTCTGCTTTTCCTTATACTAAGGCTCCTCCTTTCCAAGCACTGTGGTCAATATTCCTTTCTTTTTGCTGATATTGGACCCATAGGCTGCATTACATGTGCTCACTGTGGTGGGTCATGGCTTGCGCATGCCACTGGATCTTCCTTGGCATTGTGGGTTTCTTGCTGCTGTTTGTAAAGGACTACAGCTTTCAAGATGCTTCTTGAGAGCCTGCCCTGAACCCAACTGAATGGGCATTTTTGGTGTCTCTGTGTACCTTGGCTCTGACTGCCTGCAGAGTCTTTTGTGCTCAGATGTCTTAGAGCGGATGTTTCAAAATAAGAGAAGACAATAAAAGGGTCACTTTGAATATGACCTGGAGTAAAACCTGGGTCTTCCCTCCCTGTGGAAAGAATTGCCTGTTTCCTAAATTACAGATACCTTTTACTATGAGCTTTACTTCAGACCACTTTCTGGGGGGTTTAATAGTCCAGGAAAGTCTGTAATAAAGAATATACCAGGTTATCTAGACTGGTTAGATTATCAAACAGCAACTCTGAACCAACATGCCTGTATACCACCTCAGAAAAGTCAGAAGCTTCTCTTTCAAGGAATATCCTGACTTTTCATGTGTGTCATGCAGTTTTACTGAACTCAGGGCTCTGTCTGACTGAATACATTTCCAGTATAACCATTAGGTTGGGGCAAACATTTGACCTACATGGGGTCCTAGCACAGAACAAATACAAAAAGTAATACAGACCCACAAAAGATCCTAGCCCCATCCAAACTACCAAACTATGTCATATATTATTAGATGTTCTCTTATAGAATTATATTTGGTAAGAAATAAAATAAAAGATCATTCTGATGGTCAGAAGATGCTTAAGGTGGATAAAAACAATGCAATGAACCCAGCTGATCTCTTGCAGCAACGGTACAACCTAGAGCTGCTACTCTTTATCTGTCATCAAAAAGCTGCTTGCAGGCAAATGAACTCCATGGTTAAACTACTGAGGAGTTCAGGCATCCCAGCACAGCCATACAGCTAAAATCTTTAGGCTGCAGGGCTGCAGTCTGCACCACTGTGGGAGGAAGAGAAGTCCCTTCCCAAAAACACGGGGATCTGCAGTGCGGCAGGTGAACCTCACAGGCTGTGTGGAGCAGTGACACCAGGGGCACGCTGTGGGTGTCCACGGGATTGCCCTGGAACAAGGCTTGGGCTTCTGACCAACACATTTGCTTTAAATAACTTCCACAGAAATTCAGCCACTGTGGGAACTAAATGTCTCCATGTGTCCTTTGGGGCCAGGGTTTTGTATGCTTCAAGGTATAACGGAGATTAAAGGCAATATTCTTAAATGAATGGGGACATGCTTATGCCAAAATATACATGAGTAATCTAGAGCATGATACAAAAATGCAAATGCAAGAATAGAAGGAAATCAGGACACTGTAATGCATATTGCTTTAATTTGAGGAGCAAAGGGATTTGACTGGATTTCTAGGGTATAGTGCAATACAGAATAATACAGTGTTTATGTCAGATATAGATGATGAAATCTCCCAACAGATCAATGCAGGAAAAGGGTATAAATCAGTAGTATTGCAAGGTGTCACTTGAGAGCAAATCTATTCTCAAGCTAAGGTAATATTTTCTGATACTCCCTGTAGTTGAATGAAGTTAATGTGGGAGAGAAAAAAATAAATCCAAATGCACTGGAAGGGAAAATGAAAGTTAAAAATATCGTCTTCAGGATCCATCATCTGTACAGATGGTCTGGGTGAAAGAGAGCACCCATCCCATTACCAATCATGAAGATAGAGCTGGAACAGCTAACTTTGCTGCTGGGACAGAGCTGAACTTGTCTTTGCCCAGGGCAGGGGAGCAGCACCTCCACTTGAGCGCTACCTCAAGGTGTTGCTCAGCACTTGGCTCTGTGCCCAAACCTCTCTGACAGAGTGGCAGACACAGCCCAGCTGAAATGATGGGGCTCCCTGCTTGTGAAGTGCTACACATTTCCTTCGTGTTGCATTTCCTCATTCATTTTGACAGTGTTAAATCACTTAGTGTGCTGTATACAAACAGTCAGCTTTTTGTTGAGCATAGACTTCATTGAGAAAAAAGAAAATTAATAAACATAGCTAAGAGAACTACTATTCCTGTGTCCAGTAATTGCTTCTTCGTTATCTGTTGAGTTTTGATATGTAAATGAATGGAGAGAGCCCTCTGGCTTTGCAGTCTCTGTGAGAGAAGGTTTGTCTTGATGACAAATGCCATTTTGGAGAGCAAGGGAAGTTGATGTAAGGTAAGCCCAAGCTAGGACTCATTTATACGGGTTTTAAATCACTGGGCTTATTTCCAGTCTGCTGACATGAAATCAGACCAAGGCAGCACTGACAGAGCACCTTGTCTTGGGTTGGACTCCTCTGATCTGTTCTGCATGCCTTCCTAAACCCCATTTGCCCTGGGTTGTTGTAACATTATTCCTAAATTAAAAGAAAAGAGAAAGATGAGTAGGTCATCCTAGGCAAAACAGGGGCTGGCTGCAGTGAAGATGTGGGCCACCCCAGTCCTCTGGGGCACATCTACCTGTCTCAGCTGAGTGCAACCCTTCACTCTGGGGCCGTGTGTGTGAGGGCAGGAGTCACAGGCTGGGTGATTGCCACTTTTCCCTCCAAAACCCAGTTTAACAATACTTGTGGGAATGTCTTGCTCTGCCTGCAGAAATCATTTTACATGTGTCTGCCTGCTTTTGCTTCTGCTTGATTTCTCTATCTACCTAAAGCTCAGAGCTGAATAGATGGGTAGATCTGTTTGAAGTTATCCTCTTGTACATGAATGCCTGTTTTTTTCAGATAAAATTCTCTGACATCTCAAACTTTTATCTTGAACATATATTAGACAAGTTGCTTCATATATATATATTTGCAGTGTTCACAAAGTGATAGCTCCATTGGAGTTTCTGTTAGAAAATGCTTTTCTCCTTCACAGGCTGGAGGCAAGGGGAGGGGACAAGTTTGCAAACCAACCTCACAACCTCACTCTGACCTGGAATTCAGCTCAGTCCAGAGTGAATTCTCAAATACAGGGAGATGGAGAAGATATTTTTTTTCTTGGATCACCAACCAGGACTTGAGGTGCATAGTTTCCTCTGCCTTGCCATGTGACTGATCCCTTCTTTGCCTCCAGTGTCCCTTCTATGGGGGGAAAAAGAAGAAGCTGTCCTTCCACTCACCCCATGCTGTGATTCTTGGTTTCTTTGCAGAGCTTCTCAGAGCCCCTCCTGCTCCATCACCTGGTGGTAGTGCTGGGCTACCCTCCTGGAGGCAGTTTTGAAGCAGGGACTGTAGCAGACCTGTCTTGTGAGGTGATGTGACCTTTCTCCCCTCTGCCACTCGCAGATTTTCCACAGGTTTTGCGTTATCCATTTTGCACTCTTGATTTGCCTGATTCCATTGCAGCCTACACGGAATCTTGCCCACATTCCTCATTTGGTGAGGAGTTGCTTGATGTCCAACACAACAATTACCCATGGACAGCTGACCAGGTGAGGCAGATCACCCCACATCCATGGTTATCCTTTTGCTGTAAGTCATAGAATGGTTTGTAGTGGAAGAGACCTAAAAGATTATCTGGTTCCAACTCCCTTGCCATGGGCAGAGATGCCACCCACTAGATCAGATTGCTCAGGGCCCCATTTGATCACACATCAAATGTCTGTACCTTCTGATGATGACCTTATTTTTTTCTCCAAATGCATAGAATGAAAGACCAAAGACTTAGAATCAGGTCTCTTTCAGAATTAACTTCAATTACTCTTACAGTTACCTTCTTTCACATATGATATACCAGGTTAATTTTGGTGGAGTTCAGCACCAAACCCTCAGAGAGTATGGAGTAAACTATTTTATACAAGTCTCTTACATGTTAGAGTATAAAATCTAGTTAACAAACAGTTACCTTCATGAATTCACATTGTATTGCATTTAGTATAGTATTTTTTATACCTATTATGAACTGAACTCTAAACCAGCACGTTGTCCTTCCCAGGAAGCTGGGCCAGCCTAGGATTTGGCCAGATCACTTTACTTTTGAAAATCAGTATTATGCTGACAGTTGTCCAGCCCCCTGCAACTTCCAAGACTTATTGAAAATTCGTATTAATATTCCAGGGTTAAAGCTTCTGAGCAAATTCTCTAACATTTCTGTAAATAAAAGTTTAACATAGCTGAAACTGGAACTAGCTCTGAGGAGGGGAGCAAAGCATGAGAGGGGAAACAGGATTGCTCAGCACTTGATAGGAATCACTAACCAAGAGCCTTGTAGTGGCTTTGAGGAGGCATTAAACACTCAGGTTAGGGGTAAAAGAGCTGCTAAAACTAGAAGGAAGATTAATTTAGGAACTCTACTCTGTATCTTCCAGCAGTGCAAACTGGGATGAGACCTGGAAGGAAACCTTGAAGGAAACAGCTGGAAAGGAATGGGGATCAAATGGGAAGCTGAGGACCACGTCGTGGTGTGAGCTCAGGAAGCCAAATGCCAACTCCCAGCCCTCAGACGGGGCTGCAGTTCCACGTTCCTCAGCTGGGGGTTGGGCCATATGTGCACAAGCCCCCAGGGAATTTTGAGATTAAATGTCACTCTCAGGAATGCAGAAACTTTACTTCTTTTTAAATATATTTTCAGCCCTTTGCCAGCGATTAAAGTTCAAGGTCGAGATGCATCTTTCCTTGTGGACATTTGCTTTGATTCCTGATGTGCTTTACTGAAAAATCTCAGACGTACAGCGAAGGAGGTGACAGCATGTCAGTGAAGTACATATTTAGTTCTAGCAGTGAGTCAATCAGACATCTAGGCAATTACCCTCTGCTCAGGATGACAACTGAGAGATGTGTTTATTCTGTCTCCAGGAATCTCTGTTATTTTAGGATCCTTTCCAGAGTGCAACCAGTGCTAACTTGTCAGTACGTGGAGACTCTTGTTTATGCTTTGGTTTCCTATCTGGGTGGGATTATTCAGTTATTGACTTGCTGGCCCCCACTCAACCTTTTAAATTCATTTCTACCTTCCACACAATTTCTTGGCAGGAACTACAGGCTGTCTAAGCCCAGGCCCTCATATCTTCATCTGTGCTGATGAATCTTTTATCTGCTTTTCAAAGGGTATTAGCTCTTCCACGAGCTGTGAGGTTGCACCTTGCTATCACTGCTAAGACTCCTGCATTTGGCTGCAGTTTGGCATCTCCCACAGCATGGCACAGAGGTTTGCTGGTCCTTCCCAGGGCTTCTCATCTCGGTGGCCCTTGCAGAGACAGGACTCTGCTTGTGTGGTGGGATCCCCATGTCAAACCCTGCTCTCCTTTACATCCCTATAAAGTCACTGACCTCGGAGGCATCACTGCAGGTCAGTCCTGGGACACCTGAAGGCCAGCTGTGCCTGTCCTCTCTAGATGTACCATAGGCACACTGCAGGCAGCCTGTTACACCTCCTGCCTGGATCTGATTAGCGAGCTAAATATTTTCTGCTCCATGGGAGCACCCAGTGCCATATAAGCTGGAGGCTTCCCTCAGGCAATGAACAGATGAGTTTAGCTGGAACAGACTTTATCTTTTGACACTTTACTGAGGAATCAGTTACTTCTGTGAGGAAAAACGTGTTTCTGATGGTGTTCACCTTTCTGAGTGATGCAAAGGCTCTGACAAGCTGCAGAAGTGGGTCCCACTGCTCAGCTCAAGGGCAGGCCACTGTTACCCCCCAAAATGTCTCTGGATGGGGCAGGAGTTGTAAGCAGCCTACACATAGGGAACTGAAGCTCACCCTTTTCATCTGAAGAGGATTCAATATAACCTGTGCTTCCCTGACCAGGCAAGACCCAGCATACTCAGCTCCTGTTGAGTCCCCACAGTGTGACCTGGAGCCAGGTGCTGCACCATCCAGGGCGGGATGGCATCTGAACCATGCACAGAGACAATCCTCTCCCACCCCACTCAAACCTCTCCCCACTAAAACTCTCTCCCCCACACACACACCCTTCTCCTCCTGCGAGGCTGGAGGACAAAGAGGGGTTTTGCAGGTTCAGGAGGCCTTTCTTTATTTCTCTCTCTGGAAGCCTGCTTATTACAGCAGTAGCCTCTAGCTACATCTGTGAAGAGGAGCACCTCCACCAGGCACCTCCTGTAATAATGACTTCTTTTTTCTTTGAACTTGCGAGGCACTGTTGTATGACATTAAGAAGGTGAATCCAAAGAGGACCATAGATGTGGGGTCATTCCAAGTAAACCCTGACGGGACACAAGAGAGGAGTAAGGTAGCAGAAAAATGATATGACAGCACATAATTGCTGATATGTGCAATTACCAACCACTTATCCAAACAGCAGTTGGTCTTAATCTTACAACCTTTTTTCTTGCTAAGGGTATCAGCCACTAAATTGCTTCTGCTTCCTCTGGGACCCAAAGTAATCTTTAGGCTTGAAATTGAGGTATTTTCCTTCCTTTTCAGTACCTACATTTCTTTGCCTTTTTAATATTTGAAGCAGTATTGTTCCATTGTTAATCTTGATAAAAAATAAATCAGAGCTACACGCATTATTAAGACAGAGAAAGAAAAAGGAAGAATGAAAGAGAGAGAATATACACTCTGACTAGAGCCTGTTATCTAATCAGGTGTTGCACTGGGGGTCCAGGTAGTGTCCATTGATGTCCATGGGCTTCCTGTGGGTGCTGAATATCCTCAAATTCCATTGCCCGTGGTGGGAACTGAGGGTGGCCAACATTTTGCTGGAACAAGCCATCACGTTGACAACACCCAGGAGCAGAGCTTGGTTTACTCTATGTGTTTTGCAGCATGAAAAATAGAGATCACACCAGATCCATGCAAATAGAAAACCCCCTGGAAATGTCTGGTGACCTGGGTCATTTAGAAAATATCTAAGGGAATTGTTGTTGACTCAGATAACAGGCTTTTCCATCATCACTGTCTGTAAATTAAAAGGCTGAAGAGAGTATTTAAAGCATAATGAAGGTGAAAGCTGCTTCTTTGTAAATGGCAGTGGCCTTCTCCTGATGATAGTTCTTAGGCCTGGCTTTACGTGTCTATTCCCAAGCTATCACTGAGAAGGACTGAGGAGCAAGCTGTCCAAGGATGTGTCTGGAAATGGGCTACAACTGGGGATGAGATGAACTGGAAGCTGTCCAAGATGTCTGAGTCTTCTGAAGTCCAGCTCCAAGAAGTTTATCTTCATTGTCAGTGAGAGCTTCAGGCTCAGGGTACAATTGTGGCCATCAGCAAGAGACAGGCTTATGTTAAATAAGATTAACAACTGAGAGAAAGGGAGAGGAGAGCACAGAGGCTTGGCTGGCATTCCATGGTTAGTCTATAGCAGAACAAGCTCCTGGGGTGATCTCAGGTCAGTGCCCCAGCCCAGGGACTTTGCTGCCTTTAGCAGTGTGTCAGCATAAACCTCAGTACTGGGTTGATATATGTCCCTTCCTCACTTTGAGCAAGAAAACAATTTCAGCACACACAAATTATAGAATGGTTTGGAGTTGAAGGTACCTTAAAGATCACCTATTCCAACCCCCATGAAGTCTTGATATGGACAAGAGTATGAATGACTGCCCATACCTGCCTGTGGACACAGGGACACACAGGACCTGACTGCAGCAGATCTTGGTATGATAAGTAAAGCAACACAGATAACCAGGCATACATTAATACAGCCTGGCTCTAGTACATGCTACCATTCTTGTTTATTCATATGTTGACCCCAGCATTAGCAGTACACATTTCTTAAACAAAATCCATGTCCTGCACTGCTAATTGTTAACATAACAGAGGGTTCGTGAACCTGTCTTTCATCACATCTCTTAAACATTATTTAAACAGTATTTTATTACATTTATTTCTTCAGAGGTAAAAACATTTCCTTCCTATGCCTGTCAACTGATTTGAAAACTAAATATCTAAATTGCTGTAGTTTATTTTTCACAATTTCTATATTGTTTCAGTATTAGCCTGGGAGAATAAAACAAAAAATGTAGCTCTCTATTGTCTTAATTTTAGGATATTGGAAGACTGCTTTCCCAGGAAAGATATATTGTTGGCTTGTTGACAGAATGAGTTTTAGACCTCAGTTTGGATCTTCAAAAGTGAACAAGGGAGTTAGATGCCCAAACCCTGTGACTTTCAATGAGAATCGATTACTTAAAATTCAGAGGCCTCCTTCAAAAGCTCATCCCTAATCCTTCAGAACCATTTATACTTCGTTGTAATTAACTGCGGATTTAGACTTCAGTATAAATTCACCTTGACTAAAATGTACAAAAGAATCCTCAAGTCCTATTTTCAGAACGGCTCAGGCCCCAGAAAGCCCAAGCTCTACTGAAAGTCCCCAAAATTACTAGTGCCATATCTAAAGTGTGGCACTGGAGACCCTTCCTGAGCTCCTGAGTTCACATGTTTGCATTTACCACATCCAATTTCCATCCCACAATAAGGCCTGTGCCTTCCCTGCCACCACAAGCTGGGGGTGTGTGGACTAGAGAGGTGGTGGAATTGCTCCTGCTCGTTCTGGACCTGGTGACCATGGTGGTGAGATGTGCAGTGAAGCTTAACTAACCATGATCTGTTTTGGCCTGATGGCTGGGCAATGACAAGGATGCATTTCATTAGGATATTGTTCTTCAAGAAGACAGGAAAGGTCTGGCTTGGTATGAATGACTAAGGGTTCATAATGTACCTTGAAGTGAACAGAGAAAATGGATAAATGTGGAGATAGGATTTCTTTTCTCCACTGAAAAGAGTGGCATAATTGTTTCCTGTCTATTGATTACTCCTCCATCTTGGCAAAGAAGGGTCAGGGAAACCCAATATTGGGAGCGATGCCAGAAAAGCAAAGAGAAAACCTTCTTTGAGAGCTTTAAGATTTCTCCTTCTCTTGGTATGACTGCTGAAGTTTCAGTTCAAGTCTCTGTTTCTGCAGAGCTCTGCATGTCTTTCTGCACTTGAGCTATCCTGTAGACCTCTGTATTATCATGATCCCAGCAAGCTCCTGTGTGTTCCCAAAATCGGAGCTGGGATCCAGGGGCTGCTGGCTCTCACTGCTCACTGCAAACTGCTACTGGGTGAAAAAAAAGGAAAGCTAAGAAAAGCCTGTGTATTGTGTTTTCCAGTTAGCCAGTAGTGGCAGCTCCTATTATCCCAGAATATTGGCAGTCAGAGCCCTGCCTAACCAGCTCTCCCTTCTGGGTACCACAGATGTCAGCAGCATCAGAGCCTCCACCACTGGGGTTGCTGGACATTTTTCAGCACCCCAGTCTCTGATTTCCCACAGCAGAGTATTGATTGTTCTGGGTTCCCTGTTTTTTCTTGCTGTTTTTGGAACAGAAAATCCATCCTAAAGCAGAGAAGCTTTTTTTTTGATCAAGTTTTTTTCTGAGGCTTGTTACATTCTGTAATCAGTTTTGGTTTCAGCAAATCAGGATGTATGTGAGTGTGTGGACAGAATAAAATACACCTCAGAGCAACCTCCCTATAAACAGCCCTCCCAGTCACAGTTTCATCCTACCTTTCTGCCTCTGATTTTGTGCTGCTTGTCTAATTATGTTGGCTGCTGTGTAATTATTTTCATGGAACAATAATTTTAACAGCGTGCAGTTTATCAGAGGTGCAAATTATACGTAATAACATACAGCAATTTTCAGTTAAAACTTGCATAACATTCAAAAATCCTTGCATTTTTCAACAAATTGAAGAGGACAAAGGTATTATTCATTTCGTATGTACCCTTTTTTTCTTAGTGAACACAACCTACTGATTTTCTTGGAATCAGTTAAACCCATTTGAAAGAAAGCACTTTTATTTTGGAAGAAGACTGTCCACATGGGGAGTTAATCAAGAATAATTATTCCTCTCTAAATTCACATCCTCAAACAGTTTGAATTAAATCCCAGCCCTAGACCACCCCTAAATGTCAAAGGAGGTTAAAAAACAAGTCATCTAGAGGAGGTTTATCATATGAAGAACGACTGAGAGTATAAATCCTTGGCTTGGCACCCTGGCCAGGCTGCTGAGGAAAAGCCATGTCAAGGCTGAATAAGAGTCACTCACCCCCTTTGGTTACACAGGGGGTTAAAGTCAATCCCACACACATCTCAGCAGCATCATCTGTACGTGCACATGTCGTGGTGATGGCGGTGTCAGAGAGGGAGATACTGTGATCATCAGCTGAGAGCAAGGATAAACATATTTCAGGGAAAGAATTTTGCTCAGGGATGCCTTTTCCCCTTGCTTTTGCAGCAGGCTGAAGGTAACATGACTCATACCTTTCAGAGTGGGGGAGCTATGGGGAATTTAGGCACATCTGCAGTTCCATCTCAGATTTGACAAACTTGGGGGTTTAAAATCCGAGCTTCTCTTTCACATTTCTGCCAATTGACCAGTGGGGTTTGTAGACATTATTTCTCTAAAACAACAGTAACACTGCAGTGCCTTTGCTGTGCCAAAAAAACAGTGGTTGCAGCAACCTCTGGAGAGTTTGGAGGCAGGACCAGGTTCCCCTGCCCTCTGCAGCCTCCCTACAGTAAAAGAAAAATACTTCCACTGTATTTGCCCGCATGATACTTCATCTCCTAAGCAAATCACTATCAAAACCTGGAAGCAAATCCCCTAGCCATCATACAAACCCCACAGAGGTGGGAGGTAGGTGGCTTGACCAGGATTTCCATCCACAAAAGTTCAAGGTGCCTCAAATGTCTAAACTCAAGCACAAGGCATGTGCCACAGCACTTACATTTTGAGGTGATTCTCTGTTCAACAGAGCTTTTACCATGAATGTGTACACTGGGACTGCCTCCTCTGCAGGTTTCACAGGGAAATGGAACTGCTGGGCAGAGATAAAAGGAAACATCTTTATATATAGGAATCCCTGCCCATGGCAGGGGTGGTGGAACTAGATGATCTTGAAGGTCCCTTTTAACCCAAAGCATTCTATAATTTTATGATTCAGTGATTCTATATGTACCTGATGTTGTCCTTATAGCAGGCAAGCCAAGCTGGCCTACTGGGCTGGGTCCCATAACACAGAATGGGCTGGGGTGCTTGGCTTTGCTTTTTCTGCGTGGAACAAAAGAAAAAAAAACAACAAGAATTTGCTCCTAAGGCAAACCCCACCACCCCATCCCAGCTTCCCTATCCCTTCTCTATCCCCTCTCATCCTTTCCCCACGTCCAAATCCTCAGGGATACTTCATATCTTTTCTTGAAGAGGGCCCATCTGAGTTGGGAGGAAGAATAAGCTCAGTGTCTTGAAGATGAGGGACACAAGCAGCCCCTAGAACTATTTTGGGAAGAATTTCAATCTACCCCTCCTGATGGGGGCTGATGGGGACAAATCTCAGGGGTGTCATCCATGCAAAAGGAAAAATATTACTACTGGTACACAGGGTGAAGTGTAGTGAAGAAGACAGGAGATGGTCAACCATTACTGGTGTCTCTGGCCAGGCATTAGTTCTGGGACATGGAGGGAATTCTTTCAAAGGCAGAAAGTCATAGAGAAAAAGCTCAGATTATTAAGACATAAGAAAAAAATTGAGTTATAGTATTGGCAGGAGTACAAACCATATGGAAATGTCTGGAGTCCTCGAGCGGCGAGAGGATAAAGCACCACTCGACTGCGGGTGACCAGGCCAAGGGCAGGGTGTGATGTGAGATGCAGAGCTTGGTCCCAGCACCTCAACTCTGCCCTGTATCACAGCAATGGCTGGGGAAAGGGGTTTTTCCAGCACAGAGGGAAATGGCTACTTGTAATTTTACTCAGAAGAATGTCACTGAATGTTGTCCAGAAAGTTTACTCTTTGGAGTTACGTAACAGCACTTTGTTATTCCTGTGCTCTAACATTGCATTTTTAAGACAGGGCATGGAAATACCAGGGTGTGAATGAAATCCCTTTTCATCTGCTTTGGGTCATGGCAGTACAATCCTTTTTCTGTCCAATTTCTAGCCGTGTCAGTAGGAACCAGCAGAGCAGGGCTCCATGTCTGACTCTGTTCCCAAAGGAGGCTGGTTTTCACATTCCCCTTATGTGGTTCTTCCACGCTGCATCTGGAGGGTGGCTTTCCCCATTACGCAATGTCTGATCATTACTCTTTGATCTGACAAATTCTTCTCCTTCTGCGGCATGGTAGCATGAGCATTGGTTTTAAGGAAGAGGGATTAATGAGACTGTTATTATGGTTTTTAATCGAGGTTTTTGACTCAAAGGACTGCTCGAGAAAGCACCAGGATACTCGTTTCTGGAGGATCCTTAACTCACTGTAAATGCAGGTGGATGGAGCCAAGGCAGTGAAAACAAACAGGACTGCATGAGTAGTGTCACCTCAGCAGAAATTTGACAGAAGATTGTGATGACCATACAGGAAAACAAGTGGCTGCACTGCAAAAGAAATCCCCTTTTCATGGAAACCTATGATGGATTGTGATCTCATGTTTCCACAAGAGCAGGACAGTAACTCCTGTCATCTATTTTTCTTGCTCTCTGCCAGCACACTGGGAGATGCTTCCCTGTCTCTGTGGAGTATCACACATGGTGACCACACACACATGTCTGTGGTATTGATACCAGCTGTGGTTACCATTTCAGGTCCGAGTTCAAAACACAGTGTTTACCTCCAGAATAATTAGGAGACTTCATGAGTCCATGAATGATGGCACCAGCAGCCAAAACAGTGATCTGTGAAGATTCTGAATCGTGTCTGAGGGTGACAGGCTCTCCTGGGCTGTTAGTGTCAGCAGGTCTGAAGGCGCAGGCATAAGCAAACTAAGAGGAAAAAGAACAGCTCAGTCTAGCTCAGATATATCAGCTCCTCAGTTTTAGGTGGACAGTTGTTTCCTCTTTCAGGCACTCTGCCAGTATGCATTGCTGCCAAGGGTGGCTATCTCTGAGGCTTCCTTTAAAAAAATTAAATTAAATTAAATTAGGGAACCATCCTATTTCGTATAAGTCATTTCAGTGGACTAGTGTCAGACTTTCTCTGCATCTATCAAGACCTAAGATGAATGAGAATAAATAAGCACAGGGTGTTTCTCAAATAATGTCTTACCACTTTTCCACTGCTCTCCGAAACAGTACAGAAGATAGAAAGACCAAAAATCTCTGCTACTGTCCATCCCTTTCTGTCACATGGGTTTTCTGATGATTTCTCTCAAGGCTTCACTATGAATCTTTGACCTCTTGTTTTTTTTTTCACAACAAAAGTTTTCTGCTACAAAAACTTATTGAGGCAAGTGTCTGTCAGACCAAAGTACAGAGATGGATGGACTTCTTTAATGCTGCCTTGGACACTCAGAGAAGTCACTGCACAGGATTTAATCTAGCGTGTGACATGAAAGGCTGCTCTTCAGCTAATACTCTGGGCAGGTTAAATGTGACTGTAGGGTCAGATCTTGCAGCAGGAGCAAAATATTTAAGTAAAATGTCAATTCGGTGAAAAGTCAATTCTGGGAGCCATGATGTTACCAGCTTGTTTGGGAAAATCCCCAAGTAATAAAACTGCTGTTATATAAATACTTCTTGTTCTTCCCCCACAAAGTTTTACACTACAACTTTGCAACAGTGTTCTGCATCTTACTTTACCAGCTGACTCTACTTGTATTCATCAGCTACAGAGAGAGTCTCCACACACAAGTTTCAAGTCAGGGACTTTCTCTGAACTGAATTCTTTGACGGGTTCCATTATTGCATGTTTAAGCCGGATACAGGGGCTTGATAACTCTCAAAATAAACTAGAAAAAATTATTTTTCTTCAAGAGCAAGAATTTATTTTTTTTTTAATTCTTCAATTAATTACCAAATTCCAGCCTTCAGTAATAAGGCAGAAGAGCTTCCTGGCCAAGGTAGAACACACAGATGAAGGCTGGTATAGATCTGTAGACTGATTTGCTCAAATGAAGTGCTTTAGGGAAACACAAGCACATTCTCCTGACTACCTGAAATGTCAGCCTGAAATCCCATTTCTTCCTCAAACACTGAATGAGGCATTTTGTGGATAACAGTACCTCTGGATATCTTAAGTTTTTTATGACCACTCTGGCTTGTGCTATAGCTACAAGGTTAAGAAATGTTGCTCTTGTCTCTTATCTTTGCTACCTAGGTTGGAGAGACAACTCAGAAAATCCACTCTCCAACTCATTTAAGCAGATCCGAACATCTTTATTGGATACCTTCTCAGACAGACACTTTTCTGCTGAGTGGATTAAATTCTCTCTATACACAACCATATTTCTGGCTTTGAACATGAACAGGGATTTACCTTTCTCCCCACAGTTCTCTTCCTTTCGCTCTAAAAACAGCACATCAGCAACACGAGAGACCAACGCTACCAGGTTCTGTGCAGAACCAAGCACCTGTGCCAGCAGTGGTGTTGGTATTTCCTAGCACCCATCCCTACATCCACAAACCCTTCCTGGGGGTGGGGATCATCATAAGGGGTGCAAAGAGAATAATATGTCTGCAAAGCATTTGTCTCCTTTGTGCTGAGATTACCCACCACGACACTGACTGCAGCTGCCTTTGTGATTTATGTCCCTGTTCCTTAATGGCACGAAGCAGTTTTTAAAACCGTGGGAGACAAGTATGCTCAGTGTGTATGGACCCTGCTCAGTGAAGCAGCTACCAAACTGCATTTTGAATAACATCCCTGAATTTACTAATCTCAGCTTATAAAGGCAAAATATTTACACTCCTGAGTCAAAGGCTGGGATCTTCAGTTTGCTCAGCGCTGTCTCAAGTCTGTTCCTCTTGGATACAATGGCAGATTTACCATCAGCCTCTCTGGGAGTCATAGTCAGGCCAAAAACAAGGGCTTATGGAAATACCATCCACAGTTCCTAATCCTCTGATGGAAGACTTTCCAGAAAAGCTGTACTGGCAAGCATCCCCTTCCACAAAAAAGTTATATTTGCATTTTATGTAGTGCCTCCATTTACTAGATCCTTTAGCGAAAAGTTTGAAGCAAGCAGAGATATTTAGCATCCGTACAGCAAGCACTGTATGTGTATTCAATAATGGAAAGATTTTGCTTTTAATCTAGATAGACTCATCATTGCAAGGATATATAGTTTATGATGTTACAAGTAAAACTACAATCCTAGGCTTCCAAACTCCAGTATTTCCTGTTACACAATACCACTTCATTTGTTCCAAAGCCAAGGTAAACTGGACAGGTAGAATAAAATTAATTCTCTAATCCATAGGCATAGCACAAGTCTTCCTCATAATTCTCCACTTGTTGTTCCAGACCACAGCTTGTAATTCCAGTGCAATGCACAGCTCTCCACCAGGACTGAGATCATCAACTTGATGGCATTATCACATCTCTCAGCAACTGCTTTATGGCCCCATTTCTGCCACGGACTGGATACTGGGATACTACAGGCAGGATCAAAGAATAGGGAAAGAAACATGTTGCCACGATAAAAATAAAGTCTTCATCCAGAATAGCACTGACTAGTCAGTGTGAAGAGACCTGTGACATAATATGTTTGGATCTGTCTTTTAAGTTCTTTTATATATATGGCTGCCTTATTTCTAGAATTTGCTAACAAGGTATCCAAGATTTATCTGTAGACTTTGAACAGCAGAGGATGTGGACTGCCCGGATCTCAATGCTCACTGAAGTTATTTGCTGTTTCATACTGTAAGCTCCCTGCTCTGCCTTCTCTTTTTCTCCTGGCTACCTTTCACTCCCTAACTTTCCATATTGACCAGCTTGAGCTCCCCTAAAGGACTGAATCAAACTCTGGTGTTTAAGAAACTCGACAGACATCACCTTCTGTGTCATCAGGTATAGTCTTGTTTGCTCACTGGAGCTGCAAAATCTCTAACAGCCTTGGCATGTGAAACCTGGCTCTGCAGAGGTGAAGCTCAATGAAGCTCATGCTTTCTGTCTTCCGCAGCAGAAATCTGCAGGCTGACTTCTGAGCTAGATTTTTTTTTTTTAACCCTACAATGGGACTTAATGCTTTTGAGAGGCTTCAGTTTGCATTCAGCAAATGAACCAATTCTGCTTTCATCTGTCAGAAATCCTATGCATCTTAGAGCCTTTAAAAGGAAACGATCCAGGAGGCTTGGCAGGCATTAAAGCCCTCTCATTTACTTGCTGATCAGTTATGTTGCTTATGGTCTTCCACAAACAGATCTTAACTGGGCTGTGGCAGCAAAAAGGGAAGAACGTTGCTCCTGACATTTCCTTGAACACTCTTCAGCAGTGCTATAACCAACTGTGAGCATATCCCACTCTTGTGTTTTTCTTTAATGAGTCTCACTTCTACTCATTTTCCCCCAAATGCTGTACCTTTACCTCTTTTCAGAGACAAATAGTATTCAATTTCTTGAATAGGCATGTTGTCCAGGAATATAGGGATGTTTTATCACATAGTCCATATACAGATTGCTTTTCTTTGCTACCTGTCCCTGAAGTCCTCTGTCAGGGATGCTCAGGTTTTCTGCTTTGTGTTTCTTTGAGCTTTTTTGTCTAACCTCAGGGCATTGAAACTTAGACCCTTTGATATTCTGTGAGGTCTTCACAGGGAAATACTCATCAAATAACTGCTCTGACATAAATGTTGGTCTAAGGTGGAGTTTAGCCTGAAAAAATTTAGCAGCTGTCCCATCTCATGTCTTGCTCTGCCTGGACTAGCCACAGGAATAACTCCACTGGGATGGTGGGTCTGCATGACTCAAAATGGAAAAGACCACCACAGAGCACCAGGGAGGGCAGTGCAGGCTCAGGTGTCTCCCTCCATGTGCCCCTGCAACACAGTTGTTCCAGCTCATTCCAGCTACTTCCACAACAGCATCATGTAACCAGGGCTTTGGCAGCCCTCAAAGCAAGCCAGGAATGTCCAAGCAGTGACAGTGCAGGACACACTAGCCTGTGTCAAGATAGCTCTTGTCTTAAGTCAGCTCTTAAATCCACAAACCTTTAGAATACCCTGGCCTTTTTTTGATCTTTTCTTAACACCGTCATCATCCTGACCCTGGTCAGGATGCCCAAGTGCTGCCATATCCTCTCCCTCCCCAGAGAGGAGACTGGCCTGGACTTCAGTTACCCAAATGACAAATT
Organism: Chiroxiphia lanceolata; assembly: GCF_009829145.1. Classification (NCBI taxonomy): domain Eukaryota; kingdom Metazoa; phylum Chordata; class Aves; order Passeriformes; family Pipridae; genus Chiroxiphia; species Chiroxiphia lanceolata. The sequence goes on from NC_045637.1 coordinate 147,820,307, forward strand.
GCTACAAGCAGTACCTCTGGCTAAGCTATGCTGATGTCTCTGGAAGCTTTTGGAAGCATTTAATGAAATATTAGTGTCACAACATTCAAAAGTAACTTCTGTTCTTGTGTGGAGCATCCCCTTCTCCCATTGGTGTGGGAGTCATTTTCTGTCATCTTCTTGCTCCTAAAATTAGACAGAAATTGGTATCACCCTTGGGACTCTCAACTCCTATGCAAAGAGGTCCCTTCAGTTGCACTGCACTAGCTCTAGCCTGTGGCAGCTTCCCAAACACCTTTAATCAGGGCAGGAATTACATGGACCTGTTGGAGCACATCCAAAGGAGGGTCCTGAAGATGATCAGAGGGATGGTACCCCTCTCCAAAAGGCTGAGAGAATTGGAGTTGTTTAACCTGGAGGAGAGAGGGCTCCAGGCAGACCTTATTGCAGCTTTTTGGTATTTAAAGGAGCCTTGTAAGAAAGATGGGGACAGAGCTTTTTGTTTGGCCTCTAATGATATGACAAGGGATAATGTTTTTCAGCTAAAAGACTAGATAAAAGGAAGAGATTTTATACAATAGCTTGACTTATTACCTGCCTGCCTTTGGGGGTTGTACATCACTGTACACTGCCCACCTGCTGGCAAATAAACCACTCACCGTCCTCCCTGTTGCTGCCAGGATTTGGATCCTGGCAGTCTCCATCTCTGTTTCCTCGTGGCACTTCTAAGCCTCCTAAATTGTTGAAGACTGGTATTGGCTGTTACCTGGAGATTTTGATACAGAAATATCGAAATGTTAAACGACTTTCCATTTCTTCAGAGTCTCTTTGGGATTTTCATTTCCTGTGTCTAAAATGGCATGTGATTTGAAGTGTCATCTCTCTGGCATCGAGTCCTTATTTCCTATATGCTGCATCTGCCTGATTTGATTGCCACAATCAGCCACAAAAATATCCGGCAGGGCAGCTCTCACACCTGCAATCAAATAAAAGCATTACTCTGTTATAAGACACTGGAAAAATGACTTATGTAGCCATTGAGGTGTCTCATAACAGCAGCAGGAAACATGTAGGTGGCACACTGTGAGCACGAGAGACAATAAGGGGTGAAATAGCAGCACGTTGTACTGGGATCAACAAAAGCTTTTCCCCAGTGCAGCGTTAGCCCTGGGATGTGCCTGGACCATGGGCCCCCACACCTGCTGAGGATCTCCTCAGGTTTTCCAGTCCTGGACGGTGAAATGACTGAGGATATGATTTGGAGGTGCTCAAGCAGAGCATCTCAGGGGCACATTCGGTATACTTGTGATACCTGGGCTATGAAAATTAAAAAGGGAAGGAGTTTTGCTTCCAGGTGTAGCGTGGCACCATAAAATGAGCTGCAAGTGTGCCTTTAAAATAGAAAAAAAAAAAGTGAGGGGTAGAAGAAACCCCCTGTATTGAAATATTTCACACATTGGAACTGAAAGTCTTGAGTGCACGGTCCCATTCTCTTGTGGTTTATAAAAAGATAACTGAGAGAAGTGATAAAGATTTTCCTAGGAGCCTCTGGACAGCAAACCCCAGTCTATAGATGTGATGGTGATGTGCCTTTGTGCAGAGAAATGTGAAGACTCACTGAAGCACCCCGAGGTCTGAGCAGGGCTGGACTGCACTACTGCCATTACACCTCTGGGCTGCAGGGCAGGCACTCTTTCGGGCAGTGCTTTCCCAAAAGGATGCCCCCAAAGATGACCCGACCTGCACTAAGAGACAGGGGAAAAGCAGAGATTTTTTTAAATGTGTTTTATTTTTTTAGGCTGGCAGTACCCATTTCTTAAACTCAGATAATTTTTCTTAATTCCTCCCCCCCCGGAAAAAAAAACTCAAGGTAAAAATTGCACTTGGTTTAGGTGAGTTGTGGGAGGAGTTGTGGAGCTGAGGCTTCTGTTTAAAAAGAGCTGTTGTGACATTTATTTCCTTAATTTAGACAAACTAATGAGGATTTTTGAGGTTTACTTGTCCATTATTCTGATCTTGCAAAAAATGTTAAAGGGAAAATGCTCTTGTAAGCATGACAGAAATTGTATAATCACGTAAATATTTATTTTTCACTCAAAAAATAAGCTTAAAAGGGGCTGGTTCTTATTTTCTTCAGGAATCTCCTGCAACCTGGATTTAACACTCTCAAAACAAGCCCATTCTGAGCATTTTCAGAACAGCTATGTATGACTAGTTTTCAGAGCAGGTATGAGCTTTCTTTACATCACCAGTCTCAAACTTTCTGTGAATCAGTGGTGATACTATAAGACAAAGAGGTAACTATAGCTTTTCAGTTCCTGAGATTCATCTGAGTCCTTCTGGATCTATATGATTTATTGACAACCGAGATCAGATGGGCTCCAGTTGCCTTAATCCAGACTGTAATACTTATGGCTCCACACATATGGATTACAAACAGTAGCTGATACTTACTGCCACTGTTGTGCTAGAAGATTTGCAGCAGAGTATCAGAGCAGAGTAACAGGAAAAGGAGAATTATTTCTTTAATCCTCTGCTTCCAAGGGCAAGAAATTGCAAGAGCGCAGCAGCTCCGTCCCCTTGGTCCAATCTGGGAAGCTGGGCTCATCCAGCAAGGGTACATTGCACATTCCACACTCCATGGGATGAGTTGCAGATGGAAGATTTACAGTAATTTTCTTGGCTTGGCATCCCTCAGGCTCTAAGCAGTGTGTTATTTTAAACAGTATTCTTAATATTAATTTATAAGCCAGTGTCTCATATATATCCATACCTTTCATGCTCAGCAGTGTAATGGAAGTGGAGGTTGTGGGTGTTTTTAGCAGTGTTTTACAGCAGCCCAGAGGACAGCCTGGAAGGCACTTCTGCATCCCCAAGAGATGCCACTGAGATCCTGGGGCACATTGGAAACAAAGAAACATAGAGCTGAGAGATGAAAATTAACTCACAGACTAAACCGACACCGACTGCAGTTGGGGGAAAGCAGTGAGGGGATGTCTCTGATGAAAAAACCACCAAGAAGAAAGAAATCTGGTCAAACCCCAACATCTAATACAGGTCACTTATAAAATGCTGCTCTTTGCCTACCTGACAGGCTGGTTACCTTTCATTCTTCGATGGAGAAAGGAAAATCCTTTGGTGGTATGTGCACACAACATCTAGCATAGTTGCCATGTGGTCCCAGATGGAGAATTACTAGAGTATGTACATACACATACAGATATACACATATATATGTATATTTAATGTGTAGCCCGTATTTGAAATCTCACCTATGACCACACCAAGCCAATTTATGGGTAGATGATGGAAGGTCATAATTAGAATTAATTAATCCAGTGGGAAATCCATTCCCAAGCAGCTCTCAGCAAAAGGCAGATTGGTAATGTAAGGAGGATAAGCTGTACTTCTAAAGCTCTTCTTAGATATTCTTGTCACTTCCAATATCCCCCAGGGTGTGAGCAGCTCTAATCTCCCACTCTGGGAGCCACCCATTTTATTGGTGTGCACTCCTCTCAAGGAGGAGGAGCTAAAGACATAGTCAAACACCTTAAAGATGCTGGTGAAATATAGACACAGATCATCCTTGCAGTCTGCTTCCCTAGATCCCTCTAAACAATCCAAATGGAAGTAAAAATCTCCATCCAAGCCCAGCTCAGCCCCTGGCATGTACACAGAGGCAGAGTTGCTGTTTCTGAACAGTTTGATTGGCAAACAGGGACATAAGTGACTATGTGACTTGCCTGCTTGATAGTGGAGCTGGGATCTGGAGCCTGGTGCTACCATCCACTGGACTGTATCCTCTCCTATGTGGAGAGCTGCTGCCTGGGTTTTTGGAGAAGGAAGCAGATCTTTCATCACTCCCAAACATTTCCAAGATTTTGTTGTGTGGAATCTAAAGAGAAACTTTCACAAGAACAAGATTTAGTGTTTTGTTACAAAGCAAATTGATTTTTCTTCAATAATCCCATTCTGTGGAGTTTACATTGTCTCTCCTGAAGCAAGACCCACTAAGGATGCACTAAGAACCTACTACTATTTAGTGCAGGCACCTCAGTAGTACCAACAGCCTTAATCATGGAGCAACCAACTCCACGTGGTCCAGCATAAAGACACTACAGAAATCAACTTTTGCCTAAAGGTGCTTCTAATCCAAACAATTTTAGCAATAAAAATAGATGTATTCTAAATAGGAGAAATCAAAGTTTGCCCTGAAAATTTGGAAACCAGAGGATAAAAGGAAAAGCCATTCCATCAGAGGAGATAAAATTAGCTGTGGTCTAAATTTCACCGCAGTATCTCATGAGCCTTTGGTGTTCTTCAAATGTCCCACACGTATATTAGCTTTATACCCACTTGAGAATGAAGTAATTTTCACATAGGATTTTTAATGCTTAATTATTCTTCTTTTGTTCTTATCTCTGTCACCATCAGAGTTTTAAGTTGTTTAGTTGCTCTGTGATTTGAGTTTTTCAGTTTTCTGAAGAAAGAGCTCAAAAGTGTTGAAGAAAAATGTGCCACTGACAGAAATGGAGATTTCCAACAGAGACCATTCAGGACCAGCTGGACAGACCCAGACTTCCAGGGAGAAAATCAGCACCAAGTAAATGCCAAAATCAAACTCACAGGTATTAAAACCTGTGTCTTTTCTCTTCTGGTCGCATCTCTACTGGCACCAGCCTCATAACTGCACACACTGGGACACTAGCACCCTATTTTTATCAGTCAGCCACCATGCAACATTCCCTTTTAAATATAATGCCGATGATAAGAAAGCCCAGACTGGCTACATTTATCTCCAAGTTTCTCTAGAAAATATGTATGATTTATCCTCATTTGTCCCAAGCTTGTAAAAATGTTAAGTCTCATAAAGTTCTTGGGAAAGCCCACAAATCCATGAACACTTCAGGAACACGTCTACCAAAAATCTTGTATTTCTTAATCTCAGCCCTCTACATACATATTTTTAAATATTGTGTTTTTAAATGAGAGAAAATCCCAGAGAAAACATCTGTATAAAATGAAGATCAGAGTAGAGAATATAGTTGTAGAACTTAAAAGGCATTTTCCTAACAGGTTGTAATTATCCTTAAAAAGGTCATAAAGCCCCCAGGAAGCCCAGATATAAATATACACTACAGAAGAATTAAAAGCATGTTAAGGTAATAAACAGAGAAGTATCCAGTGATCTGATCTGGCTCCCACTAGATTAAATGGAGAGTACTATTGCTGTCAATGGGAAGGGATCCTGATTTAACCATAGGGTGACAGGGGTGGAGGGACAGTTGTTTGATTCATTGATCATGGGAAACTGTTGGCAGTCCACTGCAGATGGTAAAGTTGGTATCAGTTCCTTGTGTTTTGCGCTGCCTCTTCCTTTGATTTTGGATGTCTGGTTGTTTTACACAACTTTACAATGGCACACCTTTTTTTTCCCCTTAAGCATTTAATTAATTTGTTGATTTTAACATATTGAGATAGTTTTTAAGGAAATTATTTTCACCTGACTGAGGTTTTTTTAAAGGGTAATTGCAGTTACATTTCCCAACAACTGTTTCTTCATTGAAAGAGGCAAGGCAATCTTTATAAACCACTGACCATCCAGCATCTCCCATCAAAATGTATTTGAAAATGGCACCACCAGTTTGGGACACAACTCCAGGAACCCACCAAAAAAATGCAGGATTTTAATGTGGAAGTGACTAATGGGGCACCGTGGCCAAAGGGGCTGGGAAACCCCTTCTTCCCAAATGGCTGTTGAAGGGGGCCAGGAGCTGGCCTGGCTCTGAGCCAGGGGATGTGGAAATCCCTCAGGAATCTGCTACTTGTCAAACAGAGAAAAGGAAGGGCATCTCTCGATAGGTCTAAGTTAGTAGAATTGGAATGGAAAAGGTGGTTTCCAAGATAAAGCTCCCGGACATTGCTGAAACACCCTGAAGTCTTCAGTCATGGTCAGACCTTCTGGTTAATGGTTTGGGCATTTTACCAGTGATCTACAAGACCAGGAATGACAATTGTTTTTTCCAATTCCTTCCTTTTTTTTTTTTTTTTTAATTAATTGCATGTTAAAAATTAAGTCTAGCCAGGACCAACATCCTCATAGATCTGTCTGGGGAAGCATTATCTCGTGGGCTGTAGGAGTACCTGCCACTCATACTGCAGTGGATTTGGCAAAAAGAGGTGATTTGGAAAAGAAACGCTCCAGAGAAATTAAGCCCTTTTATACAGGTAATCAACTGAAGTGAGTGAAAGGGCTTTTCCTCCCGAGAGCTCCTTGCCCTAGTGGAAGTGATTCTATAGATGCTATTTTGAAAGCATGTCATATCCATTGTGTTTTGAAACATTTAATTATTTGTGACTCCCTTCAGCGTGGGAGCCTTTCCTCAGCACTGCTAGGTGGGGTAATAGCTCATAATCATCTCCTGGATGCCGCGTGGAGTCTGTCGCTGTGGGATGGGGAATCGGTGATGGAAGGATATTTGGGGGTTGGGTGCCTGGGGTTCAACACAGATTTATGCTCGTGGTATTTAGCTCATGGCACGCAGGTATGCCTGGTTTTATGTAATGGTTTTGTGTGTGCAATTATCCCCATTAATTTGCATTTGCTTTGGAAACAAATGACTTTGGCGTTTATAGATTTGTATGCACTTTTGCTTTAGGAAAGCACACATAAATGCTTAGAGTAATCTGGAAAAGTTACACAGCTGTATCTAAGGCACTATCAAATGTATCCTTAGAGCAGATGGCTCATAAAATTACGCATGTGCTTGGAATATTTGAATCTACCATCCATAGAAACATTCCAGAAACGAAGCTAGAAATTAGAAAGGCTGAACTGTAGAAAATTAAGATTATTTCAAGAAATTGACTGCTCTCTACTTTTTTTTTTAACCAAAATAACATCCAATTTTATCAAATACCTTCATGCACTGAACAGAAAAACAGCCAAACTTTTCCTAGCAGCTGTACACAAGGGATGCTTCAGGGACAACCAACCCCTTAAAATAAAAACAGAAATTAGTTCTTATTGTTAATTTCCCTATGTGTATAAACATTTCCCAGTGTTTAAGTAAAACCAGCTCTTAGTTTTCTGTGGAATGGGGGTTAACTCCCTGGAGAAAGGCAGGGAGTCCCAGCTAGTGGCTGGAAGGAACTGACCTTTGGTACCTGTAAGTGCAGCAGAGAGGTGGCTGCTCCTGCCAGCTGGGGTGATAATCCCCTTTGCCTCTGGTAAGCGATAGCTGATAAGTCTAAACAGAATTACTTGGTGATGCTTATTTGTCAGCTGGGGCTCTTTTCACCAGTAAGTTAATCAGAGTCAATTTTTGGGCAGTAGGGAAGCTTAATTTAGATTGCTCATAGGTGAGGTTATGAATTTCCACTGCCTTCCTCTAGGCAGGTATCCAGGTAGATGTGTTGAAGGGCAGCTTTAAATGTTTGCAATAGAATTTTTTGGGAGAAAGAAAAAGTGAAAAACCACCACAACTTCAACATTCCTGGAATACCTTTCACAGATGCTAAATGCCCTTGTTTTTGTTCAGACTGACTGAAGGAAGAGGCAGTATCTGGTTTTCCCATGGCTGGTGATGCTCATTGGGGCAGCAGTGAGGATGCCCATGACTTTTGTGCTACAAGCATGCCAGCTTTGTGATTTACAGCTTTCTCTAGTAGAAGGCAGGACCAGGGCTCTGAAGCTGGGACACACTCTGTTTTCCCTAGTTTTGAGCAGGATTTATACCACACCAGACATAGGCTGGAACTGTGTATTGCTGTAGAAAATCTGGTATAAAATACATAAGTCTCCTGGGCAGTCAATTGTTCTTCTCTGTGCAGAGCTCACCTGGATCACCTCTGTTCTTGATCCACCATTCAGACAGACTTAAACTGCTCTTAGACACCCTTTCTTAGGATGGGCACACTCATAGTGATTTTGTGCTACAGAATTGGAGTGAGGCTCTTCTGGATCTTCTGCATCCAGTGCACTTAGATAACCTCTATAAGCATGATCTAAATATTTAAGCACACATGCATATATGATACATATAGTGAAGCATATAAATATACACTTCTGTCCCACTAAAGTCAAAGGATCAATGCTTTGAAGCGTTGACTGTAAGTATAGAATAACATGAGTCTGTGAAATGTTTTGAAACACACCTCAAATGGACAGTAGTACCTTGTGACACAGAAATATCTTTGAAGTAAACCTCCTGCTTACTTCTTTTATCTTGGACATGCAAAAGCAGCGCAGCCACTGACAGCTTTATTAAGAAATAAAAAAGAAATTACGTAAAGTGATAAGATGTGATAAGAAGACATGGTAGCCCAGCCCAGGCTGCGTTTCTTTTGTAAGTTTTTTTCTTTCTGTCTGCTAATTTATGATTCTCTCCTCAAAAGTCTTGTGTCACTCGGCTGGGGTGGCTTAACAGAGTTTTCTCAGGTGGTGAAAGGGTGTATTGCTTTCTGTCCAGAGATAGGAAGGGGAAAAAAATCTGTTGCTCTTGACTAAGGACAGGTAATGTCACCTGAAGCTTCCGCCCCCAAGGACTGTGTGATGTACTTCATCATTCCCTGTACATGTGGGAAGGTGCACATGAGACCTCGAGAACAGAAATGGGACCTTGAAAACAGAAATGGCCCCTGCTGTAGTGGAGGGCTCAGTAAATGGGGCCATAAGAAGTGGCCCTTGTGCCAGAGTCAGGGATATGTAAGGTGCTTCAGGCACAAGTGGAGTGAGTGAGGATGGAGTAGTCAGAGGAGACACAACATCCACCCTCTAAGGCAAAATGGAGACTCTAGCCTGGGCAGTATCCATGCTCCTATTGTCACATTAGAGGCTATTTTAGGTGAAAATGTAACTGCATTAGCTGAGTCCCCAAGCAAAGAGAATAGCCAAAAGTATATAGGAACTATCATTTACATGGAGGCCTGTTTTTCCAACCCCTTGTATTCACCGAGGGGTGAGTGTGGGCACCAGAGGACAACCAGAGATAAGCAGTGTGCAGTCACTGTACAGCTGGTGGCTCCAGCTCTGGGGTAAACTGGAATAGCATTCACCAATCCACATCCCTGCTGATGCTGGGGAGACACAGACCAGCTTAAACCTACCTCAACCTCAATCACTGCTGTGATAGTGAGGGCAAAAAACAGGGATTTCAGTTGAAATCTAAGCAGGAGCCTAGGTTAACTGTAACTCGAAGTCATGGCCAGATGGTTACCATCCAGCAGAGGAATAATGAAGGTATTAAGGTTAATTTAACAGGCTTAAGTCTATAGGTGGTCTCAGAGAGCTGCAGCCAAGTAGCTGAAACCTGCCACCCTTTACTTGCCCTGGGAGCGTGCAAGAAGCAGCAGTGGATGGAGGCTCGTGTGATACTCCCAGTGCAGGTTTAGTGCTGTGGAGGATGTGGAGGATTTCCCCAGGGAGCAGGGGGGGAGGTTGAAGACCTGCCATTCTGAGCAGAGAGTACAGGCAGAGAAGGACAGAGGAGTTTAAGGAACTCTGAGCTTTTAGCTATGAAAATCTATGAAGCATAGAAATTGTCCACAGATTAGAAAATTTTATCTACTGTCATGTATAAGACTAGTTAAAAATTTCCAGTGGGGTTTCCATTTATCAGTGTTATTTCCAGCGCTCCAGTCTCAGCCTGTCCCCTGACAGACGTGTTGCTGCTTTAAAATTACAACTTTAATAGACCAGTGAGAAGAACTTGCTGTTTTATTCTGAACACCAGGGAGCAGGAACCCTTCTGACTCACCCACTCTCAGGGATGGAAAAAGAGGTTCGGGAAGTCCATGGTGTCATCCCCAGGGATGAGGTGGCCTAGCAGGTATCGTCAGGGGATACCTAAGGGGAGCGTCACCCCTTAGCTGGGAATCAGTGGCTCTAGGGATGCAGTTACTCAACTCAGATCTGTATCCTGTGGGAATCCCAGCAAGCCAGCACTTCATCTTTGCTCTCTTTCCCTCAATGAAATTCCATGGCATACTCTCCAGCACCAAGACCTCCCGAGACTGGGTGAAGTCCATCCATGCACTCCAAAAAGGGGTGTTCACCTCCAGCCTGACCTGCTCAGCGCTTCACCTCACAGACCTTCCCAGTTGTTCCCTCCAAGGAGCTGACCCAAGCCCAAGCCCAAGCCCAGCAGCATGGACAGCTGTATTTCAGTGCCTGAAATGGTGCCTGTTGAGTTTGTTAGCCCACATGTGGCCAATGGGATCTGAACACTTAAACTTCTTCCAGCACAATAGATTATCAAACTTAATTTTATTGCATATTTTCTTTCCTTTGCTGAGTACTCATATATGCCGAGTCACATACATGAGTTGTTCCCAAGTTCTCTGTCCAGTCAACCTTTCCTGACAATATCCAGCATCCCTTGCAGGCATCCCTTCCTTAGGAGAGCTCAATTCGCCTGAGGAAGGGGTGGGGAGGATGATCAAAGCACATGGGTTCCTCCTCAGGTTCTTTTTGCTTCCTGAGTTTATCCAGTCAGCATTTGAGTGCATTTGAGTCCACGCTGCAGAGCAAGGGAGAAATAGAGCCCTTTGTTTGCTTGTTTCTAAAGCACCTTACTTCTAATTAACAGAGTGATTTAATTAACATTAGGCAGAATCTGCCTGGTTTTGTTCCCTTAAGGGATAAGGGGAGGATAGCAGGCAAGGCAAACAGGTAACATCCTCTTCTGACACTAATTCTCCAGGGCACGGTCCTGATTTCTGAAGGCTGCTCCAGGCTATTTCCTTCAGACGCTTTGAATCTAAGGAAGAAATAAAAAACAGAGTGTGAATAAAGTTCACATTTGGGGAGAAAGGTTGGCTTTGACTGACTATTTGTTTCCTCAAATGGTGGTGGGAAGCAGAGGCAGTTTCTGAGAGATCACAAACAACTTTTGCACAGCTTAGAGCAGAACTCGGAAAAACAAACTTGGTGATTTTTGTTTTTCTTTAATTTCAACTGATAATGATTGTACAATGTTATTCTTTTCTGCTGTGCTGAGATCCTCATTATTCAGAGGAATAAACAATTGCTGCTGCAGATTTTAAGTGTATGGATCAGAGAAGTGATAATGGACAGCTACTGGTACCAGTTAGGTGTCCACCCAGACCTGGGTATGACGGATTTATAATATGCTATGCAAAGCAAGATAAGTTTATGATATATTCACAGCAATATATTCATTGCCTTTGTTAAGTGTGGGTTTGTCAGATTTTTGGCATTACAGAGAGCATCTCTGTGAAGCACAGGGCCAGAAGTATTTCGGTATGGCAGAGAGAAATGAAACATTTCATAGGTAGCTTCAGCCTGGCTGCATTTTGGGTTGTCTTCTGCCTCCCCTCTCCAGCGGGCTGTCAGGGCACTTACTGTGATCATGCTTCGTTTTTGTTTGGTTAAATCTACTGCTTTAATCAGCACTTCTGATTTTTTCCTGATGTGTTGCTACTGATTCTTGTTGGTAGGGGGGAAAAAGATGCCCTTCTCTGAATGCGACACTAGAGCAAAATATCCTGTCTTTATTATTTTCAATTAATATTAAGACTGAATAACGCAGCTTTGGCACAGTCTAAAGTGCGAACAAGGCGAATTAGATGAGAGATTACGCATTTTTGGCATTCTGGCATTAGCTAAAATAATTTAAGCTTTGTCTTTGGTGGTGGTCTTAAAGCAAGTGGAATGTGAAGGTGGAATTCGGGACCAGCTCCAGCATACCCTGGTGTGAATTTCTTTCTTTAGAAGAGAGTGTTTAATTCCACATATTAACATGTTGGGCTATTTTAGAAAAGTGAAGTTACGCTGATTAGTTACACTACAGAAGCTAAAGTATGTACATCTGCTTGAAGCAGGCATTTAATGGCAGGAATAATGGCTAACTTTGCTCATGTAACATTTCACTTTAAACATCTTGAGATGCACATAACTGGTGCTACAGCTGGGAGAGGGTTTTTTTCAATTTATTTTTATTTTCTTTTAAATAAGCAGAATTCAAATAGTTTATTTTTTAAGTTACTTCCTCCCCTCAGATTACAGGAATTTCACCTCCTTCCTTGCTACAAGAATTTAATCCCTTTCTTGCCAAAATGAACTGTCCTTCTCCTAAAATAAAACTATGATGAATGGGGCTAGAAAGGTAAATTCTTAAACTTTTTTCAAATGTGCTGTTACACAACAAAGTTCCCGGTATTGATTAAACCCAGGTGGTCTGCTCACCCAGCAAACAGATATTTTACAAAGCTTTATTATGCCTCATTAGAATTCAGTCCTTTAGAAGATTTCTAATTATATTGTCTAATAAAACTAAACCTTCGAAGCTATTTGCATATTATATGAAGAAATCTCATACAACAAACTCACAGTGGATTCAATTAACATAATAGCTAATTATATATCCCATCAGCCTTTAGAGTAGCTCGGCATTCATGTTGCTCCTGTTTTAGCCTAGAGCAAAGGAGGTTTGAATTTTCACTTCTAAATATTGACTTTTAACTAATATCAAAAATGATTTGAACACTTTTGTGGATGAAAAGATAATGATTAAACTACATGAAACATTTTAAAAGACTTGTTTCCAAGTCGTTGAAACAATTCCTATTTAAACCTAAAGCTTTCCATATTATCCATTCTGAGTCTGTCCATAATTTTTATTAAAAAAAAGACCAGATAGGTCTAATTATTTTGACAAATGTTTGATTGACAGCTTGGTTATTTTGAAACTGCCTACTTCCTGCACTTACATTGTGTATATTTTTCATTGCATTTTGTAATGCAATTGTATTCTTGGCCAGTTGTATCTATCAAGTAAGAAATTTAGGACTAGATTAACAGAGACATAGTAATGAACAGGCATTTGAGCACCCTATAATTGACTGTTATTAAGGTGTTGTCACAGTGGTCTGTAATGAATTCTCTTGTTTTCTTTTGAAATTGGATGAGATATTCTGGGGGGGAAAAAAGTAAAAAAAACTCGCCACAGCACAAAAACAAATGCAAAAGTTTCCTTAAACCTTAAAAAAAAAAAAACAACCAAAAAAACTCCCCAAAGAAATAAAGCCCTCTTTTTTTTTTTTCCTTTTTAAAGATTTCAAATGATTTGAAGGTGCTTCCAATTTTGAAACGCTCAGTAGAAAAGCAGGGAAGGAAGGAGCAAATTTTGTGACTTATTTGAAAACTTAAAAAAAAAAATTCTGTATCCATCAACTTCCTCGTCAAATGTAATGAAAAACTTGCTGGATATCATATTTATGTTTTTACGCAAGATAGAAGATAAAGTTTGTTGCTGAGTAAATGGTTTTCTCCCATTACAATGATGGCTGCCTTTTCATTCATATTTTAATGAGGTTAGTATCTCTGAGACAGCTTTTTCGGGGTGGAGGCCCATGTCTCCGGTACAATTACAATAGGAGTTGCTTTATTGACAAGTACTATTCAAAATCTTCACAGTATAGAAAGAAAGGCTTTAGTTTTCCACCACTTGTCCAAATACTTATTCCTCTCTTACTATTAAAACACTTTCAGAAAGAGCACTCTCAACTGCCTGGAGCCCTGCACACCGGGCAGAGCACAGCTCAGCACAAAAATACTTCGCTTAAATTCAAGTTACATTTATTTCTGCAAAGATTTCCCTCATCAAAACCCAACAAATAGACACAAAAAATTAATAGACTGCCCTGGCAGTTTCTGCATCCATAGGTTTACAAGAAACATGCTCAGATAATGGTAGTTTCCACCTGAAGTGTGAGTCTGACTCCAACCAAATGAGGGAAGGCAAAGTTATGCAAAGATTGAGGATCCAATATATCTTTTATTAGACAGAAACAAAAAACGAGTAAATCCAACTATTGGCAAGTTAAGCTCTTGTATTTTTATTCATCTTCTCTATATATATCCTATCTCTCCAATATTTTTCATTACATTTTCAGGGAGTAGAACCCAAATCTAAATATGATGCTAAATATAAGCCTGAATCCCATCACATATGTGCCAGTACGTGCACAGAAACTTACTTGTGCCTCCAAAAGAAAGCACACTCAGCAAAACCCTTTCTGTAAATTTGTGGGGATTGTCACATAAGTTTTCAGGGTTCATTCTTGTTTTCAGATGTTGGATATGTTTTCTTCCAGGTCAGTCCTTGGTTGTGCTGCACCTGATAATGTTCAGGAGATGTGACTACCTGTGTTTGTGTAGGGTACCCTGCAGCATCCATGGGCTTTGACTCAGCCACACTCAGTGCTTTTCTGACCAGCCAGGAAGCTGCAGGGGATATGACTACACACCTGAATATTGGTTGGAGTACAGACATGAAAAAAAATTATTTTTTTTTTCCAGAATTTGCAGAGTAAAACCCTTCTGCTGATGACACAGAATATCTCTATGTGAAAAGAAATGCAGACATGAAAAGTGGCTTTCCCCCTCAACTAATTTAAGTTACTGTCCTGGGTGCAGCTTAGAAGGGGAACGAAATTTAGTGCAACTTATTGTTATAGCAGTCATTGCAAAAAAAGAAAATCCCACCCGAAACAACACTGACCTCAATAGAAGTGATGCCAGGGTAGGAATTAGACTGTATGGTCGAATCTCACCTTCTGTCATAAGGGCTGTAAAACCTTCCTCCCACGTTCACAGGTTTTTTTATTTTCTGCCTTCAGAAACTGCCACGTATTTCTTGGTTTTCTGGGGGAAAGTGTTCGCTCTGTACCTGAGCTGCCAGAGACTCTGCACTCTCTGTCCTGGTGGGAGGAAGAAGCATCAGAGTTTGGAGCACAAGTTTCAAACACCACAAGTTTCTGCCACCACCTTCTGCCACCACTACGTATTTTTTCAGTTTGTGAGACACTGTGTTTTCTTGAAAAAAAAAAATAAATTTGCATCCCAGTAGATGAGACAGAATTTTAATAACAAAATGTGGGGTTTGTATGAGACTGTCTTTCCTGTAAAATAAGTCATGCTGCCCTACAAACAGGATTGGGAGCAAAAAGGCGCCGTCGTTTTATTATATTTTTTGTCCTCTTTTTTTTACTAGGCACTTTTTTGTGTTTCCCAGACTTTTTTTTTTCTTTTTTTTTTTAGTCACTTTTTTGCTCTTCCCAGGTTTCATAAAAAGCAGATTCCCCATCCGTATGTGACCGGGGGAGGGAGAGATTTCATAATGGGCCCTGGTGCAAGAAGAAGACGAAGGGGGACAGAGAGGGAAAAAAAAACCCTCTAAGCTTTAATTTTAATTCTCCTGCCTTTATTTATCTGATTTGTGGCCAGATGGTGGTGAAGCAAGGCAACCCCTTTGTGCAAATGAAGCCCACATGTGAAAGTCCTTCTGTAATGTAATCATTGAGACCGGAAGGGTTCATACTGTGTCTGAAAAGAGACAATGGAGCCGGGATATATCAACATCGCCGAAATCGAGTTCATTTGCGATGCAGGCCCTTTGACTATGGTTGTCATGAAAACTTCCTACTTTGATCAGCAGAGGGTGGAGAGAAAAAGAAGAAGAAGAAAAAAAAAAAAAAAGAAGTCTTCTAAAGGGGCAGGGATGCAGCGCGGGTGTTTGCTGTGCACTTGGCTCCGGTTCACGCCCCTTTCCGGAAGACGCAACAGGGAGAGGAGCATCTTGCACCTTGACCTGTCTAGACAGGGCGCGAAGTTTGGGGGGTTTTTTTTTGTCCCCGTTTCCAAGGGCGAGGGTTGCTCTTTGACCCCCACCACCAGCGGTGGTGGCTCTCAGGGCGTAGGTAGTGGACAGAGGTTTCCTACTGAATTCTCGCCGCGGCCGGGAGGGAAGGGGATGGACAAAGACACGGACCAGCTGTTCGGAAATAAAGCTGAAATAGTAGAACCTGGGAGAAGCTAGGTTTTGTAAGCTATTATTTTCTGCACAAAACCCCTGGGAGGTATTAAACAGCTGCATCTGAGCTGGCGAGCAGCGGCTAAAAGGCAGAGCAACAACTGAGAGCCCGGGACTTTTGCAAACTCCGCTTCAACCAGAGAAACAAGTGGCTGGAGCGCCAAGGGCTTTCATGGCCCGAAACATCCGCCGCCGCCGGCCGTGTCCCTTCGCCACGGTCTCTTCGGGCTGCCGGGAGGTTCCAAACTGGGAGGCTGGCTTCTGGAGGAGGGCGAGAGGCGCGAGGGGCGCGGTGGGTGTGAGCCGGAAGGGTCGGCGCAGGTTCTCCAGGGCCACCTTAGCTGGAGCTGACGTTTTTAATTACGTGTGTAATGTAATGTGTCAACGGTTCTGCATAGCGAGAGGGATGTTCTTTTTTTTCTCTTTCCGCGATCTAACTGGGCATTATCTGTATGAAGTGTGGGTTTTTTGGTGATATAATAAGCAAAAAAAATCAATTTCTTCCTCCATGAGGTTCCTTTAGCTAAGTCAGAGAGCAACTTAACAGAGTTGTTGGGACAGAAAAGGAGATGGGATAGATTTGCTCCTAGGCGAGGGGAGAAAAATCTATGCAGATTATAAAAAAAAAAAAGCAGTGTTTAATCTGATGCTTACAAACCTTTGAAATTTGGGGTAGGCCAACATAACGAATGAGTAACCTTTTATTTTCCAGCCAAAGCTGTGTCAGTGTGCCCATCCTTTCTCGTCACTAGCAAATTCATGCAGATCGTGCCTTGTTTTATGATTCTTGCCATATTTTAACATACTCCACACTGGTTCCTCACAAAAACCGGCTGAGTATTTGGTGATAACACTGCATTTTGTCAGATGCTTTATAACGTTATTTAGAAATGTATTTGGATCTATTTGGGGCTTCATAAATATGAATAAAGCATTTACAAAAGGCACTTGCAGAAGTAACCCACGGATTAGACCAACTGCTTTATACGTTACAGATTTCCTAAACTTCAACAGTTCAAAACTACAATTTACTCATGGATTTTTTCTAAGTGATTAAATATAAATCAGTATTTCCCAGAAAAAAAATATCTCCGCTGATTTATGTGCAGGAAATAAGGGATTGTACTAGTGGCTAAAATCCAGATTGCTAACTGGAGTTTCAAATATTTATGGACAAATTAGGGGAGGAGGGGAGGGATGTCATCCTTTTTTTTTTCCTTAGGCCTTGTGGCATAGGGATGGGTTTTCTCAGCTAATTCTACTAAAAACATCGAGATGCTCTGCCTGGCTTTGTGCCAGAGCCTTCATATACACATATATCTATATTTATATATATTTTTTTAATGCTTTTGGGGTCTTTTTATTTTTTTAACTCTTGTGAAAATTGTGTAAAAAAAAAAAAGAGGACTTACAAAAAACCCAGGGGGTTGTGCTGGCCCTGGCCTTTTGAGCAGTTTGGGACTTGAAAGAAGCAGGGGAGTGAGCCAGTGAGGAGCACAGGCACAGCTCTGCCTTGGTCACTGCCAGCTCACGGTTATTGCGTGTCATGGCAGGTATTGCTTTGATTTTTTTTAGTCAAGCACAGCAAAGAGCCTTTCTCTCTCTCTCTCTCTCTCTCTCTCTGTGTATGTGTGTGTGTGTGTACACTGAGCATGACTTCCAGCAAGCAGATTTTATTTCAGTACGGTTTTTCTCCGCCCATGTTAAAGAGCTTCCCCTTGTTTATGGGTTGAAGGCTAGATTTTGGAGACAGGAATTCCCTCTTAATATGCACCCTGACTTCTTACAAGGTGCCAAACACCAGGCTGAGTGGTGTACCCCCTTGGACCTGCACTCACCTACCCTTCATGGGGGGGGGGGGGTAGAGACCCATTTTGTGGCACCGAGGTGAATTCTCAGCAGCTCCCTAAATGCCAGGGTGAGGGGGGGCTCAGCAGCTCAATGCTGTCGACTGCTCTTTCTGCACTGAAATCAGAGCTGCATCTGCAAGGCCAGGGACCTGTATTTATTGCACATCGTGACCACTAATATCAGACTACAAAATGGGCTTGTTTTATTTAAATGTTGAGTGCCTCCTCCACGAGTCCATATTGAAAGGGGCGGGGGGTGGGATCGGGTGTCCCCAACCAAGTAAAATGCCTTTTGGAGGGGCTTTCCCCCCCCTCCTCCCCCCCCCCCCAGTCCATGAATGTGTTTTTGAAACAGCAGTGAGGTTGGGCATGAAGTTTAAGTAATTTTTGGTAGCATGAGTTCTTGGGCATTTCCCATTCATCCCCACGCTGTGTAGGGCAGGGAGAGAAGAGCGAGCCGAGGGCTCCTCGCAGCCGCCCTGTTTATTTCTAGCTATTAAAAAAAAAAAAAAAAAAGCACAGTACGAGTATCCTCCTTTTTCTCATCCTTACAGTGGGAAAGTATCGTAGAGGAGTATGAAGATGAAATATTCTCACTTATCGCCCAAGAGGCAGACTATCTAGCTGACAAGCTGTGCAGTGAAAAATCAGGTACTGTGTCTGATGTAACATGTGCTCTCTCTACAGCCGTGTGGGGTTGGGTGTTTTTTTCAAACCCAGCGTACTGCTTTGGAGGAGAAGTGGGCTGTTGTTGAATAAGCAATGACACTACATGGCTTTTAAAGAGAAGAAAAAAAACAAAACAAAACAAAACTCCCCTTTCTTAAAGGCTTTTAATTCTTTTAATTCTTTCGTGCATATTAATGCAGCATAATTTGAGCATCCCAGCTAACGTGGTGTGTTTTCCTCCTGGTGTTACATGATTTTTTGCTCCTTGTGTGTCTGCGCTGTCACTTCCAGGTCAGAAATGAAACTAACCCTCTTGCAACAAAATACAGGCATTTGTTTCTCCTGTTTAACTGCTAATTGCAGCCACTAAGCTGGGCTGTGAGACATGAGAGGACAGGGTTAAAAATGTGTTATTCATTTTTAGATGAACTCTTCATTGCCATCAGACAAGAGTTGTCCTTAGAAGGGCTGGCCAGCCCACTGCCATCACCTGCTAGGGAAAATGTATTTTATAAATGTTTAATGTTTTCTTTCTCTGTAAAATATATAATTCCAAATAAGTAAGGCCTCTTTTCAATCCTGACAAAGTAAGGAAATGCTTCCTTAAGCTTATTTAAGATCTTCCTCCATTCCTCTATTTCTTTCCCTCATTTTTAGTGTTGCTGCTTTTTTTTTTTTAACTTTTGTTTTTATTTCTGAATCTGAAAAGAATATAATGCACTAAGTACTCTAAGATTTTAAATGGGTTATCCTTCCTCAATGTGCTGCCTTTAGTGCAGGAATATGCATGAAAATATCGATCTCTGAATCAACGCTTGTAAATATTGGGGGGGGTGTGTTTGAGATTTAAAGGCTGTAACCATTACTTGGGATGTGATGAACAGGGCTCATAAAAAGTACTAGAAGTTGGAAAAGAAGTTCTTAGAAATAAGTTTGTATACTTTAAAGTGTCAGAGTATTTGTAATACTTATTGAAAACACATAATCTGGAGCACTGGAGAACTCCATCTGTAATGCCACAAAGTTCTCTCTTATAATCTTCCTGGACAAATAATCCCCAGAAAATAAACTTTCCAGAACAAATTTGATTTATTACAGATATTTCTTATTTGTCATCTCTGCCATGATAGAGCTACTCTCAGTTGTGACAGAATAGACACAAGGAGTAGCAAATTATTTAGAAAACAGTGTACTTCCTCCAAAATGGACGACAGGGTTTCTGGTAGTGGGTTTTGCTCAGAAAAACTTTCTGGATATTTTGGAAACAAAACCCAGAGCGGTCTGTGGGATAGTGTAGAAAAATCATCATCTTCCAGAGTGATTTTCTTGGAGAAGAGGAGACAGGGATAAATGCCCTCTCCTCCTCAGGTCCTCTCATAGCAGCCTCGAACCCTTTTGGAGAACAAATTGCAGTTTTGTGCATCTTCAAGAACTCTGTAAAAGTATTTTCTGAAGGCACAGGCAAAATATTGATATCAAAGCCCGCGCTGTTAAAAACTTCTTTTATTATTTTTTTTCATGGATGTGCTCAAAAGCTTTCACCTCCCCGCCTCCCCCTTTAAAATCACATTTTGGGTTTAAAACCCACACTCTGTGCTCATCCAGCCTTCTTACATCAACAAGATAATTTCCTCCCTTCTGGCAGACGAGATTGCTGTAAGTGCACGTTCGCCTCCTTCACACAAATACCCCCCTGCATATGTGCAGGGCTGCTCTTCCTGACTATAAATAGTGGTCCACAGAGGGGAAAGTAGTTTAGTTTTCTTCCTGGCAATTAGCACAGATAAACAAGCTTCCATTTACTAAACAGAAGTATAAGTCCTCAACGTTGCAAATATAGGATGCTTGCAAAAGCGGCAGGAACACTACAGAGAATGCTGAGCTACCCTGGCATGAAAATAAGGACAAGAAATTAATCTGCCATTTGCTGTATCACCCCATTGCCCTTTAAAAAAATGTTAGTATGATAAAGAATAAAGACTAAAAAAAGCCACAGAGAGGTTTTTTTTTTAAAATCTAATTCACTCTACATATAAAGTGGGATGAAAATAAATGTATTAAATTGAATTTAAGATAATGAAAACACGTTATCATAAATTCTGCAGCAGGCAGGAGATGGCAGAGGAGCACAGTAATACCTGACAGAGCAGGAAAGTACCTGCCTATGTTTTTCCAGGGAAAATAAATTCAGACACTGGTGGCGTTGGAAACGGCGAGTCTTCGAATTTGTGTCAGGCTTCACGCCAGCCACGCAGCACTAACATATAACTTACCAAAGCCTCCAACTCACAGAACACAATGAGACTTATATTATTAGGTCTTATCTATCTTACAACGGCAATTTTCATTAATACGTTATATTAAAGCAATATTACACTCTTATCATCCTACTGTAAATTATTGGCTCTTTTTATTCAGAGCTCTGTGTGTTCATTTAGAATGGCATTTTTAACTTTTTTTTTTTTTTTTTTGGCTAAATTATCATACTAAGCGACAGGAACGGTATAGAAAACCTCTCCACAGGCCAGTTGCAGAATTTTATGCTTGTGGATTTCACCATAAAACAGGGGGAGAAAAAAAAACCCAAACCAAGTCAGTGATGTATTCATTTCATTATTATGCTTTTAATTTTGTTTTAAAAGTCTACGTATGTGAACATGGCTCTTTCTTGAGGACTTAATATTGGTGTAATCAAACCCTTTTTATACTGTGCCATGGCAAAATAATAAGCACTGCAGTTTTCTCTCAGCCTACCAACATGACATTAATGAACATCCCATATTATGGTAAGAAAACCCCTTCTCCTCAAGTCCCGTTCAGCGCTTTTCCTTAATTCTAATATCATTGCAGACTTTTTTTTTGTAGCTACCGGAGGTGGATGTTTCTTGTTTGATTAGAAAGTGGGAAACTTCAATAAAGTCTTTTAGCATGATCAAACCGTTTGATATTTACAAGCATAGATCCATTCACTGTCATGTATTCTTTGATCACGCAAAAAGTCTCGGTGCTAGACAGGCAGGCAAAACCTGCTGAGATGCACCTTCAGATCCTCTACTATTTTTACAAGCTTAAAAAAAGTCTGAAAGTTAATTTTCGAGGAGATTACCTTTTTCTTTGTCCCCTCCCTCCCCCAGACAGGCGGTGCCCGTTGCTGGTCAGCCCAGTGGAATAACAGAGATATTTTTTTTTTAATTGGCCTTTAATTTTCTTTGCTGATTGCAATAATTTTCTGTGTGCTCTTTCTGGACTTAGATATATTTTTAGTTGTGATAGTTGGCGCTCAGTGCCATGCCAGCAGCATTTCATTCAGGGTTAAATGGAGTTATGTGAAGGCCAGTAAGAAGCCAGAAACCAGTTAAAGCTTGTGGTAATGTACAGACCAGAGCCAGCTGATTTATAAGTGGAAAATAATTTAACACCACATATTTTATGGGTGCTGAAAGCTACTGTTTAAGTAACACCAGGACTTCTCCTACATGATTTTCTTTTTATGTGCTCACAGCTATAAAATGTTCTGTTCGGTTAAAATCTTCTAGTCCCCATTTTATCTTAAAAGTGACTTATCCCATGTGTTTCTTTATTTAGCTGTTTGCCAAGTTTGACTATAATTTAGGCACCCGATGTTGAGTTATAGAAAAGTGAAACAAAATGCTCTTATTCTGCTGCAAAGAAATCCAGAAGTCTCTTTCTGCACAATTATCACTCAAACTATTGTGTTTTTGCAAACTGATACTTTCTAGGAGGCTCATTCCCAGTGAGAACTACTCTCCTGGAGAGTTTAACAAAGCTAGCAGCTACATCAATTAAAAGCAACTAAAATGTCTGTTATGGGTATGTGCAGAATATTAAACTGCCATTAAACCATTTACCACTTACCTTAACACTCTCTGCAAGATTATAGTTAATAAAGGCAACAAATGGGGTGCAAAGCTGTGGTTAAATGCTGCCACAGCACTCTGGAATTACATATTTTCTCACATTTTTCTCCCCGTGCAACTAGGAAAAAGAACAGTGAAGGCAGAGATTAGCCTTTGCATCCCTGCCCTGCAATAGGATTTATGAGCACAGATTTCCCCAAAACTACAAGGCACTGAAGGGTCCATATCACTGGGGTTTACTAAAGAGCTGGGCTGTGTCACTCCTTGTTTTAAAATATGAAGTTTGATCTAAAAACCCATCAGCAACAAGGTTATACTGGGAAGACAAGGGAAAGTGAATTTAAACACTAACGTAGTCCCCTCTGGAGAGAGAGATGGGATATTTTCTATGTTTATGGGAGTCTTAGGGTTCAGTGTGCTGGGGTCTGTTCTCCAAGGCCGATCCATGGCCAACCCCATCACCAGCAGGTGCCCAAAACCAACACGCAAAACCCACCTGGGCAGCAACAGTTTAACCACGGGAGCTTCGGTGCTTTCCAGGTGGTTTTCTAGCAGCTATTTCTCCATAAACTGTGTTTATGTGACGTAAAAATCATAGGAGAACCCGTCATCGTGGGGCAACTTTTCAGTTCAAATGAGCGATAGTTTTCAGGGCTTTGCAAAAATGCCATCTTGGGTGGGGATGCACGAGTCGTGTCCGTGCCCTGTAAAGGAAGAGTTGGACACTCAATTATTTAAGACATTGGAAGACAGAAATTGAGAATAGATTGCTTCATTCTGTTTTTTAAAAATCCTTCTTAATCTGTTTCAAAGAGCGTATCTAAAAGAGCCTGACTCACTGTCATGGTTATGCCTCACGCTGTTCCTCCTTTCTCATTTGTTGCCCAAAGTTGTTTAACATGCTCTAATTTTCAACTTAACACATCCAGTGGTGGAAGTGCTTCAAGAAGAAAACCTGGTTTTTTCTAGTTTGAAAAATATATTTTTTTTAATTAAAGAAACAGGTACTTTCAGTAAAGTGTTACTGGGCAGGACATCAGTAAATCACAGGGAACTTTTCCTTCCTTAGGTGGCTGAGCAAAGGCTGCTGCTCACAAAGGTTATAGAAAAGATCAGCTCCTGATTTCAGACTGAAGTAAGGTGAAAACACCACTTTTCTCCTTGCCTTATCAATTTTTACCATTGTAACACCTCCTCTTGTTTCTACTTTCAATCTTTAAATGCGCCTGCACTCCTTAGTCTTTTTATTATTATTATTATTATTATTATTATTATTATTATTATCATTATTATTATTATTTTAACTGTTTTTCTGTTACTGATATTTTGACATGAAATGTGCAGAGATTTTGGTGAGAATGTTGAGTTTAACGGGGAATTGGGTATTCTACCTTATTTCTGTGTTTGGGTTTTTATTTACCCCAAGGTATTCGTCTCAGTTGTGTCGATTTTCACAAAATCAACATCTGATTGTCACAGAGTTGGAGTCTTTAAAAACTGAACTTCCCTTTCCAGCAGAAAAAGATTACTAAGACAATTTCAACAAACTTATTATTTTTCCTGTGTATAACAGATGATCTTTTCATCTGTATTTCCAGACCAGAAAGAATTCAGATTTTATAGCTACGAGCTGCAAAGTTTCTGGTGCTGTTGTTGAGATGACGATGGGAAACTTTCTAAATATTTGTCCTTTTAAAGGTGAAATAGCTTAGTGGAATGTATGCAGTTTTCTTAAAACAAGCCATTCCTTTAAAATTTCCATATCAATGTCCTACTGATCCCAATATAAGTGTTCACTCAACCTGAGCACCACTAGTGTAATAATTTTTTTAATTAAAGCTTTCTTGCTGAAGAAATGGCAAAAAACATCAAAATATTCCTGACAGAGCTTATGCCTTTCATCATTGGAGTGAGGTTTTTTTGTCCAAAATATTTACTAATCAGTATAAAATATTTGTTCATAAATCTCACCCAGAGCTGGGATTCGGCTGAGGTTGTTGCTGTGTCCCCAGAAGATAAAGTGGGAGAGTGTCTGCTTCAGGCTCCAATACTCTATGAAATCACTGTTTAAAAGGTCATTAACTACTTAGCCATGGTTTTAAGGTAACAAGATTAGTTCATTCAAAGCAGTAGAATTTTTAGAGTAACAGTAGGCTTTATAACAAAGAAAAAGTTCTGAAAATGCGTAGGTCACCTTTACAGATTGAGTAACCACCGAAGAATATAAAATGATCAGTCATATCATGGAGAAAAAAAAACCCTCTCTGATTAAAAATTTGTTAATAAGTCATAATTTTAAAGTTTATTTAGGTATTTCTACAATATTTCTAAAGTTAAATATTTCAACAATAACACGGTCCATCCCTCAATGTGTGTGTAAACTGTTGGAGCTTCACGAAGCCATTAGAGCAGTGCTGATTTACAACAGTTTAACGTCTGGCCCCCTAAATCTGTTACACAAAGATTTGTTGTCTGGTTTAATGTTTTTAAAAAGACTGAAGCTTTTGCTCAAGGTGGGATATTTGCTGTCATATCTTAGTGACAGACCAATTTTGCAGAATACTTCATCAAAGTTATAATTTGAGTATCGTGGAGCAGCTATGCCATATAAAATGGAAATAATGCCTTTAGTGTTTAAGGAAGACTTTCTTCACTCTTAATCCAATTCAACACCTTCTTTCATGTGTATGTAAACAGAGATTTTTAAAGAAACTTTCAAATATTTGAACTGTTTGTATTTCATTCTGCTTCCAAACAGCCAATTTATGCTGGGATGGGTTCTTCAGTGTGGATACTGAGCTCACCTCATATGCAAAACCTACAGCCAGAGGGCTCTGACTGAAGTCTGAGAGCAGGAAAATATTTCTTATACATTTGCACATAAAACTAAGATATGTGTGTTTCAAACTAATGGGAAAGGTTTGGATTCCAGTCCTATTTCCTTTCTGTGAAATCTGTTGATTTTTGAGTGGTCCTAAAAGATAGATTTGGCTCAAAGTGTGTTTAAAAACCATATATTACCAGATCACATAAAGGGAACACAGGTGCTTGGAATCTGTGCAGCTATGACAAAGTCTACTTTTAATCATATGTTTTTTTCCCCAAAAAATGTAAAAGTATTTTGCCTCTCTCCATCATCTTCTTTTTATCATTCAACATGAAAAACCCATAAAAGTAAGAAAGAAAACTGCTTTTCTGGGAGAACAGCATTGTGCAAATGGCCAACCATTATCAAAAGATTGAAATAAACAAACTTAGATGGCAACAGGGAGTAATTTTGGTTTCTTTTTCTTTCCTTTTTTTTTTAATAGAGGGAACTTTCATGCTTTCTGTAACAGCAACTGGTAAATTATTTCAGGTGGGTAAACTAGAGTTTCCTTCTCTGTCTTTTTTAAAATTTGAGTGCAGTGTTGTGCTTTATTTGAGATGCTCCCAAAATTTATCACAATCATGCTGGAAAGGACCTCCTGAGTAATCTGGCCGGGTTGTTTTACTGAGCATCAAGTCCTCACTGTGCATCCAACCACTGCAGTTGTTGTGGTTTGTGCTGAGAAAACACGATGAGTTGATGGTAGTGAGATACATGTCCCTCAGAAGGAAGGCCTTTCTTTAAACTATAATTTTCACACTTACAGGTTTACAATCTGTCTTTGGATTTTGGAGTGGAAAAACTACCAGAGAATTTTGGTCTCTGTTCCTTTTTGCATCAATGTAAAGATATGGGCCAGACTCACACCTGTATCACCCCAGTCTTATGCTGGTGAAACCTGGGTACAGCTGGAGCGATGCTGTAGTGGACCACATCTGATACATCCTTTCTCCAGCCTTGAGCATCTGTTTTTGGAGTAAATGCTCAGATTGTTTCACTATCATTTTATTGAAGCAGATAATGAGAAGCAAACTTAGTATTTGTGAGGCCCCTTGTGAAGCCAAACTAATCTTGGGTTCAGTAAGATGTGCTCAGTCTAAAAAAGGATTTGTGCTTTTTGTCATCTATGAATTAACAGATAAGGTAAAATGACGTGATCTGATATGATGTATGATGTGACATGACATGAACTGCCTGGGATCCCATCTATCCAGATATTTATGTAGCTGTCCTCAGCTGGTCCCTTTAGTTCCCTCCAAGAAATGAGCATCTCAAAACCTACATGGAAATCCAAGGAAATATATCCTGACTTCAGACCCTCTCTTCTCTCTTTTATGTTTATCTCACCCTACTCTGATGAAGTCAGAGATGTATCCAAAGGCATGATCGAGTCTTTTATCAATGCAACAGAAGTGTAAAGATCATTTCTAAGAAAGGAGGACCGGATCCCTGCCCAGAGCAAGTACCTTTAGTCTATTCACTTGGGATAGAGTTGTCACATTTGACCTGGGGAGACTGGGGTTTTCCAGTTCATGAGGACTGTTAATGTACATTTTTTTAAAACAGTTAATTTCACTTTCCATGCCAAATATACCAGGCAAAGAGCACTTTTCTGGTGACAGATTTTATTGCAAATGTGGCTTATGCTGAATGAGTGGAGGTCAATAAATTCATTTCAATGAGGAACCAAAAATGGATGAAGCAAGATCCTAAACAGCAAGATCAATGCTTTAGCTATGAAGATGAACCCTAAAACATGATTTTTCACTAACTAGTCACATTTTTTATTCATATTTGTCTTTGTGGTCTCACATTAACTTGTATTGTGATAGCTTCATCAAAATACAGTTTTTAGAAATTACATGTTGCTTGTTTCATTGCCATTCTAACAAGCGTTAGAATATTATGAGCCAAATATTAACTTGTATGGTGTTCCTAATACATATTAAGTTTACCAGAAATGAGGAGAGCCAGATACATATTAAATTAAATACTATTAATGGGTCTTACAGCGGAAGCAGGGAGGAATACCTTGTAATTATGGCATACACATCCAAGTGCAGCACACTTTGTTCTGGAGGCTTAAGTAGGTAATTAGCACTGTGGTTATGGAGTTGTGAGTGATCTTAAATTGTTTTGTTCTCTGAAAATGGTCCTTACTCTTGGTGCTGGGGTGGATGCAGTTACCTCTAGAACAAGTCTCTTGGAGTTACCTGCTGGGCAGGAGCACTCCCGCTGCCGGTGGGGTGGAGGTGGCAAAGGGAGACCAGCCAGGGGTGGGAAGGGAGTGAGGAGAGAAATGCTCTTGGGATGCTACTGGGGGCACAGTGTGCATGCGCAACCAACACTTACACCTTATGTTGTCTGAGCAGGGGATTTCTGATGCTGGATGAAAACAAGGAAAGCTTTTAGCAAGGGATGAGTGTGGAAGGTTAGGAAATAAAGGCAAGGTGGAGTTGCTGCACTCGGTAACTTCCACAGAGCCGCGGCTGTGCCGGAGCAGCGCTGCAGCAGCGTATGTCGCTGTAAGAGCGTTGATTAACAGCAGAACTGTGCTTAATTCTATACAGGTTAATACAGAGTCTTTCTTTAGGAGCGCCTCAACAAGGCTGAGAGAGTGAGAGAAACAAGAGTGAGAGAAAAAGAGAGACCAATTCACAAAGCTCATTTAAACTGAGCGAGAAGCTTCAGAAAACAAGAGTGTCTTCGTGCCTTTAACCATATTTACAGACCTGGCTGGTTTAATGGCATTCTGCAATAAATTCCATCGCCTTCGGGAGCAATTGATAAAGGTTCTGGTAACCGCCTGCTCCAATCTACTTTGGGGAATGTTAATAAACCAGTACCCAAGGACTCCTAGGTGTGTGCCGTGGAATAGAGGGAGCTAAATGTCAGCTAATTAAGCAGATCTGAGACCATGAAAGATCTTGTGAGTTAAAAGTTAAATATTAATATCAGTTTCAAACTTTATGAAAAGCTGGCTTAGTGGCAGGGAAGCAGAAGGGATATCTATCCAGCATGTTCGTGACATTTTCTATTTCTAGTTAACCTCGCAGCCACATTCAAAACTAGCTGAAGTTTTCTTAAAGCAAATCTGGAAGAGAAACCAACAAGGAATTATAGCAACCCTTGAGGTGACACAGATATTAATGAAGGAAGAAAGAAAGATATTTGAATATGGCAATGTTTCTTAAACAGTAAAAAAAAAAAAAAAGAAAAAGAAAAAAACCTCTTCCCTGTCATATTAAATGTGACATGAGCAAAAGGTGGGAGTTCAGAAGGGCTTGGTGCTTGGCAGGGCTGTATTTATCTGACTGCCCATGTTGGTCGGTTCTGCAAATTCCTGCAGAAATTTTCAGGGTGCCACTGGTACTCATAAAGAGTGGAAAAGTGAAAGTTGAGCACTGTGCAAACCTGGTCACACAATGACCAGGTTATCTTGAGCTGCTCTGTTTTGTCTTTGAGTTTCATTATACCATTGTTCATCAGGAGCTGTGTTAGAGGGGTGACTCTCAGCCCTGGTTGGGATCAGGATCCCCTGTGCTTGGCCTTGCACAAGCAGCACAGTTAATTCACCCAGAGCTGATGCTCCTGTCATCACACACCTGCTGATGCAGGACCATTGCTCCTTCATTAACACAGGTTGAGAGTGGGCAGAGTTTAAACACTTTTGCCTTGTCAAAGCCAGGTCTTAACCACATGACCATCTCTTCTGGCCTCCACGGGAGTGGTAAATTATTAGAAAGTGTTATCAGGGGACACAAAAGAGTGATTAAAGGCCTGTTTACTGATACCAAAGAAGATGGAGACTCATCTCATTTCCCTGTGTAAGCAGTACCATGATGACTGATGAACATTTCTCCATTGCTTTTAGCTGCATTAGGGGGGTTCTGCCATGCTCAGCTGTGTTGGCCAGAAGCAGGACAGTGTGGTTGTGCTCCCAGACTGCTGTTCATCCCATTTCAGCACACGAAGTAAACTGCAAAATATACTCCATTTCATCCAGGTAGACAGTCCTGACTCTTCTGGAAGAAGATGAAGAATCAGTGTCATTCCTAATCTGTGAAATTCATGATTGATGAATGCAAAGAGAGCACCTGAGCACTCTGCATAAGCCTCTGGGTTCCTTGTGCCTACAAGGCTGATGACAGTACAGAGCCGTGGCTGTGCCTCCTGTGTGGCTTTGGTTATCAATATACTCCACGTGTGTCCTTCCCTCATAATTCCCCCACTACCATTGAATTTCAGAATATAAAACTGAACTGTCTAGGTTTGGTAGCTCATGGTTTCAAATATCTTCCTTTCTTCCAGCTCCTTGAGCTTAGCCCCAGTGCAGGCAGTGGTGCCAGCCCTCAGCTCCCAGCCTGCTGCCTTTCCTAAAGAAGCTTCCCATGCATAATTAAACCCCAACACTCAGCTTGTACTTTAACACTTACCTACCTGGAATGGGCTTTGACTTAAACATCTGTGTCTCCCTGAGCCTTCCTGGCCATGCCTTACATGGAAGCAGAGGCATTTGTGATCACCTGGGGATGGCACAACTTGGGAGAAGGGTAATGATTCCTGAATCCCAGGGAGTGGGAATATGTGAGGGTTTTGTTTGGGTTTTTTTGTTGGTTTTGTTTTTTTTTTTTTTTTACTTTCAAAGACTTAACTTTACCAGGTAAGATCATAAAAGGAATTTCAAGACATTTGTTGTTTTCTGAGCCTGAGACATCTTTCATACAGCCTTTGACTGTGCTCTTCCTCAGAGTAGCCTGAACAAGCCAAAGCACTTTACCAGTGTGAATAAGTATCTTTACCCACAACTTAAAACAACAAGGAGTAGAGACAAAATTTGCCAGAAACAGGACTACAAATCATACATTCTCATTCCTTGTCCAACTCCTGATTTGCTGCTCCACATTAATTAAACAAAAATAGGTACTGAGTTGCAGACATACATTGCTTTTATTATTAGTTATTACAATGATATTTATATTTCAGTGGTACTGACCATAAAACTTTGCATTGAAATATTGTCTGTGGCATACTGCACCAAAATCCAGATTTTTTTTTTCCCTGTTTTCAAAGCCCTTGATTTCACTGACCCAGGTGAGAGGAGGACTGCAGCTCAGCAGGTGGTCACAGATAAACTGGATTACTGACCTTCATTCCCACCAGACACTGCTCCCCCAGTTCTGCTCACTTTCCAGGGTGACTGGTGGCACCTCTGCACTTGCAGCCTTTTCATATAGTGAATATTGGGACTCTAGTAAATGCTTGAAACCAGGCTGAGAAATAATCTGGTGGTGCTGAGCACAGTCAGGACATTTCAATGCAGCACACTGAAGGATGACAGCCAAGGTCCTTCTTGGCTGAGCCACCCTTGTGCTGGGGACACCTGAGAGCAGTGGGAACACTTGGAAAAGACATGAACTGGGATCATCCCAAAATGAGTGGCTCTCATTTTCCCCATGTTTGTGCTTCTCCTGTACAGTCAATCCTTAAACTCTCAGGAAACCCACGTCTGCTGTCTTTCAGGTTCAAAAGAGGGACAGGTGAAGATCTATCTGCCTACAGTCCTTTCCCACACAAAACCTGTAAGGAATGAGGAAGTGGCATCTTTTCTCTGTGGAGGAGTCCTTTTAGGCTAAGACTGCTTCTCCTCAACAGGGATTTTGTCACCCTGTTTCATTCTGCACAGAACAGCTACACTGTGAAGAGTTTTTAAAAGTACTGGGGGAGAGCCCTGGAGTATCACACAAAAATAAGAGAGCTGCTCTCTCTTTAGTGGGAGCCAGAGTCTGGGACACCAGATTTGATGCACTGTAGACATGAGCAGTTACCCACCTCCCACTGACTTTGCAAAGTCTCCATGGTGGGAGATATTCCTCCATCCTTCAGCCCAATCTGCTCATTTGATCCATCTATTTTCTTTCTTCAAATAATAAAGACAGAGCTCATGTTTGGTATTACATATTGGTGCAAAACTTAATGTCATGGGCTAATTTTATGTGTGTCCTGAAATGATGCTGTGATGGAAATAACAAAGATTAACACCATCTCCTCCTGTTTCTCTTTGGGAAAGGTCTTCCATTTCTCCTGAAAGACCTGTAAACAACACTGGATATGTCTAAAAAAGCCTTACCCTCATGAAATGGAATGAACAGCTCCTTGATTCATTTGAAAATTATGATAAAAAGACAAAACACAAATAGCTGAGATCAACAATCTGATCTTTCACCTTTGTGTCCAGGTGAAAACATAGATTCTTAACCTTTGAGCCTTTTAAATGATTTCCTGATGCGCCTCAGCAATGGCAACAGGATTTAAGCTGCCACTGTTCAAGGAAAGTCTGTTTGAAAGCCTCTTTTATACTTCACAGCTTTGGGTTTCAGTTCTATATGACAACTTTTTTTAATAAAATATTAGTTTACCTTGACAGGAAGCTGTTTTGTCATGGCTGCATTCAGGAAGGCAGGTAGGTTACTCTTCCTTAGCAGGGCTCTCATGGTGTCAGCATGGGCAATACTGGCACCTGCCCTATAGAGATTAAGGCCTTGTATTAACTGTGCAAGAAATTAGGAAGGGTGACTTTTAAGCACATGAAATACATAGGGGGAATTATCACAGGACTGTTGAATGGTTTGGGTTGGAAGGGGCCAAAAAGATCATCCAGTTCCAACCCCCCTGCTTTGGGGAAGGACACCTTCCACTAGACCAGGTTGTTCAAAGCACGATCCAACCTGGATTGTTTTCCAGACGCTTCCAGATGTCAAAAGCTGTAAGGAAGAAGTGATTATGATTTCATGGAAGACCTGTCCTTCTGGTCTTTATTCACTGGGTGACTCAAGGAAGAAAACCATCTAGCTAAAGCTTTGTGGTAACCTGGATACAGCTTTTGTGTAGCTGGAGCATTGCATACAGCCATGGAGTCTGGAGCCAGCACAGTTATTCCAAGATGCTCTTCAAATCCTCATGATGAGTTACCATTTACAGCAATGCTTTCAGGCTTTTTAGGCTCTGTATAAGCCACAGGTTTGTATGGAAGGTCCTGTTTGGATAACATTTATGGGAACATCTCTGGAAGGTTTGTAGAACATTTTGCAGACAGTGTATACTCTCTTCCAGTTCTACAGACACTGGAAGGAGATGTGGCATGTGTTGTGACCTTCATAACACTCTCCCAAATGCCGTAAGTGCTCCGTTTTCTTCTTGATGAGACTTATTTTGTACCAGGAAATTTCTGGGGATTTGATTGAACTTACGCATGATGCTCCTGAAAGAGAAACGAACCCAACATCTTGACAAAATTAAAAGAAAGAGTTTTTCTCATTGACTAATTGTCAAAATAGTATTTCTGAACTACAACAGTTTCTTCCACAAGAGTGCAACTCTTTGCCATGCTTTAAATTTGACTTCCATAAATCTGGATACCAGAAGTGCATCAACCTCAGTGGGACACACAGACTTCACTTAAACCACACCTCAAAAAAATCTAAGCTTTCTGTTTCAAAAGCCTTTTTCATTGTTCTGTACTTACTGAAAGCAATCCTAAGATGTGTTTCAGGTAGAACATACAAGTTATCTTAAACTTCTTAAAAATACATTATTCTTGGAAAAGCTAAGTTGTATAGAAACACAGAAAGAGCTGAGTTCTCTGTATAAAAAATCATTAACGAGTCAAGGCAACTCTTCTAATATTTTGAGGTTTTCTTGCAAGTAAAGAAGAAATCAGCAGGTTTTTTTCACTGACACTTCATGGACATTGTCCATACCAGCATGAACATCTTTCTATTTGTCTGCAAGTGCTTAGGCCACAGAACAGTCTTTTCAGCACCAGATCCCATCTTAGCAGGTCTTGTTCAGAATTACATCTTGGATGATGAATGAACTATACCTAGAATACAGAGATTAAGTTTTCTCTTTTTAGTGTATTTTCCAACTTCTTCCTCCTACAGAGGGGAAAGATCTGAAAAAAACCTTAGTTTTGTAAAGGAAAACACAAAGTCCCTCCAGCTGTGTTCCAGGATAGCATGAGTCCAAGCTTCTTGATGGACACAATCCTTCAGAACCAACAAGAGTGGGATTTTTCAACTTCAGTTCTGCTTTTTGTGCCTCTGAGACCTGGAGTCACAACCTCCATCTCAAAAGCCAGGTCTTCTGCTTCTTCTGCAGCAAACCCAAGATCATTCAGATCAGAAAAAGCTCATCCACAGGGACATTTCTAGCTTCAGAAGACATGAATCATTCCACAAAGAAAAGCTGTGAATTGAATGGTGTCAGATAGATGTGTCTGACACTGGAAGCACCAAGCTTCTGCATTCTTGTACCTACAGCCTAGACTGTGATTGATGAAAATGGACACATGTTAAATCACTGTACCACTATCCAGAACCAGTATTTAGTTAGGGATTGTTTCTATCTGTCCACTCCTAATTGCTTTCTCAGAGCTTGAGCACAATCGTTCCAGAAACTGATACAAACTTTTTAAGGAAATATGTCTCATGTTCCATATATATGCAGACTACTTCATCATGGCTGAGCTTCGCGAACGAAGATTTGGGAAGGCTTTATCCACATTTGTTACAGGCACGTTGGTGACTTATGAGGCCAATACGTGACAGACATATCCGGTTGCAAAAGGCACAACAGAGAGACTCCTTAGATGGTGTATTCCGCAAGACACGGTTCTTCCTGCGTTGCCTTTTCTCCTCGAGAGTGATCCTGCGTGTGTTCTCAAAGGCTTCCGCAGCGTTATGGATGCTGTGTCTCCAGGCCTCCCGATTTGAGGCCAGAGTGGACCAATTATGGTGATCAATAAGGCCAAGGCTGAGATGTTGTTTCAGGGAGTCCTTGAATCTTTTCTTCGGGGCTCCTCTCTTGCGGCAGCCAGTGGCAAGTTCACCATAGAGCAAGATCTTAGGGAGGCGGTGGTCCTTCATCCTGGAGACGTGCCCTGCCCATCGCAGCTGTGTTCTCATCAGCATGGCCTCTACACTTGTGACTGCTGCTTGCTCAAGAACAGATGTATTGGTCACAAAATCTGACCAGTGGATGTTTAAGATTGTACGGAGGCAGCGCTGATGGAAGCGTTCTAGGAGACGCAGGTGGTGGCGGTAGATGACCCATGATTCGGAACCATACAAGAGAGTAGACAACACTATGGCTTTGTAAACACTGATCTTTGTGCTTTTCTTCAAGTGTTTATTACGCCATACTCTTTTGTGGAGTTTTCCGAAAGCACTGTATGCCTTTGCCAACCTGTTGTCTATCTCTCCGTCGATCTTACCATCTGAGGAGATGAGGCTACCAAGGTAATTAAACTGTTGGACTGATTTGAGCTCTGATTTGCCAATGGTGATATGGGGATGATGGAAGACTTCCTGAGGTGCAGGTTGATGGAGAACTTCTGTCTTCTTTAGGCTGACTTCCAGCCCAAAGAGCTCAGCAGCATCTGCAAAGCAGGATGTTAAACGTTGCAGACTACTTATGAGTGCATAAACCAACTATCAAATCTTATTGGTTGATACCATCTTGTGTGGTATTCTGACAGGAAAAATAACTTTAAAATCATATGACAAATTTCTATAGAAGACAATTTCTTACTTGTATTTATCCTTATCACCTTCCCAATCTTTTATCTTGCACTTGTTTTACTGTATGGAGGACGTGTATTTTGGAATATTTAATACAAATCCTCCACACTAGTGATTTCCATTCCCTCCATAACAAGAATTTATTTGTGTGTGTGCATTTGGGGAAGGTTGTCAGCCTCACTTTTAACCTGAAGAGCCCAGGTTCAGTCTGATCGTTGCTCTTTGACTCTGGGCCAGTTTCCTCACTCCTGAGGACAAACAGGCACAACTCCTTATTTCAAACAAGATAGACATGTCACCAGAAAGAGCAACTTTTATTGGTCAAAACGTGAATAAACTGAGGGAGAGCAGGAGAGGACTGACTGGTAAAGACTCACCTTCCTCTTATGTATCTGATGATGCAAATAGTGGCTTGGAATCAGCGTCATTCAGTCCAAGTTTTTCAGAGCTCGTGTCATGGATGAGCCCACATGGGAAAGGAGAGAGTGAGCAGAGATC
Organism: Chiroxiphia lanceolata; assembly: GCF_009829145.1. Lineage (NCBI taxonomy): Eukaryota > Metazoa > Chordata > Aves > Passeriformes > Pipridae > Chiroxiphia > Chiroxiphia lanceolata. The sequence continues at coordinate 147,855,467 of NC_045637.1, forward strand.
ACACTGTTTGTATCTTCTAGTTTCAAATCCTGCCTCTATCACAGAGACTGCTCCCACCTCAACTTCATCCCAAGACAAGGATGCCTTCTGCAGGTCTCTGATCTAGCAAACCTGGAGTCCCAGCCATGCTTCTGCACAGTGTGGTACATGTGTCACGGCAAGAGGATGCAATGCTCACTCAGGCAAAGCAATTCTGAGGTAGCTATTTCACTGACAGGTTCCTGTCCTGCTTCTTTTGGAGATAGTTACCTCCAAGAAATCTCCAGGTCATGATGAGAAAGACAATTTTGAAATTATTGAAGTATAGTCCTTGAGGAATATTAATGTTCTTCATCATGTGAAGATTTCTGAATTAAGACAAAACATAGAAATAACTAAGGCAGAGCTTGGGCACAGTTTTACACTACAGAGCCCATTCAGTAAGGTGTACTCCAAGGTTCATGGATGTCTAAGGGCTCAGGTTTGCTCCTTGCCCTCTCTACAAAGGACTAACTACCCTGTGCTGCTGTCCCCTCTGAGTCTGTTGTGTCCTGCTGAGTGCTTGTGTCTTCTCCAGAGAAGGCTCCAAAATCCAAGGAAGAAGCAAAAAAGGAGAGCCTAGGGAGGAGCCAGGCTGTAGAAAAGAAGGGAAAGGTTGGGGAAGGGTCACTGGACTGCACTTCTTTTCCTCTCAAAGTTGAGAAAGGTTCTTTACAAGATCAAACAGAATCCAATATCCCCAAAGGAAATTAAATAAAAGGTAGGTTTAAACCAACTTACAGACAGAGAAGAGGAGAAACTCAGTTTATTGAAAAAGGTAAGGCCAAAATGCAAACTCAAACAGGGATACCAGCTGTCTCTTTTACAACAGCCCATGACAGAGCTGGTGGTGAATGTGCAGACCTGAGCAGTGCCTTGGGAGTGTTTTGTGTTGTGTCAACCTGCCATGACATGCAGCCCTCACTCCAAAGGTGGCATGCTCCAAAATGGAGAGACCTCTACAGAGGCTCCAACTGGCCCCAAGAAACCTGTCTGGGGAAATGGATGAAGATTTGGGGTACCTAATTTTGGTCCCTTCTCTCTGTAGCAGAAAGCTGAGTACACAGGTGTGTGTAAAACCTTCTTGCTGCCCAGGCCCAGCAATCCTCACACTGTTTTACATACTGGAAATACATTTAGGAGGCATCCCAGGTCTGGTCTGGGGAAGGATGGCTTTTATGCTGACCCATTTCCCAGCACACCCCTCAGAAGCCCTGGATATCAAGCAGCAGTTCCAGGCATCGCCAGCACGACAGCCTAAATGATGGGAGGATCTTTAGTGCTGGGAATTAGAGCTCCTTCATTTCTTAAGACTTGTACCAATGTTTCTGAGGAGATAATAAAACCCTGAGTCCCGCCTGAAGTGGGACAGACGAGTTGGGTGGGCTCGGGTGGGAGGTGGGAAATGGGAGGAGAGCCAGCTCTGGAGGACACAGGTGACAACTCACTTGTCCCTTGGGGTCCATCTGGAGGTTCACATGCTGCCCACCCTCAACCTGTGAGGTTGGGGAGAGGAAAACCTTTATCCTCCTCTTCACTCGAAGACTGCCATGCTGGGATTGACGATGCTGTCTGAAGAGCGGCAAATTTTCCTAGGGGTGCTCAAAATCCGGAGTACCTCAGATTACATTACAGACCCCACCCTGCACGCTGGGTCCCCCCCTCTGGCAGGGCCAGGCCCTCTCCTCTCGGCGACACCCGGCACAGCGGTTTTCTGGAGCCTTTGATGTGATGGCTGCAAGAAACCCACTGTCAGTCACACGCCGCGTGCGTGCATTGCAGGTCTAGAGGTCTCGTACTTATTCATTCTTGCCACAGCTCCAAGACTTCATTTTCTTGCCCCAGGAAATGCGCTTAATTATTTATTTGTATTGGGCCCAGGCTTGTAATACTTGGGTGCACACTACAAAGCGGCGTGCGAAGAACTATTGCTGGCTGCCATCGCCCATCAGCCCCCGCTCACCCCAGGCCCCTGACAAGATAACTAGCCCCATCGACTGCACATTAAGACACACATTAGGAAAAAAGAAAGGTGAGGTTCTCCGTGCTTGTAGCCCTGTTGAAAGCAATGGAGCTGACATGCCCGGAAAAGTTAACCTGCAGTGCCTTCAGCGGGGATATCCCCTGGGAGCTGGCTGAGGCTGGGGCAAGAGAATGAAGCCGGCTTTGTTGTGGGCTCTGCCATCCCCAGCAGCCTCACTGGCACCTGGCCAGGTCATGCCCAGGCATCACAGTGCCACCTCCATCAGCTGGTGGGCACTGCAGCGTGATCCTCCTGGTGCCGGGGGTACGAGGTGCTACTGGGCGCTGGGAGAGGATAAAAGTTAATTAAAGCTGGTGCTTTCGGAATTTAATTAATGCTGTCTGTCCTTTTGCTTTAGGAGTTGATCTCAGCAAGCCTGAAACTTGAGTGTCCCTGCTCTGGGCCCAGTGCTCTGGCTGGTGCCCACCTTTACCAACATCTGAAAAAAAGTCCCCTCTGACCATGGGATACCCGAGAGTTTACCAGATAACTTGTCTCATGGCAGGCTCCTGGTGGGATTACCATGAATCCAGGTCCTATCTGGAGCAGGTCAGATCTGCACTCCAGCTGTTCAGGGCTGGATGAGCAGAGAGGGAAGCACCAGAGATGGTCAGGGTCTGGGTCATGCCTAGGTACTGGAAGGAGCCTGGATTCAACCTCTGACTTGGAGTCAGGCAAGAAACGCAGGTTGTTCCAGCTGTATCACACATTGGGGTATCCTTGGAGCTGCTCTCTGTTAGTTCACCTTGGAAAATGAATGGGATTGCAAGCCTGTGGGAGAAACCCTCAGTGCTGGCAGGGAATTGCACCCACGAGCATGGAAACATTCACACATAAGCCTTTTGTCAAGGTTACCACAAGGGCTTTCCACACAGCATGGCTAGGACTGGACTGTTTTCCAGCCACTGGAGACATGGTCACTGAACACTTTCCTTCAGCTCCCTGTGTGCCAGGCTGAGGCTGCCATTGTGCCAGGTGGTGGGAACACCCAGCTGGCCCCTCATGTATTCACCCATCCAAAGGAGACCCCTTTGGATGAGAACCCTGCTCTGCCCATACCATGCTTGTAGCTGGGGTCCCCCCAGGCAGCCCCCCATGCTCACCCTCTCCGCTGCTGCTCCTGCCTAACTGAAGTGCTGCAGCTCAGGGACCACAGAGGGAACCTCAGGAGATATCTACTTTTTGTCCTATTTTGATAATGATATTTTTCCCATTCTTAAAGCATAAGAGAATCTGCTCCTTTCCTCCAGCCCCTTGCAGCTCCCTTGCCAGGACACGTGTGTTTTGCAGCTCTCTGCTCAGGTACCAGTGCAGGAAATCATTTTTGCTGGACCACAGCAAGGTTTTGCTCCTCCATGAACCGGAGCTCAGGTTTGAGCAGCAGGATTTATTAAATCCTTTGCAGAGAATCTAAAAAGCAGCTGGATGGCACTGGAATCATGGCATGGGTTCTGGGAGCCCGGAAAGCTCTTTGCACAGCCTGGTTCTGACACTAACTTCTTACATGACCTCGGGCGTGTCACTTTGCTGATTCCTACCTTGATCTCCCCATCTGGCAAGTGGAGATAATCGTGTCCTGCCCCACATGGCTGTTGGGAAGATAAGTTCGTCATCACTTTCTGAGGTACTGCGATGCTACAGGAGATGGATAATGAGACAGACAGAAAGATAGCTAGATAAATCAATCTCTTCTCATTCAAGTGAAAGCAGGCACTGCAGGTGCAGCTTTCAAGATTAATCATCAGAAAAATTAGTTCCCTCAGTATCTTTTCAGGAGGAAGAAACAGCCGTAGGGCCCAGTCCTGAGGAGAGTTATGCACATGAGTAACCTTAACTTGAATTCAAAGGCAGTGCACAAGTGAAACTACTCATGTGAGCAAGTGCGTGCTCCACTCGTAATTTCTGAAAATGCCTAAATAAATGATGTGTCCCAACTGACACATGTCCCTAGGTCACCGGGATGCTTTTAAATATTTCCCTCAGACATTTATCTCTACCCTTTATTAGCCAGCTGCTTTATTAGCTGTTTTATTAGCGGTTGGCTTCCTGAGAAGCAGTGGGTTACAGCTTTCTTTGAAAATAAAACGAAATAAAAATAAACACAAATATGTTGCTCATGGGCTTTACACACAGTGTGATTTTATATATACAATAATTAATTCAAACTAACCTGTTACTCTTTCAACATCATGTGTGTTTGCCCTACGTGAAACTGTTCCAAATATATTTACCTTCTCTATTTTCTGTTTGTTTGTCATAACAAAAAAGGGGAATTTTAAAGGCAGCAAAGTCTTATTCGAACTTCTCTACAGCTATGTCCTATAAGAATCACTTTTTTTTCCTCCAGACCAGAACATGGAGCCCTCTGACAGGCCAGACTGGAGTCAGGAACTGAATAGGGTTATATATTCAGTTGCCATAGTTGCCATATGGTGCCAACGTTGAATGAAATAAAATAAAAGTCCAGAAGGACTGGGAGTCAATACTGGGGCAGCCCGCACAAGGCTGACTGCGGGACAAAACCCTGGCAGAACGTGGCGAAAATCCCAACCCCAAATGGCCAAATATTTGCTGCAGAGGCAGAGGAAAAGTCTCCCTGAAGGGGAAGCGTGTTGGGATGTGTCTGCGCCCAGGAGGCGCGGGAGAGCCAACCGAGGCCGTGCGGGCAGCGGAGAGGGAAAAACTCATCGGAGCGTGAAGTGGCGAACAGTCCGAACAATTGTCACGACAAGAGGAAACGCGTCTCAGCCCGGCTCAACCTCGCCGATCCCGGATGGACAATTAACCGGCCAGGCTCCGCTGGCATGAAAGGCAGCTCAGAGGAAACCGGGGGATAGAAGGCTCCGCAGAGAAAAAGAGCGAGGAACTAAAACCAAGTGGATGTAAACAAATAAGACAGGACTGTAAGGCGCCGTATGTGGGCTTAGGGCTGGGGAAGGGTAGTGGTTTAAGAGGACAGGGAGATATTATAGATCTTCTGAGCGTCAATGCGTGCTCTGAAAAGGGTGGCTGGGAATGTGGTGTTTTACAGATGTGAGAACAAAAGATTTTAGGTCGTAATAGTAGATGATGCGGGCAAAAAAGGGGTGGAGGAAGAGGAAAAAAAAGAGAGAAAAACATAAAGAAAGAGAGGAAAAAATAGAGAAAAAAAAAGAGTAAAAAAAAAAAAAAAAGAGAGATAAAAAAGTCACCCGCCCCAGCTCTACCTAAAATTTCATATAGTTCAGCATTCACAAGGAATTACGAGATGCTCACTAGGCTAAGCACAATTCAGAGCATTCTCATATCAATATTTCTTCCACTTTTAGTTAACAGAGCCCTCCCATTCTAATTAAAATAGCTTCTTGAGGGCTGAGAGTTGATTCCAGAAATTCAAGCTATCAACATTGTCAGGTTTATATATATATAGGAAAAAAAAAAATTAAGCTACCAGGAAACTAGCACCCAGGAGTGCCAGTATTATCAGGAAAATTAGAAGGGCTTTGAAACTGCTCCCAAGTGTCTTAAGGAACTTTGAGCCACATCCACTGCCTGCAGTAAGCAGGTCTAAGGGAGTAAAAGGATGCTGAGATTTACCCCTGTACAGAATCTGGCCCTTGTTTCAGCTATGTTGAGGCGAAATATATAAAATGTGCCAAAACACTGGCCATGGATCGATTGTGACCTTGTAGCTGTGATTGCTGGAAAACAATTTTAAAAATGGATGCTAAATCTAACAAAAAGAGAGGCAACCCCTGGTCCTTCTGGAAGTGGATTTAATTCCAGAAAGAAGGAAAGGGGTAGGAAAAAGCCTGCCTGGATGAAAAGTCCTTAGGCAGGTATTTTTATAAATCAGTAAGGGAGAAATCTGGTAGTTCTAAAAGGTTGTTACGCGCCGTGCGTACTGTATTTAACAAAAGTCTGCAGAGGAGAAGGAGAAGGAGGAGGAGGAGGAGGAATACTGTACAGCCACCAGAGTGAGGGGAAGCAGGGGGACTCCTGCAAGAAACCATAATTAAGCTGCAAGAGACTCCTGCTCCTCTCAAAATGAAGAACAGAGAGAACAAGAAGCGGCCAAAGTGGCTTCATAAGGGACTGTGCAAAGATCTGAGGCTTTAATTTTTTTAATTAAAAAAAAAAGAAAAAAAAAGCTGTAGTCAAAATTAGAAAGCAAGAGGAGGCAGGGGAAGGAATCAAACAAGCATACTCAAATTCAGTTAGGGATTATAGGAGAAATAATAAGGATAGGGGGGAAAAAAAGAATTTAAAGCCAACCGATGAACATTAAAAGGGCATTACAACCTATATCAAAGGGAAAAGACATTCTGGAGAGACAGTAGGCCCATTAATTAATTAGAAGGGGTTTAAATTACTGGTGAGTCAAAAAATGAGTGGACTGATGGACTTTTTTTAAAAAAATTATTCTTAATAACAATAAAAAAAATTGAGGCAATTTCTGTAGGGAGGTGAGAAAACTGTAAAATAAGTAAGCGAGGAAAGGTGAAAATGTATAACAAATTATCTGTTTGATTTTTTCCTGCTTTTGGATCACAGACTGTTTGGAAGGGTATTACAGGTTTCTGAGATGTCACTTATTAAACACCCTTGCACAGTGTTTTCTGTAAACTATTTGTGAAGTGTGTTGATGCTGAGTTGTTTGCATGTGCTCCTCAAACCTGAGGCTGGGTGAATTCATCTGAGTGGACAGAGAGGTCAGAGTCTGTATTGCCCTTGCCTGAGCAAGAGGGTGGAAACCTCCCCATGAGGACCCCTCTTGCCACCAGCCAGACTTCTCCAGCATCGTATCATCACATTTTTTTTCCTCAATATTCTTGCATATTACTTAAAACTGGCTTTTCGCAAGTAGTCCTACAACAAACCTGTTTACCCAAGTATCTACAGGCTCTGAAATGGAATTTCTTAAGGACAAGCAGAATAAAAAAGGCAATTCAGTTTGATTCTACAAAATGTGACAATATAAAAATTACCTAACCTGGATTTCTTCACTGCTAAGGGAATTAGCTGACAAATTTCCTAAAGCACTGCCACTTTATTTTCTTTTCTTAATGAAAAGCTGAAGAGCCGTAGGAAAATTAGGATGAAAATGTTATGATGCCAGAAGAAAGCTGGTCCTGTTTTGCTAGTAAGAATAACAGATCTCCTGTACCAATTCAACTAAAAGAACAAACATTATAAAAGAAACATGAGCTTGAGTTTGTCTATGTAGAGAATTTGGCCAATATCAGCCATTCTGCTACCACTCCAGCCCACCCTCCAGCCTCCACACACACACAAAAAAAAAAGGCAGACTACAAAATAGCTGCACTGGAGCACCTCCTCATGTGGGCAATATCCCCAGATAAATGAGAGTTTGGTTCCAAATAATCACCATCTTTTCTGAGCGGAGTTTTCCAAAACCGAATGCTTTTGACTTTAGAACAGATTATCCAAATAATGTATTTCAGGTGGTGGGACTGATTTTATTTCACTTTCGATATTCCAGATATTTTTCTCCAGGTAGATAAAACCTTGAAGCCAGATCTGAAGATGTCGGGAGGCAAAGTGCATCTTTCCATAGACTTTGGTGGGATTGGGCACTTAGAGGTTAACAAAGAAAAAGCATCAATTTATGTAAAGTACCTTTTGACCGCCAAACACTGAGTTCCTTTTTATAGAAATAGAAAATTTGTGAATTCAGGTCTGATGTTCAAAATATGTGGGATTATCCATGTGAGCACAGTTCAGGACTGCTCAGTTGGGTCCTTGGATTTTAATAAAACAGTCACTGCTGTCAGCCAGCATCTTACTCCCAACATTAATTCAGATTGACGTGGCTTCGAATGTGTCTCAGCAGAAAGAACAGAAGAATGGCAACAAGCTGATCTGGGGGAGCCTCTGGTGGCATCTCAACAGGGCAAAACCCTAATGCAAGCCCTGACTGTGCAGGTGAGGATGTGTGGATGCACTTGGCAGCCTGTGATAGGTTTGCTTCCCTACTGGTGCTCAGTGCATCCTTTGCCCCACATCACCTGTCCCTCCCCACTGCAGCCCCACCACAGACACCTGCTGCACTTCAAACATGAAGGATGCTCTCCCTATTAGAACCAAACTAATGAGTGTGCCAACATGTGCCTCATTGCATAACTGGGCACCTCATAGAGGTTATAAGCATGTGCTGAAATGATTCACTGAATGGGGAGCTTGTTTACCAGCTATTTCAGTGATCTTAAAGAAGAAGTGAATGCTTTGTGGATGTATGCAAACTAAACTAAGCTGGGTGCATCTGAAAATCCCAAAGATGAAGGCAAAATAATGTAAAGGAATCCAAAAAGGCAGGAAAAATGAGTAGAGAATAAAATGAGATTCAACAGAGAAAATAGAAGCTATGGCATTTGTGGAAAAATAATCTAAACCCCAGATATTCAATCAGTGATAAAAACCCGAGAAGCAGTAATGCTGCAAGAGATCTAGAGATGATAGTGCAGAGTAAATTAGACATGAGTTTGCCTTGAGATATGGCAGCAAAAAAAGGCCAATTTGATTTGGGGCTGAAGACATCACAGCGCAAGAAGGTAATAGCCCGTCTGCATATGGCTCTGGTGCGGTAGCGCCTGCAGTATTTAATTATGGGCACCACATTACCTGAAAGATAGTGACAGATTGAAAATTATTCAGAGGAGAGCAATAAAAATAGTTCAGAGGCTGGCAGGATTGAGTTATGAAAAGGCAGAGTAATACAGACGCAGAGTCCACGCCAGAAGGTGCTTATCCCCACAAGCAGGAGCACGTGATGGCAAAGCTGAGTCTGTCTTTCACCATTTCTTCCTTGTTTGTTTCAACACCAAATTGGTGTGTTCATGGTCCACAACAGCACCAGCAGCTGGTGAGGGAGAGGGCAGGCAACAAAGTGGCTGCAGGAACATGTGGCTGCTGGACCTGTTTGAGATGTGCGTTGAGAGACAGGAACAGAAAAGAGAAGAAGAAAAAAAATCAAATATTGGAGCTGAGGTTCATATCACTGTCTCCTCTGAAGTCTCTGTTTTGGGGTACTAAGTCAGATGGCAATAAATACCCCGGGGAAGGGAGATTGAAACCCAGGCCATGTCTTGGAGAACACTCCTCATGTGTAGCTCCGGCTCTGTCTCCAGCCCAGGGAAGGAAGGAGGCAGCAGAGTCACAGGATGAACAAGCAACTTTTCCCATGTGGCTGATCACCCTGTGAGCTATCATGGAGAGGTGGGTGGAAGCTCCTGGGTAACAGCAAGTCAAAGAAAAAGATAGAACTGAGAATGGGAATGGGAAAGGCACCATACAAACAGCAGGACAGAGGGATGCTCAGGGGAGGAAAGGCTGAGGATAGAGGGATGGAAAACAAGAATCTTTGCAGGTCCAGTACCAAGCCAACTGAAAATATGAAAAAATTATGCTCTTGTGTCTGTTTGAATTTTCTTCTTTCTTTCTTTTTTCTTTTTTTTTTTCCTTTGGTAGAAAGTGGATGTATTTGCCGAGATGGGAGAAAGTGGAGAGAATGTGCTTCACAGAAGGTGAAGGACAGGAAGAGGAGCCAAGCCAGGGAGCCCAGGTATGTGGAATAGTCTTTGGGAGCTGACACAAAGGTTTGGAGAGGGTAAGAGGAGCCTTTTTTAACTTTCTCTCTAAAAAAAAAAAAGAATTTGCTATGGAGAAATTTTAAGTAAGGAAAGGCTATATTAAGAGCTCTTTGTTACAGTGAGAGAACATCTGGTACAGAATTTTAGCAAATATTGGCAACATTGGGGACTAATAAGACAAAGTAGTGAGGTGCAGTTCTGAACAGGGGCTTTCTGCTACTGGGGCAAATGGGGATGTTCCTTTCCAAAACCCTCTTAATATCCTAAATCATCCTTTGATGAACCTTGTCAACATGGTGAAATGGCAAAAAGCACAATTTAAAGGCATGAGTAGCAGGCAACTATCTTGTGAACAGAAACAAGCTACCCTGTGCTGGTGAGGAACCTGACAGTGTTGTGTGTCTTCAGATTACCTGACTGTGAGCTGACAGAACCTCACTTAAACACAGTACCCTCATTTCCCCCTAGAACCTACAGGTGTTTGTTTCAGTGTAACTCGGTTCTTGCAGACCTATGTTCTTGTTTTACTGTGTGAGAGAAGTGTTTGGTTTAACAGAGAGGATACAGTCAGGATGCAGTTTGACACACAGATCCTGCAAAGCAACTTTTTTATCACATGTAGTTTTATTCCGTGTCTGAAAGTATGATGGCATCAATGCCTGAGCACAGACTCATGCTGTGTCTTTAAGATTTCCCTGGATTTGGGGCATGTAGATGCCACTTTAAAAGCACTGTCATTTCCCGTATTTGAAAGTGACTCTTTTCTGAATAGTATTTCACTGGGGATTTTCTTTGAGAAGAGAACAGAGCTGGATGAAAAGAGTGCAGATTTACACACTTCTTCTCAAGTTGAGCTACTGTGCAAATGTGCTCCGCTCACATCCCCCCCTCCTTTTTTTTCATCTCATAAATTTAAAACACATTTACAGTTTGCACAGGTTTCCAGCAGCCCTGATAAAGACAAAGACATTTGCCCCTGTAACAGGAACTAACTGGTTACAATATAGTGCTGGACCTGCAAACAGCACCCTACATCCCCCAGAAAGGAGCATGACCAAACCTGATCACTGGCTAAGGAAGAAAGGGGCTTCTAGCCTTTCCATATTTTACCCAGTTACAGTTTAATATAAAAAACAGACTCAGTGCAAGGAACAGGGTCCTTTCTCCCAAGCAATTATTCTCCACTGGGGCTATGAGCTCATGAGCATCCCCCCCATCATGGCCCTGTGCTCCTACTCCAGCCATCCACAAAGTCTGCTGCTCATTGCACTGACCTAGAGAAAAAATAGAATCATTGAGTGATTTAGGTTAGAAAAAACTTCTAAGATCATTGAATCAAACCATTACCCAAGCACTGCCAAGTCCACCACTAAACCACGTCCCCAAGTGCCACATCTACATGTCTTTTAAATACCTCCAGGGATGGTGATTCCACCACTTTCCTGGGCAGATTGTTCAGTTCTTGACAATCTTTTCAGTGAGGAAATTTTTCCCAATATGCAGTCTAAACCTCCTCTGGCACAGCTTGAGGCTGCTTCTCCTTTTCCTATTGCTTCTTACCTGGCAGATGAAACAAACCCCCACCTGGCTACAACTTCATTTCAGGTGGTTGTAGAGAGTGATAAGGTCACCCTGAGCCTCCTTCTCTCCAGGCTAAACACCCTCAGCTTCCTCAGCTGCTTCTCATGAGACTTGTGCTCTGGGTCCTTCACCAGCTCCATTGACCACAAGCAGGGAAGATGGGAATTCATGTGGGAGGACACAAATCTCAGTACAAACCCAATGTGAGAGTGAGCAGGATCACAGCAGAGAGGGAAGAGCATGACAGCTACTGTCTGCAGGGTCAGGCTGAGCCTGGAAATCTCATTATTAATTTCTTACAGTCTTTTATTGATAGCAGTGCTTAACACCTTTGTGGTGTACATTGGTAAATATTTCTGTTGTCCATGTGTGATCTACATTTTTTTACACTTTCCCAGCAAAAAGAAAGCTTTCCCTTCCCTTCCCTTCCCTTCCCTTCCCTTCCCTTCCCTTCCCTTCCCTTCCCTTCCCTTCCCTTCCCTTCCCTTCCCTTCCCTTCCCTTCCCTTCCCTTCCCTTCCCTTCCCTTCCCTTCCCTTCCCTTCCCTTCCCTTCCCTTCCCTTCCCTTCCCTTCCCTTCCCTTCCCTTCCCTTCCCTTCCCTTCCCTTCCCTTCCCTTCCCTTCCCTTCCCTTCCCCAGTTTACAAAAAAAAAAAATAAGATTTCACTCCTTTTTGCTTCAAAACCCCAGGTGTGGTGGGGTTTTCAGTGCTCCACATCTCCTGAAGGAGCTCGTACTCATGGCACCATTTCAAAGAGTGTCTGAGAAAGTTCCCTTCCGAGCAAATAAATTTTACTGTAATAACAAATGGTTGCATTTTCCGTGCAGGAGGAAGGCAATATAGACCAATATCCAATATCTCCTCATCTGAGAGTGTGAAGTGACCTTGGGGATACAGTACTCTTGAGTGCTGAGGACCAAGGGATTTATGAACCATCCCACAGGAAAAGGCAAGTTTGGGTTGGCTACTGGGCTCCTGGGAACATGTACTGGAGATGAGGCTGGCAAAGGTTGGAGGGAGTGAAAAAAACAAAAAGCCTTTTGCTTTTGCACATATATAACGTAAACTCTCTTCAATTAAGGTAATCAAACTATTTTCCTACCTAAAATACATATATGTGTGTGTGAGTGTGTGTATTTATATATATATTAAAATAGAGACCAACTTAAGAGCTGAAATATCAATAAAGTGTGGGGAGAATGCCAAAAGGAAAGTATTTTTCCTGATGCTGAGAACAGACAAATGGGCTATTTCAAGCAAAATGATGAAATGCCCTTGCCTGAAAATCCCAACCTGACCAGATTATTCTGCAATGATGTTGAATTGTCTGATTTCTGTGGAGGCAAAGATGTGGTGCTGTGGTGTTGGGTGTGCCCTGAAGGACATGCTGTGTCCCATGCCCCAGGCAACTCCTGTACCTGGAGCATCCCCCACTGCTCCTCTAACCCAGCCTCAAAAATCTCCAGTGCCAGATTTTTTTAAAGTACTCCCAGGTAACCTCTCCCAGTGCTTAACTCTCTTTATAGTTTGACATTTTAGCTAATATCTAACCTACATTTTTTTTTCTGCAAATTAAGCTGATTATTTCTCATTCTACCCCCAGTGGATCTGGAGAACAACTGATGGTGTTTTTCTCTGCAACAACCTTTTTACATCCTGGAAAACCGTTACCCGTCCTCTCTCTCCTAAATTAAACAAACCCAGTTTCATCAGTCTTTTCTCACAGGTCAAGTTTTCTAAACTTTTTCGTTGTTCTTGCTTTTCTTTCAACTTTTTCAATCCTTTTAAAAGACTGACATCCAAAACCAGACCCAGTCCTTGAAATCCAGCTGCTGCTCAGTCTGATATTAACATTAACACATTGCAGGAAAGGATGTGTCCTGAGGTTTTTTTCGTATTTTTCCAGTTTTTTTCCCATTGTTACCTATTCAGTTTGTGGTTCAGCGCAAGCCCCAGGTCCTTTTCTGGAATATCCCATTTCAGTAATGAAACTCTGAGGGATTTTAAATGCATTTCTCGCTCGTGATACCACTGAGGTTTGTGAAACGAAGTCGAAATGAAGGTGGAAAAGCTCTACCTGGTGCAACACAAAAGGCATGTGTGTAATCTTTCTCATTTCAGTAAACTCGCCTTTAAAACGTCTAGGTTTTAGCATCAAAGACCTAATCCTCTTCAGAAATATATATTACAACATAATAAGTATTCTTTAGGGCTTTGGAAATCATCCCTTAATAAAGTCATAGCACAACTTGTAATGTTACAGCCGATGTCAGATGTTAAGAACTCTGCAGTATAAATTAACATACAAAATCTTAGTGCACGGATCAGGTTTTCCAGGTAAGTGGAAGGGCTTGCTATGGTTAATTTGAAATACAGGCAATGCTGTTCATGCACTCATACCCTGTTGGCTTGTTAAAACCAGGCAATTTAAAAAAAAAAACCTGAGTATGTTTATTATTTCACACTTAGCACTTCACTGCTTGTGGACAATTTCTCTTCAAACTTCCTCCACATACGCTTTTATAATAAAAATTGTAGGATGTAAGTACATTTTCCTCTTACACTGTGTGTTAAAACTAATTCAGAACAATCCTTTAAGGCATTTCATATTTGTTCAAGGCTTTTACTTATGTTGACTGACTTTAATTTTGAAAATACTTATCCTTCAAGATTCTTGTACTATTAAAATAAAGTTAACATGATCTTTTTTAATGAATCCAGCAATTGTAATAAGGACCAAAATCATGTTCAGGTCAGATACTTGATATTACCTCAGTGTAATGATTAATCCAGGCATGAAATTAAAAGCAAATCATACCTCATTTATTGCTCTGTTTTATTTTTTATTTATTATTATAATTATTTTCCAGATTTTCAGTGATCTTAAAATAATTTTAAATCGACTTTTTATAGCTTTACATTATAACATGTATTCAACTCAAACAAAACATTTGAGGGAAAGAAATACATAAAATTATGGGATTTGTACTCTCTGAATAAGTAACAGGAAGGGCTCTATTTTGCTTGAACTGTATAGGATTCTCCTTTAAAAAAAAAAAAAAGTTACTATTTTTCAAGTTGTAGGACCCCAAAAATGAAAAAGACACTTGTGCACTGACTAGCAATTCCTTTTCAAACTGTAAGAAGAGAGGAAGAGAGAGGAGTGATTTGCTCACCCTCCGTGGGCTCCGGAGGGGCTGCACAGAGCCAGGGGCAGCACCACCAGCAGCACCCAGCTCTGGGTGCCTTTGGCCCTCTCAGAATAAAGGCTTCCTGCTCCCAAACCCTCCTGGTACTCAGGTACATATGCATATGTGATAGAGATCACACATGGGAAACCATCAGTGTATCTTCTCTAAATGTTTCCACCCGATCAGGATTTACTGCTCATGTTTTTTCAATGAATCATCCCTCCTTTACATTTTGCAGCCGGTGCATGTCATGTATTGGCACAACCTGAGATATATTTCCTTTTTTTATCCCTCACAGAGAATAAATATCAAAAAGTGGTCTATCTTTTTTCCAAATGTATTTATTTTTCCTCTTTTTAATTATATTTTTTAAATTCACGGAGGCAATAAACAAATACCAAGGAGACGGTACAACTTCAGTAGCTCTGTAAACACAATGATATTTTCACAAAGCATTTTATAATTACTGTAACAGAGGCATGTCTATCATGATCAGAGTGTATCAGCTCTTGTGAATACTAGAAATGTGGCTGGTAAGATGCAAGTAAGAGCTTTCCAAGTAATGGAGGTAATTTATGCACCCTTATTATGGAAACATTTTCAAGCCATTGTTCGATTTGGGTGTAGTTTGCTTATTTAAGCATAGAATGTCACTCTGTCATTTCACACTTCCCCACCATCCTCTCTGTTGATTACACTTTGTCTGAGACACATGAAACAATTAGTTATTGATAGAGTTTAAGGTTTATGCATAGGGAAAAAAACAGGAAAATTTGCACATTAGGAAATGCTGCTGTCTCAGCCAACAAAAAAAGAAAGTTGCAAAATCATATGAGAATATTCATCCTGGAAATATTAGTCCTGGGAATCTATTGAGTATTTAGAGCAAATATAAGGAGAAGGACAGCCTTGTATCCCTACTAACAGTGTAAATACAGAGTATCACTGCTCACTCTGAGCTAGAGAGAGTGGTCATCCTAAAAGAGTGGGCATTCAACGGGGTTTTGCTTGATAGGGATAAGTTCACATCCTGGAGAAAAAGGGGACAGACAGGAACCTGAGCCAGTTGTGTTGAGGTTTCTTTCATACTTAGGGTTGCACATAAGGTGCAAAGGGATTGCCAAACTGAAGACTGGGTAAATCTCAAAGGGCATTAGCTCTGTTGGCAAGCCAAGAGGTGGCCCAGGCTGATGCCCATGTAGCAGCTCCACGGGAAGGTGGGCTCTTGGCAGGATGAACCCCGAGGATGCAGGACACAAACCCCTCTGCCTCCCCAGCCCTGTGACCTCTCTTCATCCCCCTTGTCATGCACTGGCCTTTTTGTCCCTTGCACAGCCACGGTAGCTGGCTCACACCCCGGGGAGCTGGCATACAAGCGACACCACGCTAGTAATGACGGCGGTGCAAGCGCTTGGCTTCCCATCTGCCAGCCCTGCAAACCTCCCAGGGATAGAAGACGCAAGCTCAAGCCTACCCTGCTTCTATTACCTGCCTGCGTTTTTAGGCTGCTCCAATTTGCCAGCGTCATGTTAAGTGGGCACTGCACAGCTCGCAAAATTAGGGAGGCACAGGTGAGTGCACGGCATCTCTAGCAGATCCCTTCCCAGGACTGACTAGCCAGCAGTAACTCCTGGAGAGGTCCAAGGGAGTCTGGAGCATTGGCTGGGAGACAGAGACTAGGACCCAGCCCCTCTGCGTTTGCAGTATCACCTTCCTGTTTCCCCAGGCGACATGATCAGATATAACTATAATTATAGGTATGTTGTCATCTGAGCTGTTTGTCAGGAGAGTTATGTATTAACTGTGAATTGCCTGGACTGCAGCAATGTCAGGCAAGCCTGAATCCTGCTTGCCGTTATCACTCTTACATGAGAGCAGTATTTTTAGCATTTATGATTACAAAAATCTCATGTTTGAGCGAGATCTGAGATAAGATTTTAAGACCCTATTTGTCTAATAGTCTCCCTGGGATGTATTACCGCTTGCAAAACCTTGTGGGATGAGGTTATAAAAAGTGGTCTTTCCGATCAGAAGATGCTCTGGTTCCTGAGTGCAGAGCTGTGAACCGAGGCACAGCTATTGCCAGGCAGAGGATCATTGATGTCACTATTTAATAAAGTGACAGTTGTCCTTCACATGAGACGAATCCTGCACCTACTGACGTGCAGAATGTAAGTCCCTCGACTGGAGCGCTGCAAGAATAGACCCCTGGGGAGCAGTTAATGTCTGTGGGGACCTGAGTGTCCCCCCCAAATCCCAAACTAGAGGAGACCCTGCACGGCAAAGGTCCTCCCGGGTGTATGTACTAGTAGGTCAACAGCTTTGCTGGTTTATTCCCCCATGGGATGAGAGAGAATAATTGGGGCTACAATTAGCAACAGAAATACGTGTGCTTCTGAGGAAGAAAAGACATCATTGTGATGAACACTTTAAAGTTGGATAATCACTTGAAACTCCGACTCAGTCTGCCACTTTGGGGTTTGGGTAAGAATTTTCCTGGGGTAGGGTAAATTCATACCCTACAGGTAAGAAGGGCACATCTCCTCCCCTCATATTGTCTTTTTTACTGATTCAGTAAGTGCTGAAATGCCTCCCCTTGCTCACATGGAGTTGTTTGCAGATGCTGGACTGCAGCATTTCAGTTAAAGACGATAAGAATGGTCCTTAGAGGGGTTTTTTTCCAATCTTAATAATTTTGCAATACTTCAAGCCCCTGATTACCTGGATCAGATGAGGAGCATAAAAGCACACGGTTTGAATGCACTCAAATTCCAGAAAATAAAAGTTTGAAAAATCACTAGATCAAAAAATTACAAGTCTTTCTAAGTCAAAATTATGGCCTTTTTTCTGTTGTTTCCAAATATGATGGAATCTGGGCCTGAGGTCAATACTCATGTCATTAATGTGACTGCAGACTGGCTGTCACAGTGATGCCAGAACTTGATGTTGGATCTGATTCACATTTACAGAGGGTTTCATTGGGGCAGAATTTAAAGTATGTATTAGATGACTTTAATGAATTTTTAGAGTGCTGGAGAGGTGCAAAGGAACTTGAGTTCATTTGGCATCTAGCGAGCACAAACGAGATTACACACAAATATCTCCCAATTTCCATGCCATGGAAAGAGGATAACAGTTCTTGTCTCCTTCACTGGATTGTTAATAAACTTTATTCATTAGTACTTGTAAAATGATTTGAAAAGCACGGATGAAGAATGTCATATAAAATGCGAGGCACTTTTAGCCTGCAGACTTGCGGTTCAAGCAAGTTCCTCTGCATGTTTAATGGCCACTTATCCAAACAAGATAATTGATATTTTAAATATCTCTTCGAAGTTCTAAATATTGAAAATATCTTGGAACAAAGCCTGTCAGATCCCTGTGAGCAAAGAGAATGCTGTCAAATACTGAGGACTCATAAAGGAATTTAAAAATGTAAATTGATTTCTGGAAGTTAAGGCTACGGGGTTAGTCTGAAAGCAGGAGATGGGGGATTTTTACACTCGGTAAATAAATAATAACTCTTGCTGTTTGTAGATTCGAGTCCTGGAGTCGTGGCACTTTATAGGCACTGAGGAACGGAGACTCACCGAAAGCTTTTGAAGTGGGTGGTTAATTTGTCTGATGTGACATGAAAGGTGCTGTCCGTGGCACTCCTCGCCTCTCTGTTAACACCACCGAAGCTGGCCTGATAGTAACATTGGAAGGAATTAGGAAAAACTGTGACTGGAGAGAAATGAAACCAGGCAGGGGCTGCTGTGGTTTGTTCCCCACCTCTAGGCAAGATATTCCTCAGCTTTTCATGTTCAGTAAAACACAATGCAGGCAAAGCAGCCCTAAGTCAGGCTGAGGTTTGTAGATATAATTACAAGCCCCCCAAAAATGGAGAAATAGCAGGAAAAAAGTTCTTAGAGAGGCAGAGGTCAGCTCCAGGACTACCGGGAATTACTCTGGATGTC